>NW_027461445.1:726896-1090345 GCF_030463565.1 Pelecanus crispus | reverse complement strand
GTACCCTCCCTCCCTGCGCTTTTGCCTTGCACTTTTGCCACCGATTTGCCGCTTTAGGAAGGGTACCCCATCGCGATCCTCCGCTCCGGAGCCCTTTGCCTTGCTGGGTGTCAAGGGTGTCTCTGCAGCTATCAGGGCAGGAGCATGCAGATGGCTTCTGCAGCTTTTTGTCATGTCATAGTGTTGCCTTTAAGTAGTAGATTTTGGTAGCAGATTTTGTTGTACTAATGAAATATGATCCTATGCCTTTAAGTAGTAGATCTTGTTATACTAATGAAATACAGTCCTTGAGTAGCAGTGAAGTGATGCATATTTTGCTACATTGATAAAATGTAAAAAGGAAGGGAGGATGGCTAAGCGGATGGTTGCTGACCTTCAAAGATAAGGGGATGGCAGAACAAAAGGGGCATGCACATAATAGAAAAAACTGGGTAAGAGGTAATTCGGGCAGGGGGAGATCGCGACCACCGACCCAATTAGGGACTGAAGCAAGTACCCCCCTGACTCCTCCTGCACAAGCGCAGTGAATTAAAAAGACACTATAGCTTTAAAGACTATGCGAGTAAACTGTTAACCAATGAAGATGAGCGCACGAAGACAGGTTAATGATTATGTATTAGAAAGGTGTGGAGATTGTATATTCAATGTATAAATAAGGGAATAGAATCCAAACTTGGTGTGGTTGATTTGTGGAATTCTTCCACCTTGCACCCTGCGCAGAATAAAGCAATATCTCCTTTCAAAACAACTTTTGGTTTTGGGAGCTTTATTTCCAGGTAACAATAGGTTGCTGAGTAGGTGATAAGGCAGAAGCATGGCTGTGGCTTGTGCAGGTGCTTGTGATGTCATGTTGCAAAGTAGTTGAGAGGGCAGGAAAAAGTCCCTGGCTTCTGCAGCCGCTGATGTTGTCGCTGATGGCTGAGTAGCTGATAAGGCAGAAGTATGCAGCTGGCTTGTGCAGCTGCTTGTGATGTCACTGGTGTCTAAGTAGGCGACTGGGAATGAATGGACAACTGGCCAGTGCAGGTGCTTATGATGTCAAGGGTGTGTCTGCAGCTATTAGGGCAGGAGCATGCAGCTGGCTTCTGCCACTCTTTGTGATGTCATAGGTTGGTGAGTAGGTGATAAGGCAGGACCATAGCCCTGGCTTGTGCAGGTGCTTGTGATGTGTCTTGGTTTTGGCTGGGATAGAGTTAATTTTCTTCCTAGCAGCTGGCATAGTGCTGTGTTTTGGATTTAGGATGAGAAGAATGTTGATAACACACTGACGTTTTAGTTGTTGTTAAGTACTGCTCATGCCAGTCAAGGACTTTTCAGCTTCCCATGCTCTACTAGGTGCACAAGAAACTGGGAGGGGGCACAGCCAGAATAGTTGATCCAAACTGACCAAAGGCTATTCCATGCCATATGATGTCATGCTCAGTATAGAAACTGGGGGGGGTTGGCCGGGGAGCAGCGATTGCTGCTCGGGAACTGTCTGGGTATCGATCAGTGGGTGTGAACAATTGCATTGTGCATCACTTGCTTTGTATATTATTATTACTATTATTATTATATTGTTATTATTACTGGTACTATTTTACTGCATTTTATTTCAATTATTAAACTGTTCTTATCTCAACCCAGGAGTTTTCTCATGCTCACTCCTCCGATTCTCTCCCCCATCCCACCGGGGCAGGGGGAGTGAGCGAGGGGCTGCGTGGTGCTTAGTTGCTTGCTGGGGCTAAACCACAACATCGGGTCAGACACCCACTATACCTGTCACCTTTATCTGTCCTCTTTTTAATCTTTACCCATAAGGTCTCGACTGGCTCCTCATCCGTCCCCAGGCAGAGCTCCATGCACTCCAGATGCTCTCTCACATACAGGCCAACTCCCCCTCCTCGTCTTCCCAACCTCTCCTTCCTAAAAAGCCTGCATCCCTCCATTGTAACACTCCAGTCATGGGAGCCATCCCACCACGTCTCTGTGATCCCAGCAAGACCATAGCCCTGCAGCTGCACAGAGATGTCTTAACTCCTCATGTTTATCCCTCGTGCTGTGTGCACTCATACAGGCATTTTAGAGAGGCTTGTCTGCATGCTCGGTTCTCAGAGAGGGTTTGGGGGCTTTCTCCATAGTGGTGTCTTGTAGGCACTTCCTTGTTTTATGTGCAGGTGCTGGAGGTGACCCTACTTTAGCCTCTTTTGTTGATGTGCTGATCCCTTCCTGTCACGTCACTCCCTGCTCTTTGCTCAGCGATCCTGTCTGTCACTCCCTCACAGGACTGCAGGTTGCTTTCTCCCTCCCCGTCCTTCTCAGTTTAAAGCCCTCCTTATGGGGTCAGACATCCTGTTGGCGAAAACAGCTTTGCCCTACTTAGTGAGGTGGATCCTCTCTCCCCAGCAGAGGCTGACCAGCAAACAGCGTCCCATGGTCACAGAACCTAAGCCCTGTTACCAACACCAGTTCCATGGCCAATTACTGACTTGTCCTAGTAGTGCCCTTCTCCTCACACCCTTGCCTCTTCGCTGGCAGGACTGGAGGAACACCACCTGGGCCCTTGACTACTGCCTCCAGTAGGCAAGTCCTGTTCTTTTTTGTCCTTCTCTTGTTCCTCCTTTTCTTCCTCCTCCTCTCTACTGTTGCGTCAAGAGAGGCTTTGGAAGGTACCCAATTTATCGTTATAAGACCGGTCGCGTTCAGTGCACTGAACTATCACGATTACGGATTCACAAATAACGTAGGCACCTTTCGTCTAGTCGTGCTGCATGAACTATCACGGCCACACTTAAAGCGTCTGGTCGCGTTCAATGACCACTATCACACTAGACTAATAAATCAAAGCAATTTATTAAAGCAACAGACACACAGGTTCTTTGGATTACCGGTGATAAATTCACTGACTGCAAGGCACATGCAAATACCAAAGCTTTGGAATAACACAGATGCATCAACAGACCTAAAGCGACTCTATAGAGGTTTCCAAGTTTCGCGCAATGATGGGGGGGGTGTGTGTGTGTGTGTGCACTTGGTATAACCAAGTGTTGGATTCTTACCCAAAGGTGTCCCGATGGGGGGGAAGAGAGGCTCAGCCCGTCTACTGATCCCAGAGGTCAGAGTAGTACACGATGGTATCTTCCCTAACGTCCCCTCTCTCTTAGGCCAATTTATAGTACTTTTATCTTTCAGGTGGAGCTTGAGGGACTCTAGTCGTACATACTTTTGTTACGATTGGTGTAAAACTTTCTCGCTTCGTTTTAAAGGTACAGGCTCAGAAAAATTCAGAGCACAGGCTCAGTGAGGAGTGGTCTCACCTTAGAGGCGGGTAGGTTTTGGGATGGAGGTGTGTTTTGGTATTATAATGATATTATAATGAGCAAAGTTTACCAAAAGGACAGTATTTTGTCAAAATCATGACAGCTTGTTGGCTCAGGGTATCAGTTATGCAGCTTATCGGTGCCATGGTCCTCTTCTGAGTCCCTTATCACAGAGCTTGGCCGTGGTGTCTCCACACCACTCCTCCCTCTGGGCAACTCCCCTTAGAGCCAGCGCACCAGGCTCCCCTCATGTTGCCGACATCCAAGGTTGCAGGCTTAGGGAACTCCCTGATGGGATAGATTCCTTGCATCCACCTGCATTTCATCTGGACAGCTTCTTCAATGCTGTGTTTTTCTTGAAATTGTAAATCTAAGTCTAATGTCTAAGTCACCTCCAGCAATTACTCCACATCTACCTACCTGCTCTGCCTTCTCCTCCTTTTCCTGTTCCTGTTCTTGTTCCTGTCCCTTGTCCTCCTGTTCCTCCTTGTCCTCTTTCTGTTCCTCCTCATCCTCCTCCTGTTCCTCCCTCTGGCCTTCATGATCATTGTCCTCTTGTTCTTCTGTTCTTCCTCCTCTTCTTCCTTTTCCTCTCCTCCTCCTCCTCCTGTTGCTCCTATTCCTCCTTCATGTTCATGTTCATCCTCCTTTGCTTTGTCTTCCTTTTCCATCTGCTCCTCCTTTTCCTCCTGCTCCTCCTTTTCATCTTCCTTGTTTTTCTGTCATCTTTCTCCCTGTAATTCTCCTCCTCCTTCTCCTCTTCCTCTTCATTCTCTTCCTCCTCTTCATCTTCTTCCTCTTTTCTCCTTTTGTTCCTCCTCTTGTTCCTCCTCCTCTTTTTATTCTTTCTCCTCCTCATCCACCTTCTCCTCCTCTTCCTTATCCTCTTCCTCCTTCTATTCCTGCTCATTCTTCTTCTGTTTATCTTTTTCCACTTTTTCCTAGTCATCTTCCTGTTCTTCTTTCTTCCTCTTCCTCTTCCTCTTCCTCTTCCTCTTCCTCTCCCTTATTCCCTATTCCACTCCCTTATTCTTTAGGCAGAGGCCAACAACCCAGTATGGAAAACTACAGTCAAATAACAGCAAGATGTCTCAAATTGCCTGTGTCCTGACTTAAGAGGTAACAGCACCACACCCCGCCCCCCCCCAGCCCCACACCCAAAAAACCAACAGATGTGCACATATCGACCCTTTCATAGAGACCGAAGGACTGTAGGGTAATTTCTTTCTGAACCCACATGCAATCCTATGCCAGCCCAGTAGCATGAAGGGCTTGGATATGTGTGCATCTCCAACTCTAGTAGAGATGGCGGTTCTGGTCATCCTTTCATCTGGATTTGAGCTGAGAAACCTTCTAGGAAGGTCAGCTGTCCCATGCTCATCCACAGTCCAGCAAACAGATATTCCATTTGAATACAAGTCTCCTTTGTCTTTTTGTGACACAGTTGGGTCTGATGGGTTGGAGGTCTCAAGTTTCTGCCTAGTTTGGTCCTGGCTGGAGAGTGGGAGCAAATGTTCTTGGAGGAGACATAGGGGAGGGCACACACGGACACAGGCTGGATCCTCCTCTTTGGAGAAAAACAGGGCACAAAAATGCACAGGGCAAAGGCCAGGTCAGTCCCTGTCACGGATGCGGGTTTATGAATCCTGCTGATTATGTCAATTTATTGTGAATGAGTGACTTCACACAGTTTGATTTAGTAGCAGTTTAGAATTTACTGGTAGCAAATCGCAGGATTTGATTGTAATATTTTAATAGCACTCAGTCATCAGTGATTAACAAAGTGGTTAGAGAAAACTGGTCAAAACAGTGACTTAGTTAAAGATTCGAAGATGGCAAGGTTCACTCTATTACTACATGGAAGTGCATAAAGGAAAATTAAGTTACACTGAGTTGGAATGATTCATAAAGTGATTCATGATTGTGTATGCAGGGGATAAGGAGGACCCTCCCGCTGAGTCACGAGGTTCAGAATAGACCCCTTTGCTTTCTAAACTCCTTCTCAGAGAGGAGTCGAGGTGCGGCTGGGTCCACTCTTAGTCTCAGACTTGGTCAACGGTTTATAGGAATAAGGATAAGGCAGCAGTATAAGACTCACTTGGAAACTAAATCGTACATCTACAGACTGCTTAAACTGATTCACACATGCATACACACAAACATGAATACATATGTAAAAATGGTATACCTGTTAAAAATTCCCCTCAAGGTCAGTGAAATACTCACGTCTAATGTCTTGGCATTTCTCAACGGGTGAGGGTTGAGCCTCGAGGAGTGAAGGGTTTCAGCCCAGGCTCCGCTGTCGGTCTTCAGCAATGGATTTCTGGTTTTAGCAAACTTTAAGATTTTGCTAGCTCTGAGAGGCATTGCACTTGGAGGGAGATGCTGGTGCAGCCCGTGGCAGTCCAGGAGAGCTCAAAGGGCCTCACTTAGGACTGCTGTTTATAGGATTGTGAGATGATTGACTTTAATCACCAGTAAATTTCCATCTGAGCCACAATTCAGATCAGTAGTTGCTGGAATTCCAGTAACGATGATACCACTCTGTTCCAAGTCTGTCAGGGGTAGCTGTTCTCACTTCCCCTGTTAGCGATAATACAAAGATTTTGATAAGGACAGGGCTGCTCTCTGCTTCAGCCATGTAGGAGTTTCTGGTACAATTAAGGGGCACTTAACTGACTAACTCGCTACACAAAAATGGTGGCCTGGAATTCCTGAGATCATAAAGCGGTTGAAGAGAAAGAGGAATAAGGGGTGGGGGGGTGGTGTGTGTGCACCACCACAGTCCCCTTGAGACCACGTTGCCTCAGGTCATAGAATCATAGAATAGTTTGGGTTGGAAGGGACCTTTAAAGCTCATCTAGTCTAATCCCCCTGCAATGAGCAGGAACGTCTTCAACTAGATCAGGTTACTCAGAGCCCTGTCAAACCTGACCTTGAATGTTTCCAGGGATGGCTTCCTGGAGGGGGACATGGATCAAGGACAGAGCTGGGAAGGGCTGTCTGCAGAAAGTCTTTGCTAAAGCTATTTGAGGACCATGAGTGAATTCAAGTGATGGAGAATGGGGAAATCCTGCATTTCTGGGCCTGTGGGGGTCCCCAGGGTGCTGCCGTGTGTGGTCCCTGCCCCATGGTGTGTCCCCAGCATGTGTCCCTGTGACCTTGTGTCACAGCAGCCCTCTGTGAGGTGCCACGCCCCACAGGGGGGTCACAATGGCCAGGCTCTATATCTTCCTCCTGGGGCTGGTGCTGCCCCAGTTTCTCATGGCTTTTGCCCAGAGAGAGCAGTGCACTGATCTGGGAGATCCTGCTGCCATGAGGAGGATGAGAGTGCTGAGAGGTGAGGGGCTGGTGGGAGGTTAGGGGCTGACGCCTACTGGAGGCAGTGTCTGTCCCAGCCAGGTGCTAGGGGCTGCATCCCCATCACCTCTCATCTTGCTGCCAGGCACCTCTGAGAGGGCTCTGGCTCCATCCTCTCCCTGCCCTCCATGGGGCAGCTGGGGACTGCTCAGAGACAACCTGGCCTAGCTGTCTCTTGTTGGGGCTGCCCAGCCCTCCTGGCCTCTCCTCACAGAGCCCCATGTCCATCCCCTCTCCAGCTTGGGGCCCCCTCACTGAACTTGCTCCAGCACATTGCTGCTGTTCTGTCACTGGGGAGCCCAGAATGGGCCCAGTCCCCCAAGGTGGTCTTCCCAGTGCTGCAGTGAGGGGAAGGCTCTCTCCCATCATCCCACTGACTGCCCTCCTGCCTCCTTACCCCTCCTTGGTGTGAAGCCCTGCAGCCAGCAATACTTTTCTTTCTTTTCTTCCAGCTCTGTGCCCATGCATGTGTTCCCAGGCCAGACCTGTGCATTCTGAGGATGGAGGCAGGGCAACAGGGACTGTCCCTGCGGCCGTCACTACCTTTGCGGCCGTTGGGACTTCTCTGCTAAAGCAGCTGCAAGACCATGAGGTAAGGCGGGGCGGGGGTTGAGGGCTCCCCTCCTTGCCCCTGGCTTCCCCAGGGAGCCAGGGCAGAGGGGGATTTCACCTGACGGCACCTCTGCACTCCTGCAGGCTCTTTGTCCCCAGGCGCTAATCCTGCTGCTCAAGCTGGACTAAGGCCACTGTTCCCCACTCCTTTCCCCAGGAGCTCGCAGCACACTCCTGGGCAAGGCAAAGCCTCTGGCATAAATCTCAGCATCTCTCCGGCACCTTTGTCCAAGTGTCCAAGGCCCCTCCTTAGCTTTGGTTTGGGAACTGTCCCAGCACCAGTGCTCCTGCCAGTGTGAGGAGCAATGCTGTGCCCCAAGGTGCAGAGTGCTCGTGGCTTCCCCTCCTCGGGCCATGGTCTCGTTCCCAAGCCTTCCCCTTTGTCACAGTCTCTTTGGAGCTCTCAAATTTACAGGACAACATACTCCCTGATCTAAATTTTATTTCATGAGCTCATTAAGAAATACACTACATGAACTCGATGAACAGGGGTGCTCAATCCCCTTTTGCCCAGACTAGACTATCACATGAATTCACTTCTTAACCGGTCAAGTCATAAGTTTCAAAACTTACAACCCATAACTCTTAATGTAGTGCACCTATGAGCAAAAAAAAAGAATTAGTTACCTAGCCGACGGTGAGAGGGCTCATCCCTCCTCCGTCACAGTGCAGGGATCCCCTCTATCACACCAGGAAGCATGAAAGCTTCAGCCGCTCAGCTGCTATTGGATCCGCTTCAAAAGCTTTTTGAGTAAGCTGATGTTTTATACCCTCCAGCTTGGAGGTTTGGTCTATGCCATTTCCATAAAGTAGTGGACTCTGAGGAAACTGCTAGACAAAAGATAATGGCTGCCGCAGACAGCAATCTGCAGGTGATAATGGCTGCATCATGGCCCTTTAGCTTCTTCTGGCCGCCTGCCCTGCCTATATGGTGCTCTTGCTTTGACCTAATGGTGCTGCTCCCAGTATACATGAGGCCTTAGCATGAGCTGGGTTAGCCAAAACCTAGGCAGGAGTTGAGTGAACAGTCACACCCTTCCTCGCCTGGCACTTTCCCTCTGACCTCCACCATCCCCCGTCCTCAGGAATGACTTCCTTGGCTCCTGCACAGCCATTTACCCTGGTGGAGTTGATCTCCCTATCTGGCTCTCTGCTAGCATCAGAGGCGCTGCGGAAGATCTTAGTGTTGCCCATGGCTGTCCTGACTGATGCCTGCAGCTCGTACCTCGTGCCCATGTCACACAGACGATTTGGGGGGCAGCAGGTCTCTCTCGTGGCTCCCTGGAAAAGAGGGCAAAGCAAGTCCCATCACTCCCCTTTGTGGTCTGTCCCCAGGGTGACCGAGTGGAGACATACCGGGAGCTGGAGAGGATCTTGCAGGGAGATGATGGCTGTTTGACAAGCGGTGTCGTGAACCGCCTAATAGCAGAGGCATCCAGTGACATGCGAGCAGCCCAGGTGAGCTTGTCCTCTTTCAAGGCCACCAAAGCAGCCTGCCTCTGCCCCTGGTTTGGGGGGAAATACAGAGTGGCGCAGAGATGTTCCTTGGTTATTCAGACCCAGCGGAGGTCCTAAGGGAAGAGATTCTGGGGACTCGTCATTACAGGGAATTTGGCGAGGGGATGCAGAGAGCTGTGCGGACACGCGGACTTGGGGCTGTTTCTAACTGAGAGAGAGCTGGGTTCAAGCTCAAGGTTATTCCTCCTGCCTTGAGGAAGAGCCGTGGGAACCCACCAGCCCCACAGAGAGGTCCCAGGGGGGTTTCAAGTCTGCGACAATTTGTTCCTGGCATCTCCATGGAGAGGAGCCAGTGGCACGGGGCTGTGCCGGGGAAATGCCTCCCTTGTCTTGCAAGGGAGCTACTCGCCTACCCCAGGGAGCAAGAGGCAGCAGCTGCCTGGCCCTGAGCACAGCTGCCCCAAGGGGTTTCACAGAGGACACGGGGTCATTCAGCCTGTCTGAATGCCTCAGCCTTTTTCTTGGGAGTGTTTAGCCTGTGATGCTTTTGCAGGGTGTGACAGGTGATGTGAAGACGGCCGCTAGCGATGTCCTGGTGGCTCTGGCCCGCTCCCACTTCCACTTTGTCATGTCTGAGCTCCAGAGCCACCTGAAGGCCATGGGGAAGGTCCCTGACGAGACTGTGCTCCTCACCTTGGGCAAAATGGCCCGCAGCTATGGTACGGCACCCTCGGCCTCCTGGTTTGGGTAGGGGTCTGTGATAATAGCGAGAAGGGATCCTCCCCCTCCCTAAACACTCTGTGTTGAACTGGGGGGCTATGGAGTTGCTGTGCCTCCTTGCTCCAAGCCAGGGCCAGCTGGCAGCTCTGCCCTACCAGCCCAATCCCAGTTCCTGAAGGGTGGGCACCTGTTGGAAACAAACCCATGGGGTGTCTGTCCCCCACTCTCCTCCCCATTTCCCCAAAGGGCTTTCCTGTGTTCCCCTTGGGGAAGGCAGCCCTCCCCATGCCCTCTGGCATGCCCTGCATGGCCCAGCAGCCCCAGCCTCGCCAGAGATCGACCCCAGTCTCCCATGTCTCTCACTGACCTTGGTCCCTCTGTCCCTGCCTTCTCTGCAGCCCTGCGGTGCATCCCCTTCGTGGGGATGACGCTGCTCGCCCTGCGCACTGTGCTGAGCCAGGTGGGGAGTGGCCAGATCTTGCACGTTGTCTGCAGTGGTGAGTGTCAGCTCCTTGGCCGGGGCCCCTGGGGCAGGGCTGGGGTGGCCTTCAATGCCTTCATGGGATCTCAGAGGGAACGTGGTGGGTGCAGCCTGCAGCGAGGTCAAGCCTTGGTATTCCCAAACTCCTGTGAGTATGCAGAAGGAGAGGGGAAGCCCAGGAGGTTCCTGAGGGCAGGACATGGTGGCGCTGCACAGAGGAACTCCTAGGTCCCTTTCCATGGCTTCTGTTCCCCTGCTTTCCTCTGGGATTAAAATCCGTGCTCTGAAAGGGCATGTGTGTGGGAAGGGAAGGGGCTGCAGTGAGAAATGCTGGAGGGGAACAGGCCATTTGAGGAGGAGAAGGTGCAAGAGCGAGGAGGAGCGAAACAATGGGGTGTTTGAATCCAGATGCCTCAAGAGCACAGATTGCCCTCAGATCCAGATCTGGTCCTGGGCTGAGCCCTGCTGGAGCCTGGGACTGTCCTTAAAGCAGGCTTGGGCGTGGATGCAAGGGACCGTCCCTGCTGCAGACTCTCACATGCTCCCTTTTCCTTTCTCCTGGTGCAGTTCTTGAGCAATGGTCAAAAGCAGTCAATACATACTTTGGCAACCGGGAGCAATGCCCGTTCCCTCTCAAGGGGGTAGCACACTTCTGTGAAGCCATTTACCCGGTGTTCCGCTATGTGGTGGTAAATTGGCTGGACTGCAAGGATGAAGAGGTGAGAAGTGCTGCTTTCCATGCCTGGGTCCACAGCAGAGACATCCACGTTGGTGGGTCTGTCTGTGCTCAGTTGGGTGCGAGCAGAGGGGCGAGGGGAGGGAGTGGTCTGAGTGACAAGGCACCCCAAGCCAGGAGCCTGTCGGCACCGTGCCTGAGACTAGGGGCTCCCTGGCAGGAAGCAGCCAAGTCCTGGGGCCTTTCTGCAGGAAGGGTGGGGTATCAGCATGGGGAAGTGCTCTTTCCTCTCTGGAGTGAGCCCTTCTCCTGCAGGGCAGAAAGGAAAGGAAACCCCTCCCAGTGGGAAGGGCAGACTGGTGTCCAGGGGATGCTGAGCACTAGGCAGACCTTCAGCCCTCTAAGCAGAGCCTCTCCCTTCTCTCTTCAGGACAAGCAGGCTGTCCTCGGGGCAGTGGCTGCCATGATGGGGGTCCTTCTGCATGAGGAGCAGCACCGAGAGCATGCCTGTGAGCAGCTCCTCTGGCTCCTGCACCAATACCAGGAGGTCCGAGACACCTCCCGGGTCACCAAGGTGAGGTCTTGCGCAAGGCTCAGCGTGGCTCCTGGGGGGCATCTATGAGAGTGCCACGAGGTGCTGGGGAGCTGTGGGGTGCCAGGAGGAGCTGGGACGCCCTTAGAGAAGGAACAAGGAGATCAGAGGAGGCCTGAGGCTTCCTGGGCTCTTTGGACAAGAAAAGAGAAACCCAGGGGGGCACGAGAGAGGCAAGAGTCCCTGCGGCTCATCTTCTCAGGAAATGAGGCATTGCCACCTCCCTGGGGCTCTGTGTGCGGAAAGAGCTTTGCCCTAATGCCCAGGGCCATGTCCAATCCTGTCCAGTGAAGGGCAAGGTCTGATGAGTGGGAAGTGCCGGGAAACTGAATTGTCAACACTGGGCTCTGTTCAGAGGAAAGAGACCCTCCTGATGCTGCAAGCAAGAAGCCCCATTTAGGAGGGTTTGGGGCTTTCCCTGGGAGCCGGTGCTAGGGACTCCCCTTATCCCAGATGTGCTGGGTTTCTCCTTTCCCAGGTGCCTTTAGCCTCCTCTTCCTCCCCTGTTCTCTTGTAGAGCCTCAGCTATGTCCTGGAGATACTGGAGGGAGTTCAGACGCCCATCCCACAGGGCACGGCTCTTGCCATCAGCACCGCTGTGCACCGCCAGGTAAGGGGAGCCTGCGCCCTGCCGCCAGCCTGGGGCCTGCACACCTGATTGCCATGGAGGGGAAAGACCTGATGGCTGGCAGGGCAGGGCAGGACAGGGCAGAACCGGGCAGGGTGTCCCTCCGCCAGGACTTTCCTGCAGGCCAGGAGGATGCCAGGATTTGTCACCTAGGTGCCACCTTAAGGCTGCAGGAGGCCTGATCCTGGCTGTTTGGAATGGGCCTGAGGGGCAGCCCGGTTCCCACAGCAATTTCCCTCTTGGTCAAGTTGCAGGCGGACTCTGGAGCGCTGGCACCCTAAGGGCAGCCTTTTAACGCTGCTCAGTCTCGGCTCCTGGGCAGCCTGGGCTGCTGCAAACCTCTGTGTGTGCCTGGGGCCACTGTGGTGTGGGCTGGGTTTTGGCTGTGGATCCTGTGCCCAGAGTGCCCTGGGAGAGGCGAGCAGAGAGCACTGTTTCTTTTCAGTCCCTCTCAACACTGATGCGACTTTCTCTAAAATGGACCTTGTTCCCACAGCTCTCTGATGTGACCAAGGAGCCTGGCCCAGCCCATAAGGCAGTGCTATCCCGCTGCATCATGCTGCAGGGTAAGGAGAGGAGGCTGGGCGATGCCCTGCCGTGCCATGGCAGCTCTCTCCCTGTCCTTGGCGGTCAGGGGCAGCTGCCTGCTAACGCAGAATGTGATTTCTTCCCCACAGCGCAAAGCTGCCCTGAGGAGACGGTTGTGTTTCTACACTCCCAGCTGAGCGGTGGGAGCGAAGCCAGTTGCGTGGCAGCCCTGGGCCTGCTGGGAGCCCTGGCCCACTCTGATGGTCAGTGCCACGGACCAGGGACACAAGGCAGGGGTTGGGGCTGCTGGGCTGAGAGCAGGAATGGGCTGAAAGTGGTGCACCTGCACCCAAAAGGAGCTACAAAGAGCAGGTCCCCCAGCAGAGCTGGCACCCTGCAACAAGGCTCAAGCACTCCCCCAGCAGTTAGAAATGGCGGCACACCAGGGACGATGCTCCAAGCTCAGTAACACGGGCAGGCTGGCGGGTGGGCTGGTGTGCACAGGAGCTGCTTGTATCCACGCCATTTGTCTTGTCCTCTGTGTTACCATATTACCATAGCTTTCAGTCCCTATAAAATAGCTGTGCCTGTAGAAACAGAGTTGCTGCGGCTATGCCACTGCCTCCTGTGAAGTCAGTCAGACCCCACTTTTCTGTCCCGTTGGTGTGCAAAAAACTTGGTATCTTCAAGGGATCCCTTCTGCCATCTAGGCTGTGCCTCAACGCACACCTCTCTGTATGTCTTCCAGCACCTGCGACAAGAGAGAAGCTGCCCCAGGTGGTGGAGGCCGTGCGGTCCGTGTGCAACGACCCCAGTGCCCAGGTGAGCTGGTTTGGGAAGGGACAGTGCCACCAGGGGAGGCAGAGAAACCCTCGGGGCAGAGCTGGAGTGCCTGGGAAAGCGCCAGCACGCTGCCCAGGTGGTGGGTGATGGCTCCTCCCCGGGGAGAGCTGGCAGAGTGGAGCAGGCAGGTTG
Source organism: Pelecanus crispus (assembly GCF_030463565.1). NCBI lineage: Eukaryota > Metazoa > Chordata > Aves > Pelecaniformes > Pelecanidae > Pelecanus > Pelecanus crispus. The sequence continues at coordinate 1,077,016 of NW_027461445.1, read as the reverse complement.
CTGTGCTCTGTGGGGCAAATGCCCATCCAGCCTGGTGCTAAAGCCCAGCCCTGGTGCCAGGAGTGAAAGCTGCTGCCGTGCACTCATCATCTCTCCCTGAGCCACAAAGGCTGCCCCCAAGCAAAGGCATCTTCCTTTTGGATTTTGAACAGGAGGATCGTAACCGCACTCTCTCCTGGCAGGTGCGAAGGGCAGTTCTGGAGTTCATCAGGGAGCTGCTCAGCTCCGGCTCTGAGAGCCGCTGGGCATGGGATGTGGTGGGGCACATCTTCATCGAGTTCAGACGGACCTCGGGCAGACTGGTAAGGGCAGAGCAGGACACTCAGAGCTTTGGCCGGTGCCTTGACTGCGCTGAGAGCTCCTGCAGGCATCTTTGGCCATGGAGAGCTCAACGCTGCAGGGCCATCAGGGCTGGCACTGCCGTCGGAGTGGCCTCCCAATGGCTGTTCCTTGTGGGCGTCTGTGCTGATGTTGGTGGAGATGTCAGTGGATGATGTGGGTTTGCACCCGGGCATGCCACCCAGGACTGTGGGGCTGCCTGCACACCCCATGGGCTGAGCTGTGCCCACAGGCGCCTTCTGCAAAGCCACCTTGCAAAGGGAGGGGCTGGTAGGGACAGGACATCCTTCATCCTTAAATGCTCATGGACAATCAGCAAAACACAGCCAGTGCAGACAGGTGGGCCTGGCTAGAGGAGATTTCTGTGGTGTTCTTGTGCCCTAGCCCTCCAAAACACACCCTGCCCATCCAATAGCAGTCTGGGGGCCTGCATCCCTTCTGGCAAGGGGACAGGCCATTTGGCCATCCCTTCCATGAGCATTTCCAGCTGGGTGCCCAGGAGATGAAAGCTGGGGATGGCTGAGCCTCCCACTGACTTGCTGAGGATCTTCCCTCTGGCTGAAGCTTCCCTCTAGCTGGGAGATCTGTGTGTGTCACTTTGCTCTGAGGCTTGGGGAGGCTCTGCTTTGGGAGCAGGGCAAAGGAAAGGGCTTCTGGGTGCTCCTCTGCATCTGTCGGGCTGAGCGTGCTGCTGCCAGGGCTGGCACCGAGTTACAACAATGCTGAAGGGCACGTTCCTCACCTCTGCTTTGCTGGCATGAGAGCAGCATTTAGGCCCTGGGGGACTGTGCAGACAAGCAGCGTCGCTCTCTGCTCCCAGGCTTCCAGTCCTTCCCAGGGTCCGGGACCTGGTCCTTGAGCTGGGTCCGGCTGTCCTTGTTCCCCTTTCAGGAGATCAGTGCTGCCAGGAGGCTGGCACAGGAGCACTGGTGAGTTGTGCCTGAGCTGTGTCAGTCAGGAGCCGAGAGTAATGGGGATTTTGCCAACTCTGTCTTACAGGTGGCAGGAGGCCTTTTTGCCTGCGAAACCCAAGAGGATGGAGCTCTTCAAGCCCTGTGCATGGACATCCTGAGCTCGCTGGATGTCTCTCTGAGAGGGATGACCAAAGTAAGTCACCCTCTGCCCTGCTGCTGTGGCTTCCTCTTGCCTTCGGGATGTTTTTCCTCATGCCCCCCCATGCCCTGAACCTCTCCCCTCATGTGTGCTGAAGTGCACAAGGCTCAGGGAAACGCAGACCACCCTTTTTGTCTTTGAGCTGAGTGGAAATGCCAATGTGGCAAACTGCCCGCTGCTTCTCTGCAGCTCCTGTGGCCAAGGCTGCTGCAGTATGTGGTGCCAGCCCAGTACAGCGGCATGCTGATCCCGCTCTCCTGCTGTCTCCGAGCCCTAGTTGAGAGATGGGAGAGAGCAGGGTGCAAGGAAGAAGAGGAAGATCTGGATGGCATGGACTCCCAGGAGCAAGGTAGGAGCCCCAGTGAGTGCTGCTGGGTTTGGCCAGGGGCCGGGCCAGCCTGTGTCTCCCTGCACCCCACCAGCCCTGAGCAGGAGCCCAGGAAAACCAAAGGGTAGAGGCAGGTGCTGCTGCACCTTGCCCGGTGCAGAGGCCTGGCTCTCCTGCTCGCAGCACTCTGCTGGTGAGCCAGGACTCATTCCTGGCCATGAGCTGCCTTCATCTCATGCTGGGCAGCCCTGGGGAGCCCCCCCGGGCCAGCGCTGTGGCAGTGCAGCTGCTCGCAGCCCTCAGCCCTGTGTGGGGCATCGGAGGTGCACGGGGCAGAGCACGGTGGGGGCTTGTCGGCTCACCCAGCCTTTCTTCCTCCCCGCAGCCCAGCTGCCGGCTCCCCAGGCCCTGTTGACTCGACTGCTGGTGAGTAGTGGGGCCCTGGGGAAAGAGCTTTTCTGGCCAGGGGTGGTGGGAGAGCCCAGGGCGGATATGCTGTTAAGGCCAGTGCTGGGAGCCCCCGAGGAGGAGGCAGCATGCCGAGCCTGCCCAAGCCCATTGGGGATCCCACTCCATTCTTGGGGCTGGCAGCACCCCAGGTGAAGCCATCGGCTGCCTGCTGCTGGCCGAGTGGCACCAGGCTCCCTCCCTCCCTCCCTCCCGGGAGAAGCTGTGGCTCTGGCAGCAGGAGTGACCCTTCTCTCCTGCCCTTGCCTAGGTGGTGGCAGCGGCTCCTTACGCGAGCAGCGAACGCACGGTCGCTGCCTTGCAGCTGCTGCAGGCTCTCCACGGCACGATCCACAGAGCCTTGGGGCCAGTGTGGGCGACCGAGATCCCCCTCCTGCTGCAGTACCTGGAAGGTAAAGTGCGGGTGGTGAGGGAGAGGCTGGGGGCGGGGGGAGGAAAATGCAGCTTCTCAGCGTGATGGAGGAGAATTGTCCTCATGTCCCCAGGACTTGCTCTGTTGCCTTTCCTGTTCCAGGGAGCCAGCACTGAGGCTGGGGGCAGCTGACCCCTGGTGTCAATTCAGCCCAGGGAATGGGTGGGGCCGTTGATGTCTCCTTGGATGGCAGGTCTTGGTGGCACCTCCATGTCCTGCCCAGGATGGTCTTTGGGGGAGGGACAGGACTGGTGCTCCTGGAGCGGGTGCAGGCCTTGGCTTTGGAGGACCAAGTCCCCAGGCCAGGCCAGGTTTGTAGCAGCCATCCTTGGCAGTAGCCTGGGAGAAGGGCTACAAATGGGCAGAAAGCGGTGGGTCATTAAGGAGAAAATGCGTGTTGCTGGTGCATGCTGTGTCTCAGTGGTCGGAGTTGTTCTGGGAGCTGCCGTCAAGCAGTGGGGATCAGCTGCGGTCAGTATGTCCTTCCCCAGCTTGAATCAGTGGCCCTGACAGATGCCCCTGGGATCCTTCCTGTGTCTTTGGCCTCACAAAGACTTTGATGTAGGTGCTTTCTAGCCTGATGGCCTGGGACTTTTGGGCGGTCTGACCGCAGAGGAGACCACAGGGCTTGTCTTTGGTGTGAGCTTAAATAGCAGCAAGAGCTTTTGCTTCCTCTTGCTTTCTAGGAAAAACCGAGAGCTCCGTGGACTCTGCAGAGTGGGAGCACCGTGTGCTTAAGGTACAGCATCCTTGCGGGGGTGTCAGGAATAGAGGGGGAGAAGAGGGAGCAGACAAACTTGTGGGAGAAAGCTCGGGGCTGCTTGTGTAGGCAGCAGGAGGTGGGGGTACCTCATGAGCACCCTGTGCCTCCCCCCGCAGTAGGTGCCTGCCCGCTCAGAGGAGCTGCTGTCTGCACACGTGCCATGGCTGATGGCTAATGCCCTCTAACGCTGTGGCACGTGCCTTAGCACTGCCTCCTCCTCTATGTCTGGTGTGCTGGGGGGTCTCGCCTGAGGTGTTAGAGGAAGAGGGAGGCTGGCGAAAAGAGCGTGGGGTGGGGGAAGAGACTGCTGTTCCCGGCAGCTCTTCCCCAGCAGCATCCCGGGACATACGAGTGTGGAAAGGGCCCTGGCCAAGGGCAGGGGAACACTCGCTTCCTCTCCTGTTCACCCCAGTTCCTGCGAGCATCGCTGGAGCCCATCGAGGACAAGGCCTGGACTGTGGGCCTGAGCCAGGAGCTGAGCCAGCAGCTGGGCAGCTCTGCCCCCAGCTCCTGGGAGAAGGTGCGTCTCCTGCCCCGTGCCAGGGCTGGGGCCGGCGCCACTGCTCTGCCCACACAGGCGGTTTTCACTGCTTCCTGTTCCCTCACCCTCAAAAGGCACTTTCCCCAGGCTGCCCCAGTGGCTGGCTACAGCCTGACACCGCAGCCGGCCCTGCCTGCTCCCGGGGCGGTTGGGTCCATCTGGGGCCAGCCCTCTCCTGATGGGTCGGGCCGTGACTGCATCTTGCGTTTGGCCTCTTCTCTTTCAGTTTTTCCTGTACAAGGCTCTTGGGACAGCGCTGGCAGCTTGTCGGGACCTCAGATATGTCCAAGGGCAGGTGCTGAGGTTCCTCCAGGAGACAAGCCCCGTGGAGCTGTCTGAGGCCCAGGTGAGGTGATGCTCATGTCCTGAGCATGCCCTGCCTGTTCCTGGGGGAGAGAGCGGGCTGCTGCTGGCCCGGCTCCATATCTCCTTGATTTCCACATTGCTGCCGTTTCCCCCTTGCTGCAACATCTTGTCAGGCTATTGTCACTGGCCACAGCCAAGTGCATGGGCTGGAGCCAACTCTCTGTTTCTCTGTGGTTGCAGGGAATGATTTCTGTTGTGTCCCATGCTGCCGAGAGCCACTTCCACTTGGTCCTGGACACAGTGACTATGTTCTCTGCCGCTTTCACCAGAGGCTGGTTCTATCAGACTTCCACGGGCTGGAAGGTAAAGGCTCCAGGGTTCTGCTGCTTGGCTTTCCTTTTTCAGCCTTATTTCCACTTCCACACCTGCAGCAGCCAAACCGGGGCAGCTGCCTTCAGATTAGCCCTCTTGTAAGAGCTACCTGAGACCTGTTTTTCAGAGGGGACGTCCTGGCATTGGGGCCCCTGAGGTGTCTTTGGAAACGATGGGGTTTGACACCTGGGGGATCAGAGCCACCCAGCTGGGGCAGCTGCAGTGGTTCCTTGCTGGCAGCCACGTTGCCCCTGACTGAACTTCAGCAGGAGCTAGCAACAAGATGGGGTGGGCACAGTGTGACCCTCTGTCCCTTCCTCAAAGCTGAGGGCCAGGAGCAGGAGTCTGGTGAGGTCTCGCTGGCTCTGCTCCCCACCTGGGGGCTGTGGGGAAACCTTTCTGGGCAGGGCACGGCCTTGCAGAGAGAGCAGTGCAGCCTGGTCTGGGGAGGCAAGCAGACTGGGCTCCTCTGCACCACTGACCTGCACAGGCTGGGCATCTCTGAGCAGGACCATGACAAGCGATGTCAGATACCTTTCCACTGAAAGGTTCCAGACAGCTCCCTGACCTCTCAAATCAGTGGTAAAACAGCCAGCAGCATGTGCAATGCTGGCTGCACCCTCCTCCCCATCCCCATGCAAGAACCCAAGCTGCAGGATGGGAACAGCTCCCAGTCCCGGAGCTCCCGCAGCTCAAGGAGCAGCTTGGGGAGCTGCTGGGAGGTGCCCAGGGAAACAAGGAGCTGGTGAAGGTGCCGGAGCAGGGCCTGCTGCAGGAGCCCGCAGGAGTCTCGGGGCTGATGTCTCAGGGCATCTCTGTCAACACAGGTACAGCGGTGGAAGAAGGAGAAAGCCCAGGGCATTTGCGCTGCTCTCATGCGCACCTACAGCGGCATTGCGCTGCATGCCCCCAAGGAGCAGCTGCTCACCCGTGTGGATAAAGAAATCATGGGCAACATCCTGCGGCTCTCCAGAGCCAAACAGAGGGTAGGAGCATGGAGCACACAGGGCGGGGATGCCTGGGTGCCCCAGCTCCAGCCCCTAGGGGCTGGGGCATACCGAGATGGATGGTCTTTTTCTAAAGATCCCCCAAGGAAGGGTTTGTCCTCAACGTACAGATCCAACCCCCCCTTTTGGTTCCCCCTGCCCACGCTCACCTGCCACCTCTCAGCCCTTCAAAGAGTTCAAGGGGTGCTTTTCTGTCTTTGGCCTCAGGACTTGCAGCTCAAGCTCGCCCTGGTGCAGAGCATCACTGAGGTCAGCTGTGCCATCCAGGCTGTGGGCGACTGCAGCAACTTTGAGCTCTCCTCAAAGCAGGAGGCGACGCAGACCCTGCTGGTGAGCGCCCGTAGCCAGGGCAGTCACATGGGGGGGTTTTGGGCTGTGCCATCAGACTGGTTTCCCCAGAGGCACGATGGACTCTTGACTTCATGCGAGCTCCTGCAGCTGTGTCCTGAGCCAGTGGGGCTGCTGGGTGCTGGTGCTAGCTGGCTGCGGAGCAGGGTCGCTCCTGTGGTGCCTTTGGGGATCCGTGGGGGTGACGGGGCAGTGTCTGCCCAGGCCTGGCAACAGAGCCTGTCCCCAGGGGAGGCAGGAGGGCTGTCCCCTGTCTCTGCCTGCTGCCAACTCTGCATTTGTCTTTCTGGGACTTGCAGGACTGGATAAAGGGGGAGCCCTGGGACTCCCTAGTGTATGGAGTGTTTCAGGCCCTGGAGGAGTTGAGGTGAGGTCTGTTCCCTGGGCTCTGGGGACTCCCATTGTACTCCATCACAGCTGGCTGGGACAGCCCCAGTGGCCTTGAGCATGGGGCCGGGAGCTGCTGGGGCTGTGGAGTGGGAGGGTGTTCCCCATTTTGGGTGTCTCCAAAAGAAGGGAGCTCCAGGGAGCCCCCTTAACCTGCGGGTGGGAGGTTGCCTGCTGCCTGGGATGTGGCAGGAATTGCTGGAGCTGAAGGCAGTGCTTGCTGGCATGGGGCTGGGGGTGTTGGATACAGGGCCCTCGTTTAGGAGGAACCCAGTTGTGCTTTAAGCCGCTCTGGAGAGAGCTAGTCAATCTCCTTTCTCTTTTCTCTTCCTTTTTCCTCTGGCCAGCAAGCTGAGGCCACCTCTGAGCAGGGTGGAAAATTGCAACCTGCTGGCAGTGTGCTGCCAGAGTGTCTTGTCCTATCCTTCCAAGGAGCAGATGAACAAGAGAAGGAAGATAGCGAGGGCAGCGGTGAACATGCAGGTACCCACTGGCCACTGCCTGCCCACCTCTGGGTCAGGATGCCACCTCAGTGCGCACTGGTAGTCCCCATGATGCAGAAACTCAGCTCTCCTTTCCTGCTTTCAGGTTCTGCACAGGAGAAGCATGGAAGATCTGGGGCATCTTATAGAAACCCTTCTGGAGGCAGAGGAGACCTCTGCCTGCTTTGATGACGTGGTCCATGTGAGTAGTCATGGGGCAACAGGGAAAGTGTTGCAGGGGCAGAGAATCGAGGCTTTAGAGGGTGATAGGAGGTGGATGCCTTTCCTATGGGAAAGTGGGGCTTTGGCTCTTTGCTCTGAGAGTGTGCATCTGGCTGGGGCCAGGGGCTGAGCTGGGGGGTGGGAGCGCCTGGCCACTGCAGCCTCAGGACAGGCAGAGAAGTAGGCCCTGCCAGAGGGAAAGCCAAGAGCCAGCCCTGAGCTGGGAAAGAGCAGCCTGGGGGAAGGCCGGGGAGGGGAGATGCTGTCAGGGAAGCAACACCTGCCTCAGGGCAGAGGTGGCTGGAGAGCGCAAGGCAGTGGAGGCTGCAGTGCCAGTGCTCGGTAGGGCCAGGGGCTGTGCTGGGAAGGGGCCAGAGAAGGAGAGAGGAGGGGGGGGGGGGATCTCAGGGAGAGAAAAATGCCGGTTGTGAGAGAGATACACCCTGCCTCAGGTCCTGAAAGGCTGGCTCACCTCAGCCAATGAATGGGAGCGGGAGAGAGCCCTGCAGGTTTGTGCCCATGTGTTGGGAGCTTGCAAGGAGCAATCTGAGCTCATGGTAAGTAGGGATCCCCTGCGTGCTCTGGTGCCCTCTTCCCAGCATTCGTGGCCCCAGAAGGGAGCCCTGCCCAACTGGGTGCTGGGTTTCGGGGCTCCTGGGATCACGGGGCAGCCCTTCTGCCTGCCCCTCTGCCCAGTCGCTGCTCAGGGAGCAGGATGGGCGGTAGAGGCGAGCAGGTGCTGGGTCTGCCTGTGACCCTTTTCCTGCTGCTCTCCCCTGCAGAGAGGATGTCCTTGCAAGCAGTTTGGCTCCCTGGTGGGACTGCTGGGGACTCTGACCAACGACTGCCTGGCCGCGTCCCGCAAGAAGGCATGGGTCTGCCTCAGCTACCTTCTCCAAATGCAAGGTGAGGAGAGCGGGCGCTTCCCAGACTTGCTCAGCCTGATCCTCCCTCCCTTCCTGGCCTGGTGACCACTGGGGTCCCGTGGGGCCAGGCCCTGTCCCAGGGAAGGAAGGGGGAGTCAATGAGCTCAGATGTTTTTGTGCCCCCACCCTGTTAACTCTCTGCCTCCCTGGCCATCTCAGGAAGGATCTCTGGGAGAGGGTCGCTGAGTCCGACCTCCCTGGGGCATGTGTGAGGCTGGGTGGTCAGGGCCTTCCCCCACTGCTGTCTGAGAGCAGGACGTTGTCACCAATGCTGGGGACTGTCTCCCTCCACATTCAAGGAGAGACAGATGGTGGTCAGACAATTCACTTGGATGAGGGCCCTGATATTTCAGAGGGTGACGTAGGGGACACAGCTGTTGGGAGCAGAGGCTGCTGAATCCCTGAAGTCCCAGCAAACAGTTCAAGGAGGAAGAGGGCTCCTTCCAGCCCAGGATTTGTCAGCCATTTATTGGGGTCAGGAAGTCCTGCTGCACCGAGTTCAGGAGCCCTGGGTTTCCCTGTGGCCTTCACTGCCACCACTTGGGTTCTCCTTTATTGGTACCTGGGGCCAGAGGTTGGGTTTTCTGTAGATGTGACTCCTCTTTTCTCCTGGTGTTTGTTCCAGCCAAGACCATGAAGGTGGTGCCTCAGGCAGATGAGATCAGGTGCCTTTGTGAGGCACTGAACAGCCCAGACACCGAGACTCTGGTGGAGACCTGTACCAAACTAGCAAAGGTAACTGGCCCCAGACCAGCGGGGTGGGGGCTCGGCTCCTGGCCTCCTGCATGTCTCCCTGCTCCCCTCCAGAGTCTCTTACTGTCTCCAGAGCGAGCTGTTTGGAACGGCTGCTGTTAGCAAGTAGCAGGAGGCTTTGAGACAAGACTGTCCTCTAGGCCTGCTGGAGTAGATACCATGATGGGTGTGTTTGTGCGCACACGTGTGTGAGTGCTCTTGTCAGAATACAAATTTGGTATATGAGCAAACAACATGGGGGGAGGCACTTCCAAATTGGTTAGCTGCATCAGATGTAAACAGCACTGTATGCACAGCAGGAGGATCAAGTGATTGCCCCCTCCATGACTGCTGAACTAACAGTCCTGTCAAGTTTGCTTTCCTTTCCGAATTGCTGGAGCAGAGCTGTGATGCGGTCTCTCCTGTTCCTGACTTCTTTCCAGGCTGTTTGCAAATGCATCCCTCCAGCACAGGCTACGGACTTTCTGACTGCCATCCTGGACAGATTGCTGCATGTCACACCTGCATGTGCAAGAGCAGTGTGGAAGTGGGTGTTCATCTTCCTGGTGGAATGCAGAAAGGAAATACTCCAGGAGGTAAAGGAGACCTTTTTTTTCCATTTGACTTTGTCTTTTCTCCTGTTGGCTGTTGCACTACACCCTGTGCAGTTGCCATGGGCTCAAGAAATGCTGCCTGTGTGCTGAGCCAAGGGGCTACTGATGGTCTGAGTCATGCATTAGCACCTGCTGCTGGTGTCTGCTCCAGCTGGTGACAAAGGATATGGGCACTTCTTGTCCAAAGTCTCCTGTTGGTTCAGCTCCTTCCCATGAGTGAGGCACTGGGAGGCACCAACCTTGCCCCTTGCCATTCTTCCCCTTCCTCAGGGTCACTGTCAGTCCTCCCTGCCCCGGGACCCACTTCACCCTGCTCTTTCTTCACTGGTTCCAAATTCTCTCTACTCTGAACATTGCTGGGCATGCTAGGTTTTCCACAGGTTGGGTACCTGTTCATTGCTCTCATTGCTTTCCCTGACTGTGGTGTTACCCAGCCTGCAAGGTGACCTTCCTTTAGCCACCAGTTGCTGCCTGTTTGTAGCCTGGGAGCCTCTGGCCTCATGCTGTGCCTGCCCTTTCCAGGCTCCTGTTCTCCTCCTCCACTTGTGCTCTGCTGCGCTCCACTTGGGCTCTAGGGCCACCAGCACATTGCTCAGCCCGGACTAGCTCAGTGGCTGTCTGCCGCTGACAGAGGTCGGTCACAGTGATGGCAATCATGGGTGGCAGCCCACAGGATCATGCCCAGCTGAGCTAAAGCTCACCCAGCTGTTAGGCAGCTCCTGTTACAGGCAGGGCAGGGCATCCCTGTGCCATCCCTGCAGAGCCAGCGGCCGCTCCAGGCAGCAAGAGCGCCGCATCCATGGGCTGCGGGGTCACTCCTTGCTACTTCCCCAGGCACAGAGCGGGTTGTGTCTGCACCACAGGCCAGAGGTAGGCAGCTGTGGGAGAAGCTGGGCTCTTCCACGGGATGAGGGAACTGGCTGCCACTTTGTCTTTATCATGACCACGGCTTCTAGCTGTGAAAGGCTCCAACAAACACCCTTTTCTTCAGGGGATGGTCCTCTGTGTAGCGACGGCGTTGGAGTTTTGGGAAAGGAGGGCAGAGGCAAGGAATAGTGTCCCTGGAGAACTGGGTTCCTCTGGAAGGAGTCACGTGCCCTTGCACAGGCCCTGCAAGAGTGTGTTTGGTTTTGCTCTTGCATTGCACAATAACACATAGGGAGAGTTATTTAAGTGCTGGGTGTGAAATGTGTCCATGTCCTCTGTGTGCACACAGCGCATGCAGCTGCTCATACGTCTGGGCCCAGGCACGTGCAGTGACTGAGGCTCTGCCTGTGAGAACATGCATCTGTGCGTGCGCGTGCACGCATGCGTGTGCGCTATTGCCAAGAGCAGGCTCAGCTCCAGGCATGAGCCAGGGTCAGGCAGGGTGGAAGGAGTGAGGTTTCGAGCTAGATCTGGACTCTGTGTCAACGGAGCAGGCATTGCTCATGTGCTGAATGACTGTGTCTGGGCCCCGCAGGAGGGGATAAAGAAGGCACTGAGCCCTTCTTTCTCCTCTTCTTTCATTCAGGTGCCAAAAATCCTGAACACCCTTTACACCTACATGCAGCAGAGCACCCACAGGCCCTTCCTGCTCCATATGGTGTTTCTTCTCGCCCGCTCTCACCATGAGGCTGTGATCAGCAGTCTCCTGCAGAAAGGTCTGCCTATGGACAGGTATGACAGGTATGTGCACTTCCCCACTGTAGTCAGAGACCCTGCAGCTTGCTTGTACTGGCGGGGGGGGGGGGGGGGGGGGGGGGCGGGGGGGGGGGGGGGGCAGTTGAGAAGCAGGTCTTTTTTTTCTGCCTGAACAGTCTTGAGTGTTGCAAGACTGCAGGCTTGCATCTGCTGTGAGTGGGGCATTGTAAGCCCCATTGCAGGTGAGGAGGTTTGAGGGCATTGCAGGACTGCGAGGATACAGGCTCAGGTGTGAACGTCTCTTCCCTTGCAGTGACATGGTGGAGCTGTGGAGGAGCCTGGGAAGAAGCGTCCTTGGGATTCAGATCCTGAGGTGCTTAGTAGAGAAACTAAACAGAGCAGGAAACAACCACCTGGGGACTCACTCCTCTGCTCGTGAGCGGCACAGCCGTCAGACTGCTCTGGAGACTCTGTCGGTACGTTCAATGGCACACACGTTTCTGCAGCTTTGCATCTGCTTTCTAACTCATACCTTGGCATGAGGGAGTCAGGTGCCCTTTGCGGATGCCCGTGGAGACTCCCAGGGCACTGTGCTGGGCCGGCCTCAAGGAGTGTGGGGAGCCGGGACAGTTTTGTGCTCCTGAGCCACAAGGCTGTCACAGAAGTGACAATTGTGGACAGTAACCCCCCTGCCCCAGGCAGGCAGGGGAACCAGGCTGGTGGGAAAAGGCCTTGCCTGAACAGGTGGTTCTTGGTCATGTTTCTCTGCAGCTCACCCGTGCCATCTCCGAGGTGGTGCTTGCCCTGAGGAGCACAGAGGAGCTCAGGCAACTGCTTCCCCACCTTCTTCCCAGCCTCATGAGGCGGGCCAGGGAAACGCTGGGTGAGGAGAGGCTGCTTTCCCCCATAAGCAGCTGGAGACAACTGTTCCTTGAGGGCCAGGTGCTTGAAGAGAAGCCGTGCAGGTAAGGAGCTGAAGGGGCAGATGGAGGGGCTGGCTTCAGTTCCCCTCACCAAGGCATGTGCCTTTGTGGAGCTGAGGGAGAGCTTCACCTGCCCCACTTCCTAGATGTGGAAACCAGTAGTCATGGTTGGGTTTACTTCTGTTCCTTCATGGAGAAACTCCAGCTCCTAGGCAGGAGTATCTAGCATGGAGTCAGTCTAGGGGTATGGGTTTTCTTCTGCTTCAGTGGGTTTGGGGCATGACAAAAATGCCAGTGTTGTTAGCTGCAGTCTTGGAGGCTATGAAGCATCATTTCAGGGGTATTTAGCTCTGCTAAAGATAAGTCTTCCCCTAACCTGCTGTGATTTGAGATTTCTTTGGGTTTGTGGTGGTGGTGTTATTTTGATTTGTTGTGTTTTGTTTCTTCTGCCAGGATTTTCCTTTCAGCTATAGAGTTGGTGCTAGGCAAATGCATGGCGCAGAAATGGATGCGGCTGCTCATGAATTGGGCAGTGTGGGCTCGCCTGGAAGACCCCCTGGCTCACCCTGAGGGGGTGTGTCTCCTGAGCAGGTAAGAGCCCCAGGGATGCATCTGGCCACCTTCTGTGGAGCTGTGCGTAGGGAAATGGCTGCTGGGACCCTTCCAGTGTGCCTGGGAAGCTGTCCTGAGCAAAAGAATAGCGTCTGTGTCAGCGCAAGTGAATTCTGGAGACCCGGCCTGTGGCCTCCCTGGGCAACTGGTGTGTCCCTCGCTTGTGTCCCCTGCACAGCGTCCTGCTCCATGCTGGGCTCATCTCCCCCTGTGTGGTGAGGAACCTCTTGCCATGGCTGGATTCCTCCTCAGTTAAGCTGCGGGTGAGTGCTACAGCTTTCTTTGCTGAGGTAAGGCAGGGGGTGGGGAAGGAAGGGTTCAGAGGGGTTTTGCCGAGATACTGCTGCTTGGGATGTCTAGCTCACCAGACTCACTAGCGCAAGCGGCAGAGGAGTGAGATTCTGCCATCCAGACAAACATCTGTCTTCCAACCCAGCTGAAAGAGGCAGAGCGCAAACTGAAAGCCATGAGAGAAATGGCAGAAGGAAGTCAACAGCTGGAGAAGGAACAGGAGAGACAAAGTTAGCGCTCCAGAGGAAAGAGGAGGAAAGCGAGTATTTGCAGAGGCCTCAGGCAGAAGTACACAGGGAACACAAAGAAACCCTGCAACTGTTTCGAGCCCAGCTGATTGAACTGAATGATCGGTACCAGAAGTTAAATGAACAACACCAGCAACTATTTCAGGAACTTGAACAGCTGGAAGGAGAAAGATCCAACCACATCATTTCCAGGCCATGCCAGGCTAACCTGGGAGCAGACAAGGAGTCCATCCTCCTGGAGGCTGTGAGAAAACAACCAGCAGAGCTTCGAGCATTCGTAGCTCAATAGAGCTATGATCCTTTTGATGGTCCCAATGAGCTGCCTGAACTAGTGCTTCCTCTAGTTGCTGGACAATATGTTTACATCTTTGGAGATGTGGATGGAGAGGGCTGGTATGTAGCAGAGCTGACCAATGGCACAAGAGGAGTTGTCCCCTCTAATCTTGTTGAAGAAGTTTCAGATGACGGATGACCTGATGACGCCAGAGTCTCTCCAGAGACAACTAATTGGTAGCAGGACACAGATGATGTCTGTCCTGTCTTCTCGTATCTTCTTGTTAAATCTTTTCTTAACAATCTCTCTGTGTAATCTCGCTCTCTATCCTGTGTGCATGCAAACTGAAAGGACTATGTGCCAGCTATTGGGGGTTGGCATGGGTGGACTGGGTGCCAGCTACTGGAGTCAACCAGGGGGTGTAGGCACCCCTGGCTTGTGGTGCCAGCTACTGGCATGGGTCCCAGTGCAGCTCGTGGAGTGAGTAGGGGTTCTCAGTGCAGCGAGTGGGGGTCTTGACCACCAGGCTCTGTGGCAGGAACGGTGTACATCCTGTAAACCACCTACTGGGGGAGACCAGCATGAGTGAGGTGAGTGAGAGGCTCTGTGAGTGTCTCTATCTTCCCCAAACCTGGTGTGCATGGGGTGTGCGTGTGCATCCACCAGCAGACTTCAAGCTGGACCAGCTGGTGACTTGCAGGGCCTTGGGTCTAGGCTGAGGTATCAGGTGGGCAGAGGGTCTGTGCTGGCACCTGGGGAGATTGGCAAGTGTGGGGTGCCTGCAGGAGAAACGTGTGAGTGCTGCCTGTTCGCAGGGAGCACGAAGATGGACCAGTTGGCGAGTAGCGGACCCATGGGGTGGGTCAGAGGGCTGGGATCTGGGCAGAGGTACCAGTGGACAGAGGGGCTGTGCCAGTACGCAGGGGATCCATGAACATCTGTATGCTTGTGAACGTAGAGAGTGTCGTGTGTGCCTGCACTAGTGACCTCCTGTCTCTGCCAGCCCAAGAGGAGGAGGGGACGTGGCTGGCTGTGTTTTATGTGAGTCCTGCATGCGGGTGCTGTTGACGGCAGCACCTCATCTGTGGCAGTCTGTGTGACTGGCTGTATCAGTGTCTTCTGCGTGTGTGTGTGTGTGTGTGTGTTGGCGCGTGTGTGTGTGTGTGTGTGTTGGCGTGTGTGTGTGTGTGTTGGCGTGTGTTGGCGTGTGTGTGCGTATCTCGGATGCGTGGTCAGCTTTGCTACTAGTTACCACCTGCAAGCAGAAAAGTGGCAGCTGAATCCCTCAGCCTGCACAAAGACTCCAGATCCCCAGGCTGGGCTCCAGCAGCCAGGCACGACTGTACTGGGTGGTACTGGTGTGTATTGGGCTCCAGCGGCATGGCAGGAGGGGTCCTGGGCTGGAGTGGCTGGAAGTGGTGGCCAGTCTTGACATCCCTTAACACTGTGGGTCTGTGGGGTGCATGGGGGGAGCTGAATCCCACTTCAGCCCAAAGGCTTCCAGCTGGGGAGGAGATGCCTGCATTGCTTCAGCTGAATTCCTGCCTGGCGCAGGGTCCAACCAACACCTCCCTGTCACTGCCTGTTTGTCCTTGTCGTTAGGGGTCAAGAATGTCAGTGTCCAGAGGGGAACATTTATACTTCTCATAGGCATCCATGCCCTGATAGGACAAACCACACTTTTGGAATCAGTGTCTCTCCACTCTTCAGAGAGGGACAATTGGTGATTATTTCAGTCAGCTAAAAAGTCCATTCCCCAAAGGTGACTCTGTTGCCTTTCAGGAGCTGTCAGCCCTAGAGCCCCTGGGACATCTCCAGGCAGCCCAGAAAGTGGCTGCTTTGGCTGGTCCTCTGCTGCTGAGCTGGGCCGGGCTCCTGGGATGGAGGGAGCTCATAGCAAGTGGGCAGTGCTTGTGAGAGACAGCTCTGCCCAGGAGCAGCTCCCCTGCAAAGTGCAGCAGGGCTGAGGGCAGTGCCTGCAGGCAGTGAGGGGAGAGGAATGAGGCAGGGAGAGGTTGGCGGAAGGACAGCTGGGCTCTCAGTGTGGGAGAAATCTTCACAGGTCTTTACATGGTAGGACTCTGGCTGCAGGGCAGTGCACATGAGTATCCCGGAGGGCTCTCCAAAATCTGGTACATCCAAAGCATCTGTCAGAACAACCCTCACAGTTTATCCAGTTTGTAGGAAGACGTGCTGCTGAGCAAGGCTTCCCTGCTGCATCATCAGAGGGACAAGACATGACAGCTGCCTTCTGCCGGGTACGGCTGCAGGGGTGTGAAGCTGGGTGTACATCCAGGGGTGCCCAGGACTGTCCTTCCAAGCAGGGTCCCTGCACCCCAGGGGGCTGTGTGCTGGGGCAGGACTCTGCCACCTGCCAGGGTCAGCACTCAGCCTGCCTGGGGAGCTCCTCCCAGTGCTGTGATGACAAGCTGTGGGTGGAAGGAGCAACCCGCAGCAGGGCAGGGTCCTTCTGCTGTCGAGAGAGTGCTGCATGGGCCAGGCCTGCTCACAGCTCCACATCACCCCCAGGACATTTCTGAGGGCAGTTTTGAAGAGGAAGATCAAGGTGGGGGTTACCTGAAAGGGCAGGTGTCTGTGCTTTGAGGATTCTTCTCTTGGTTGTCTGGGTGGGCAGTGGGAGATGGGACTTTATTTCTCTGTTCTGAAGAAGGCACTCAGACCCCAGCTCTTGTTAGGACTTGTCTGAGCTGCTCCTTCACACCTGCACACACAGAGATGCCCCTGGGGAGTGCCTTGTTGCCAGGAGGTGTCTGAAGGGCAGAGCTGAGCACACAGCGGGTGGGATGGGGTCTGTGAACATAGCCAGGGCAGAGACATGGGGACAGAGAAACAGCAGGGACAGCTCCAGGCTGTAGAGACATGGGCAATAAGGTAGAGGGAAGTACCACCAGAAATGCCTTGGGAGAGGAGATTCGAGCACCTCCCTGCCATCCCCTGCAGTGCAGACACCTGCCCTGGAGCAACCCCCTCACCTCTCCCACCTAGCAGAGCCTCTGCCCTCACAGCCATGGGGTCTCAGGCTGAGTCACCTCCTTCGCACCCCGATCTCTGATGAGGAGAAACCCACAAATGCCTGTATCTCTGTCCTTGCCCTGTCTCCCTCAGCAGGCGCATTGGGGCATTTCTGCATGTTTCCCCTCCTGTCCCTGCTGTGATTGTCCCCACCTAACCTGCGGTCTGTTGGCACTGCAGTGTGGGGGACTGGAATGAGCTGGCCCTCCTTTCAGGACACCCCATCTTTAGGACATTTGACTTCCCCTGGGAGTGCTGCTGGGCTGCAGGTTGCCCTCCAGAAGGGCACAGCTCTCCCATAGCATCTCTGTGTTATGTAGGAGGCCCACGGAGAAGACACCTCGGTGCTAAGGCCATGGAAATGCTGCCGGACAGCTGTAGGTGGGCAGCTGCAATGAGCTCCCTGTGTCCCCGGCTGGGAGGGGAGAGCTGAGATCATGCTCAGGTACGATGAGGTGGGCATGGAGAGTCTGGAGATCTGCACTTTGAAACCGGGATCCTCTGCTCTCAGTAGTGTCCACTTTCTTTTCAGGGGAACATCTGAGTACAATCACCCTCCAGCTCAAAGAGGTGCCAGCACAGGGCAGCTGAGAACAGGACTGATGGACAGACTGGCTCATCTCACTCTACACTAAGGGAAAACCCCTTTGCCTCTCAGGACCCACAAGGTTTCACTCGGAGTGCAGCAGAAATGCCAGGGATTTCTGCCTTAAAACACTCCTCAGGTGTGGTGGGGCAACGAGGACAAAATAAACAAATCAAAATCCCCAAAGCTCTGCTCTACGGTTGGGTGATTTGGGAGTGACAATGCTGAAAAACTTCTTGATATCACAAGTGGATTTGATCTGAGATCACCCCATGGCCCTATTTACCTTTTGGTGTAGGGCAGGACTGTCTCCTCCAAAGCCCACAGCAGAGCCCCCTGCTCCCAGAGACACCCTTAGTTGGCCCTAAACAAAGCTCATGAAAGGCACCTGCCAAAGGTGGTTCCTGGAAATGGGAGAAGCAGATTAGGGGATTTCTTTGAGAAGCAGAGTAGGTTTTGCTCAGAGAAATCTCCCCTAACTTCTCAATGCCTTTTCTTCCATAGTCATCCACACCTAGAAGCAGCAAATGTCTTAACGGCAGCTCCATCACTGAGTTCCTCCTCCTGGTGTTCGCAGACACACGGGAGCTGCAGCTCTTGCACTTCTGTCTCTTCCTGGGCATCTACCTGGCTACTCTCCTGGGCAACGGCCTCATCATCACTTCCATAGCCTGCAACCACTGCCTCCACACCCCCAGGTATTTCTTCCTCCTCAACCTCTCTCTCTTCAACCTGGGCTCCATCTCCACCACTGTCCCCAAGTCCATGGCCAATTCCCTCTGCAACACCAGGGTCATCCCCTTGGCATGTGCTGCCAGGTCTTTTCCTTTTTGATGTCAGCAGAACTGTGTCTTGTCACCATCATGGCCTATGACTGCTACATTGCCATCTGCAAACCCCTTCAACTACAGGACCCTCCTGGACAGCAGAACTTGTGCCAAAATGGCAGCAGCTGCCTGGGGCAGTGGTTTCCTCCATGCTCTGCTGCACACTGCTAATACATTTTCAATACCACTCTGCCGAGGCAATGCCATAAACCAGTTCTGCTGTGAACTTCCCCAGATGCTCAAGCTCTCCTGCTCCAACTCCTGCCTTAGGGGAGTTGGGCTTCTTATGGTTGGTGTCTTTGTGAGCTTGGGGTGTTTTCATTTTCATTCTTTTCTCCTGTGTGCAGATCTTCAGGGCCGTGCTGAGGATCCCCTCTGAGCAGGGACAGCACAAAGCCTTTTCCACGTGCCTTCCTCACCCGGCTGTAGTGTCCCTGTTTGTCAACACTGGCATGTTTGCCTACTTGAAGCCCCACTCCATCTCCTCACCATCGCTGGAGCTGGTGATGGCTGTTCTGTACTCAGTGGTACCTCCAACATTGAACCCCCACATCTACAGCTTGAGGAACAAAGAGCTCAAGGATGCCATTCGGAAAATGATTTCTTGGATGTTTTTCAGTAGTGATAAACTTCTCTCCTCACAAATGACTCCCAGGGTATCCCATTCCAGGCCTATGCTATGTTTTTTTTAGTTATCATGTTCATCATTAGGATTATCATCATCATTACTCTTCTTATTATCATTATCGTAGCTGCTATCATTATCATTTTGTGGTACTTTGTGGTTATTTTGTTCCTACACAAATGTTTAGACTCAGTTCACTTCTACTGAGGAACGGACCTGTTCTTTCTCACCTGGAGTCCATACAAATGTACATCTAACACTGGGTCAGAGGTGGCTCTCATATAGCATCTCTGTAATATAGGGTGACCTCCTCAGTGCACAAAGGTTGGGCTCATCTTCCAAAGCTGATGCCAAGAACAGGCATGAGCAACTGCTCCCCAAAAGGGCCTGTTTCTTCATTGATTAAGGAGCAAAGAGCTCAGTGTCACATTGTGACTTCTTAGACACCGAAGGCTGGATTTAAGACTAACCCGTCAATGTCTACTTACAATGGAGATGGTGAGCAGTCACCGATGTACATACCCAGGACTTTCCCATGCAGATGATGGCCTTGAGAAAGTGAATCTGGAGCTGCCTGGAGACCCCAGGGATCTCCATAGACAGCGTGTGCCTGGGGCAGGCAGTGACTAGAGACGCACAAAGTAAGAGATCACCCAAGGTGGAGTCACTCAAAGCAGAAGTGCTAAACCCAGGCAACGGCAGGGAAACAAGGACTCTGCAGTCCCAGCGGAGGAAATGGGGACCCAGCAGGCACAAGGAAGGGAGAGGCAGGAGAGTCGTTCATGTCACCCTCAGACATAACTGAACATCTACTCTCCTTTCAAATGCATCATAGTCCCTTCAAGCACCCGCCACATCCACAGAGCCCCAGGGTGGGGCTTCACAGCAGTGATCCCCACCCAGCTCCCAAGGGCCAGTGGGGAGCACAAGGAGAGGGCCAGGCATGACCAGAAGATCGGAGTGGTTGGCGCTGCCTGTAGGCTGGGGGGCAGGGGCAGGGGAGGGCGAAGGGACTTCCTGAGGTTCCTCACATACCTCTTGATCTTTCAGAGTAACATGTTAGGAGTCTTACCCCCAAATCTAAACCCCCAAAACCGCTTCCATCTCCCTATTGCCGATGTTGGAAAACTGAAAAAAAAAAAACCCAAACCCACAAAACAACTGAGTCAGGAAAGACCTTGCAGGCACCTGGTGAACTTACCTTCCCCTTGAAAAGTCCCCATCTCCAAATGTCCCCATTGTGAGCTAGAGCTGTGAGCTAGAGCTGTGAGCAGCCCCATCCCGCATAACACCCTCCAGGTGGAAGAATGACCCTGCCCTGCCAGGGCTTTCTCCTTCCACCCAGACCTTCTCCCTGCACCACCGTAGGGAGCTCCCAGGGCAGGCCAAGTGCTGACATGACATGGGGCAGAGTCACCGTCCCGAGCACACAGCATCTCTGGAGCAGGAGGACATCACTCTGAATTGCAGCCCTGTGCAGACCCGAGTGCACATCCCAGCTGCACACCCTGCAACCATCCCTCGGAAAGGTAGCAGTGATGGCCTGTCCCTCTGACGGTGGCAGAAGAAAGTCCTGCTCTGGAGCGCCTCCTTCTCCTGCACCCCTGAGAAGCTGTGAGAGCCGTCCTGACAGATCCCATCAGCAGAAGATGTGGCAGCTTCGGAAGACCTCTCTGGGAACATCAGCCACACTGTCCTGCAGCCAGAGACTTACTATGTCAAGGACTGGGAAGATCATAAGGCCATCGAATCCACACAGTCCAGTAAAACGGTTGTCCCTTTCCTCCACCTGGCTGGAGGCAGGCCCCCTCTAGTCCTGCTCATAGTATTCATTACTCACTTCTTGTAAATGCGAATCAAAAGTCCCTTTATTAAGATCGGAAGTAAAATCAACCCTTCTACTCTGTCTGGGGAACTGCCCACTGGAAACTGGAGCTGCAATTTACCTGGAAGAACCACCTTTTGTGACTCTTTTTCCTTGCAACTCATGCACCCATGCCTCTAGGGTCGAGGTAGATTTTCCCATCCCACTTCCTCATGTCCTCTCCATGGTCACGCAGGTAAAACCACAGGGTGGCCCGTGGTGTGTATCCACTATATCCTCTCTGTTGAGCAGAGGGACGCTTACTCCTAACAGCTGAGATACTGGTCCGTACAGGTGGGGAGTAGGACATACCCTCTTTGAGTTGCTGGAACACGGGACAGTTTTTCAGACAGTTCTTCCACAGCCGAGACACAGGCCTGTAGGGAGGAAGAGAGACTTTCTTCGTATTTCCAGAGTTGGCCGGTGTCCTGGTTTAGCCCCTGTCGGCAACCAAGCTCCACACAGCCGCTCGCTCACCCTCCCCTCCCCAGTGGGATGGGGGAGAGAACTGGAAGGGCAAAACTAAGAAAACTCAGGGGTTGAGATAAGAACAGATTAATAATTGAAATAATAATTATAATACAAATAGTAATAAAAATTGTAATGGAAAGGAGAAAAACGAGAGAGAGAAAGAAAACCCAGGGAAAAAGAAAAACCAAGTCACGCAACCACTTACCACCCGCCAACAGACACCCAGCCAGTCCCCAAGCAGTGATCGCTGCTCCCCAGCCGACTCCCCACAGCTTATATACTGAGCATGACATCACATGGTATGGACTATCCCTTTGGGCAGTTTGGGTCAGCTCTCCTCACTCTGCCCCCTCCCAGTTTTTTTGTGCACCTGGCAGAGCATGGGAAGCTGAAAAAGTCCTTGACTAGTGCAAGCACTATGTAGCAACAACTAAAACATCAGTGTGTTACCAACATTATTCTAATGCTAAATCCAAACCACAGCACTATCCCAACTACTAGGAAGAAAATTAACTTTATCCCGGCCCCCCCCCCCCCCGCTCCTCCCCTCCCCCATTTCTCCTCAGGCTGCTCGGCCTCTGCCCCCTCCGGCCCCGCCCCAGGCTGCCTGGGACTGACAGGCCGCCTCCGGCTCCGCTCATTGGCTCAGCTGTGGCCAATGGCGTGGCTGTTGCCAGGCGGGCACAGGCAGCCCGCGCCTCTCCTCCCAGGGCTGCCCTGCGCCCGCTGCCCCCCAGCCCGCAGCGGCTCCTCAGCCCGCCGGGACACTGGGCCTGCGGAGAGACGGCCTGCGAGAAGGGCCATGGCCCTGGGGCTGTTCTCTCAGCAGCGCAAGGGCTGTGCACAGCCCTGCCCTCCCTCAGGGCTCTGCTGGGGGCTGGGCCTGCCCGCGGAGGGAGGGGAGGGGAGGGGAGGGGAGGGAAGGGAAGGGAAGGGAGCTGCCAGGAGGGAGCTGCCTGGAATTGCTCTGGATTGGCAAGTCTTTCCCAAAAATGCAGGTCTGTCTGTGCTGCCAGCAGCCACAGCCCTGGGCAGGAGGAGCTGTGTGACAGGAGCCGCTGGCATGGGCCAGGCCGGCAGCAGGCAGGAGACAGGGCTCTGCCCCTGGTGCCAGCGCCTGTGCTGAGCCCAGCACCCAGGGCCTTCCTCAGGCCTCGCCTTCCCCGGGGCAGTGAGGAGGAGGGACGCCCTGTCCTGGTGTGGCCCAGGGCATCTTCCTGTGGCCAGGAGGAAGGACAGAGCCCCGTCTGTCTTCCCGCGGGGGCTGACCGCTGTCCTTTGCTTCTGTCCCTGGTGCTCCCCAGTACTGGCCAAGCAAATACCAGGGCACCAGGGGCTCCTGGGGCTCAGATCAGCTTTGCGGCTGCCCCTTTGCTTTTGCAGATGCAGTTGTTTGCTACCCCCTTCAGTGGTCAGAACTTTTTCTCTTCATGGCACATGGACTGGACAGAAGCCAGTTCCCTGTTAGTCTGGGGGAACTTCAGGGAAACGAGGAAGTCAAAGCATGCACACAGGTGTGAGGACAGTGAAAAGGAGCTGTGTCAAGGTTTTTTCCTGCTGTTTCAGATCTGAACTCAGACATCTGTGCACATCCCAGCACCAAAGTCAGGTTTTTTTTCTTCCAAGCTCCACAGCTTTTCACCAGCAAAAGTGAGCTGGCTTTCGGGATAACTCAGCTCCTTTCTTGTTTAATTGTGTGCCCACACTTTCCCTTTTTCCAGCAATTTCTTTCTTCCCCCTTGACCCTCGCCCAGTTCCATCCTCTTTCAAAGCTAATTATGATTTGATTTTCTGGACAGATCATCGAGTAGGTAGACAGAGGCTCTAAGTCTAGGCTGACTGTATAGCTGTAGGCTGAGCTATTCTACCTCTACCTATTCTACTTCTGAAGGCTGGATAGATATGGGCTATGGATAGAGTTATTGTTTGCCAGTTATCATTTCTTTTGGGGTCCTGTGACAGTAATGGTAAGGCTGCCAGCCTGCAGCTCTGCAGCAGTTAAAATTATCACTGAAAGCGTTTTGATGGCGGATGCTGTTCTGTGTGTTGCATTTTCAATAATTG
Organism: Pelecanus crispus; assembly: GCF_030463565.1. Lineage (NCBI taxonomy): Eukaryota > Metazoa > Chordata > Aves > Pelecaniformes > Pelecanidae > Pelecanus > Pelecanus crispus. Next base: position 1,054,215 of record NW_027461445.1, on the reverse strand, counting down.
TTTCACTGAGCTGGAATTTTTTCTGTGCAATTAGGTGACAGGGATCTTCTTGCAGTGGGCTTCTGTTTCTGGAGCACGTCCTGACAGCCTTTGTCATGCAGAGCTTTCCTATCTGCTCCCGAGAGGAGTGATGGCCACGACATGGAATGACTCCTGTGTGTAATGGCTCTACCAGTAGGCTTGGATTTAGTGAATTCCTGTGGACAAACATATGCAGCAGGTGCTCCATCCAAGAATGTTGATGTGCTGACACTCCAGAGTGAATTTGGAGGTGTTTCCTCCTCCTTGTCCTCTTCCTCTTCCCTGTTCTTCCTCCTCCTTTTCCTTCTACTCCTGCTCCTCCTCTGGTTCTTCATCATAGTCGTCGTCGTCCTCCTCCTGTTCTGCCTCCTCCTGTTATTGTTATTCATCTTGTTCTTCCTCCTCTTCCTCCCATTCTTCCTCCTCCTCCCTCTTCTTCCTTCTCTTCCTTCTCCTCCTCCTCTTCCTCTTCTTGCTGTTCTTCCTCCTCCTCTTGTTCTTCCTATGACTCCTGTTCTTCATCCTTCTTTTCGTCCTCCACCTCTTCTTCCTCTTCCTCCTTCTCCTTCTCTTTCTCCTCCTTCTCCTCATATGCCTCTGCATGTTTATCCTCTGCATGTTCATTGTCTTCCTGTTCTTCTTGTTCTTCATAGTCCTTCTCTTTATACCCCTCCTTCTCCTCCTCCTCCAACTCATCCTCCTCCTATTCCCTTCTGCTTTTCTTCCTCCACTTCCTCTTATTCTGTTGTTCTTTCTCTCCTGTTCTTTATCCTCCTCCTGCTGTTCCTTCTGTTCTTTTTCCACCTTCTCCTTGTTGTCTACTTCCTCCTCTTCCTTCTCCTTCCTCCTCCTCTTCATCTTCTCCTACCTCATATTCATCTTTTTGTTTCTCCTCCTCATCATCCTGTTCTTCTTCCTGTTCTTCATTCTCCTTCTCCTCCTACTCAACTTAATTTTCTTCCTCTTATTCCTCCTCTTCCTGTTCTTCTTTCTCTTCCCCCTCATCCTCCTGTCACCATCCTCCTTTTTTTCTTCTCCTTTTTCTCATCCTCCTCTTCCTCTTCTTATGCCTGTACCTTTTCCTATTTCTTCTCCTTCTGTTCCTCCTCCACCTCCTCTTCTTCCTCCTCTTGCTCATTTCTCATCTTTCTCCTCCTCATTGTTCCTTTTCATCCTTGTCCTATCTTTTCATCCTCCTTATCCTCATCTTCCTTCTTGTGTTCCTCCTTCTTCTTCTCCTCCTCCTTCACCCTTTCCTCCAATTTCTCCTCATCCATCTCCTCCCATCCCTGGAGGTATTTAAAAGCCATGTAGAGGTGGCGCTTAGGGACCTGCTTTAGTGGTGCCTTGGCAGTGCTAGGTTAACAGTTGCACTCAATGATCCTAAGGGTCTTTGCCAACCTAAAGGATTCTGATTCCATGATTGTGTGCAAAACGAAGCTTACAGAGGGTGGAAACAAGGCCAGGTGTCCTGGGAGAAAGATGGAAACATTGTCCGAGCATCCAGGGACCAAGTCAGGAAAGCCAAAGCCCAAATGGAACTGAATCTGGGCAGGGATGTCAAAGATAGCCACGAGAGCTTCTTAAGTAGGCAGGAGACAAAAAACAGCCGAGGGAAATTGTGGGCCCCTTGCGCAACGAGACGGGGGACCTGGTTACACAGACGTGCAAAAAGCGGAGGTACTGAATGCCTTCTTTGCCTCAGCCTTTACTAGCAAGAGCAGCCTTCAAGAGTGCCAGGTCCCAGAGAGTAGGTGGAAAGGCTGGAGCAAGGAAGAGGTACACTTGGTGGAAGAGGATCAGGTCAGGGAATACTTGTGAAACAAGGCATATGCAGTTCTGAATGTCTCTCTCAAGACTGTTTGTGTACTCTTCCATATGTTTTTATTATGTTGACTTAATATACCGTCATTTGTCTTCAGCCTCAATTGTCTGTTTTGCCTCTCTAAAGTGTCTAGTTACAGACAAGTTCATGCTGTGATTTCTATTTTTAATATTAAATGCTACCAAACGGTGAGGGACTTCTTATTCACTGGTCCTGAATCAGGAGGTGAGTGGGGAACCTGTATTAAATACAGTTCATCTGAATAATCTGCCTGGTTGATACAAGCTGTGTGGTTCAGAGATGTCTAAAGTTTGATCTTTGTTTTTTTTAGAGATAAAAAGCACTTGCCCCACTGTAAATACATATAGTATGTAAAATGTATATAGTATATAAATACAGCAAAGTTACAATGGATTTTTACCTAAGTTTTACTAGTTATTTAACAAGCAGTATGTGATGTGAATGGAAAGCTTTCAGCATGTGTTTGATACTCACAAAATCAGCTCTTCCTTTCAGTGGTAGGTGAGAAGATGCTGTCGGTGTGACCCAGAGAAGATAAGTAACTGGGGACTTCAGCTGCCTAGGCAAGAACACAGACGGCTTTCTCCTTTGAAGTTAAAAGCTTCCGAAACCAGGCAGCAGGTTGGAAGCTCAGCAGTAGCTTTTTACTGTGTGTGACACCATAAAAAAAAAGGAGCAAGGTTAATGTTTTACTAAATAGTGCAAGGAGTATTTTGGTACATGCAGAACATCCTAAAGCCAAAGGGTAAGTGTCCCCTGCCTAATGTTCCTATGGCAACAGTTATGTGAAGTGACATAAAGTAGCATGACCAAGAAACCACATAGCTTTCCTGTATCTGGCTTTTTTTAGCTCTTCTGCCCTTTGGCTCCAAGATTTGGTGTCTTGTGTCTTGTCTGATGAGTAACCCTGGCCTAAAAGTATCAAAGGAGTTTAAATGTTGACTGCTGTACCTCGATTAAGAGCTGCAGAAGCAACAACTGCCCGAACTAGCTACTAAGCAGTAAATGGAGGGAGGGCAGTTCATGACAGCTTCAGATTACAGCTGTGGAGAAGCAGACTGGGCAACTGCAGCAGCATCAGCTATTTCTAATTGGAGGAGTTCTAATTAATCTACTTGAGGAGCAGAGATCCTCCCCCCCGCCCCCTTTCCATTTCACTGAAACTCATGGAAGTGGACTGATGAAATACCTCCTTAATTTAGGGTGACTCTCGAGGGAAACCAGCTCTTAATGGAATAAAACTTACAGTTGTAGCATACTTGACTGAAACAATCTATTTTGCAGTTAAAGGTTTTTCTCTCTGAAAATTTAAACCTGATAATTTAAATTAGTATGCCTAAAGGTAGGGAAAAGAGGCCTTTTACTTACAAGAGCAGTTATAACACATGCTGTAAAACTGACTCTTAATCTCTAAAAAAAAATCAACAGGTGCCTCCCATCTGTTGTTGGTAAATGAGGAGCTATACAATAGTATAGTTTCACACTTTATTTTTTGGGAAAATCTCCAGGTTTAAGCCACAGGTCTTAATGACAAATGGCAACATTAATATTGCAGTGGATTTACATAGAACATCACATTTTTAACGATGATTGATGCAGAGTATTTGTGGCGCCTGTGTTTAATGCCTGGTGTTCCACATCCTTTCCTCTCAGAGCTGCGATCAGAATCTTCATGCGGAGGAGAGCTGTTTGCCTCGTGACCTCGTGAAGAAAATCAAGAGCAGAAAGGAAGAAGTGGGCCTGATGGCAAACCCAATGTCAAGAACCTGCTCCCATGGGCCAGAGGTCAGTCTTGGTCTTGCTGTCAGTGAAGCGAAGCTGTGTGACGGGGCGGTGATGCTGGTGCTGGGGCGGTGATGGAGGCCTCCATCCTCCCGGCGTTGGTGCAAATCAGCATGGTTTCTCCCACGGGCGCCCACCACCCGGAGCGATGCCCCCTCTCCCCACCCTCTCGGTGGCCATCCCCAGCCCAGCTCAGGCACCTGTGGGGTGGGAAGGGGCTGCGTTAGCCCCCGTGCCCCACCTCCCACTGAGCAAATGACCGCAGGCAGAGAGAGGCGCTGCAAAGCGAACAGCCAACACTTTTAATAAAATAAGGAAGAAGCAGGGATGTGGGAGAGGGCTGGGACTGGGGCTGGAGCAGGTGGGTGCAGGTCTCTGCCTCCGGATCTCCCCCTGCGCGTGGGTGCTGCGGGGGACGGTGCTGGACTGATGGCTATGGGTAGCCATTGCTGTCGGCTATCTCCATGTCGATCTCCCTCTGCACAAAAACTGCAGCTGGCCCAGTGACATGTGCAGGGCCGCCCGCTGCCGCTGCTCCTGGACAGCTTCTTCCTGCGCTCGCGCTCGGGCCGCTGCTCGGGTGTGATGGGCACCGACTCCTCCTGCTCCTCCAGTGGGGTGGGCGCAGCCGTGAGGCCCCCGAGGGCCAGCACGGGGTGGGTGGGGGTGCGTGGCAGCCACGGCAGCATGCGCAGGTGCTGGGGCAGCCCCTCACGTGGGGTTTGGCCCACCGTGGGTGACAGGCGCAGCCAGCTTGGCTGCTTGGGTTTGGCAGAAGCCCCAGTGTGTGCCTTGCTGCTCGATGCTGCCTCCAGTGCTGTCTCCTTCCTGCCGTGAGGCAGGGGCTTGGAGTCAGCCACGCTGGGTCTCGGGGCCACGGGCAGGGTCTTGGGGAGTCTGGGGGTGCCCCCACTGGGGCCGGGCTGTGGCTCCAGGTCGGGCAGTTGGTGTCCCAGCCCCACCACCTTCACTCTTTGCCCCAGCGGGTGGAAACTCTGGATGGAGCTCAGCAAGTGCCCTCAGGTCATTGCGGGGTGTCCTCAGCCCTGTGGTGTGGCTGCTGTTCCTAGGGATGCTGTTTCCCGCCTGCGGTGGGGATGCTGGCAGTGGGGCTGTCAGCGGCAGGAAGGGGCAGAGATGGCGGTAGCAGGGGTGTTGGTACCAGGCCGCGGTGGGGATGCTGTTTCGGGGCGGTGGTTCCTTTTAGCAGCCGCACAGTTCAGTAGACTGGGCTGGGGGAGGGTCCCTGGGCTGGGCGCGGGGCCGGAGCTCCAGGCCCATGGTTTAAGGACTCCATGCTGCAGGGTTTTGGTGGACTGGCTGCATTAAACCTGTCCCCTCCTGCTGCACAAAGGACCTTTACCCCTGGCATCGCCCCGGGTTCTAGGTTGCTTGGCGGGGACGTTGTTGGATTTGGATGCTCTCCGCTTGCTGCTTCCTGCCTGCTGCCCGCTGCCGCCTGCTGCATCGCCGTCCCCGTCCATCTTCCTCTGCAAGAGAGTATTTGAGTGTTTGGCCACCCGGCACACCACCACCATCTTCTTTTTCTTTGGTGAGATGGTGTCCCGTGGGGCACTCACTCTTGCATGTTGTGTCTTGCAGGTGCTGGCTGGCACGGAGCGCTTGGCCTTCTTGCCGCCCGCCTCTCCTGAGCTGGCCACCATTTGGCAGGAGACGGTGCCCGGCGGCAGTGGCAAGCGGGTCAAAAGCACCCGGGGCTGCCTCCACAGTGCCTCCTCCAGCAGCTGGTCCATGCGGGGTGGATGGCGCCGGGGGGCAGCCGGGGGCATCACCGCCGCCACTCGCTGTCTGCTGCAGCCGCCCTCTGCCCTGTAGTCCAAGAGGTGGGGGAGGTTGTTGAGGGAGGAGGTCAAGTTGGGGATGTTGGGGACATCGGAGATGGCGTCCTTGCCATCCCCCAGCCCGCCACCACCACTCCCTCCTCGGGGCAGCCTCCCTCTGCCACATACTTGGAGAGGTCAGGGACCTTGGTGGTCAAACTGGGGACACTGGCAGCAGAGGTGGTGTTCTCGCTGTCCCCTAGCCGCACCACGACCGCTTGGTCTTGGTGGCACTTGCTGTCCGCCATGTCCTCCAAGAATTCACGGAACTCAGTGAGGAAAGCGTTGGTGGTGAGGCTGTTGGGGAAATCAAGGATATGAGGGCGGGTGTCCTTGCTGTCCCCCAGGCCTGCCGCCACCACTCAATCCTTGGGGCAGCCGCCCTCCGCCACGTACTCGGAGAGGTCGGGGAACTCCTGGAGGAAAGCAGACAAGTCAGGGACATCAGAGACGGTGTCCTTGCTGTCCCATAGACCCGCCACCGCCGCTTGCTCTTTGGGGCAGCCGCCATCTGCCGCATACTCAGAGAGGCTGGGGAGCTGGTGGAGGAAGTCAGTCAAGCTGGGGCTGTCAGGGACATCAGGGACAGTGTCCTCGCTGTCCATGTTGTTGAGCCAGGTGAGCATGTAGTTGGCGGTGGTGTTCTGTACCTGCTCAGGAATGCCTTTGGTGAAGGCATATGGCCCCTGCTTGGACAGCTCCGTGGGCTTCCCTGTGGCTGCCGGGGTGGTCACCACTGCTGAAATAGCAAACAAAGGCAACCCAACCCCAGGGTGATGCAGGGCTTCCTCAGCTTGGCTGCCCACCTGCAGGCTCTGCTACCCCCCAAACCTCACCTTTGGGTTTTGTTGCAGTTCTGCTGGTGAGCAGAGCCAGGGCACGCTGGTGGGGGCTGGCAGCAGGGTCACCATCTTCAATGGCCGCTGCGTCCTTGTTGGTGGCCTCCGATGGCTTCTGGGTGCTGCCAGGCAGGGTGTGGAGCACAGGGGGGCCCTGCACCCAGAGCTGAGCCGTGGGGTGGCGGGGGGCCAGGGCGGTGGGGCAGGCAGGGACGTGCAGCGAGCAGGAGCCCGTGGGGTTCAGGGGCTGCCCCTTGACCATGGCCCCCGTCCCCAGCTCCATCAGCTGGTGGGGCAGCAGCATCCCTGTCACCACCGGCTGTCCCCAGCTGTAGGCAGAGGACCAGGGAGCAGCCACGGTGGGGAGCTGCACCCCATGGGGGAGCTGCACCACGGTGGGGAGCTGCACCCCGGGGGGAAGCGGCACCGCGCGATGGAGCTGCACCCCCTGCCCCGGGGCCCCCAGGGGCCCTGGCACTCCCTGGCAGACGCTGTCCTGGGCCAGCTGGTAGGTGACAGTGTGGAGCTGGGCAGGCTCAGAGGACAGTGTCAGCCCCGGGACAGAAGGCAGCACACAGGCAGTGACCGGTGGCGGCATGGCCGGGGTGGTGAATGTGATGCTGGATACCTCCGATGCCATGGGCAGGCGGAGAGGGAACCTCCCTGTTGGGGGAAGCAAAGAGGGGTGATGGGGTGAGATATTGGTGGGCAGAGCCGTCTGGGGAGTTACCTGGGGGGCAGGAGCACCAGGAGGAGCAGGAGCCTGCTGCTGTACCTGCCATGGCGGTTGGTCGGTGTGGGATTTGTTGGGGACAAACAGCATTGTGGGGGGGGGGGCGTCCCCATGGCGATGGTTCCGCCAGTACCTGCTTCAGCCAGCCTTGTGATGGTTTGATTTGTCATACCACAACGACTTCCCATCTCAATGATTTCCCTGCCTGCTGATGATTTCGTGTCCTCAATGCTGATTTCCCATCCCCACCATAGTTTCCCATCCATCCTCATGATGGTTTCCCATCCCAATGGTGATTTCCCATCCCGATGATGGCTTCCCATCCCAACCATGATTGCATCAGCCCTGTTTCCCATCCCAACAGTTTCCCATCCCAAGCATGCTTTCTGCGGGGAGGTGAATTTCCTCTCCAAGGGGCAGGCATGGGGCCACCACCGGTGGCCCTGCGATGCCGACATATGTGTGCTGCCCCATCCAGCCCCGGTAGTGAGGATGGGGTGCTTTTGGCTTGTGTTTTCCCTCCCCGTCTCTGCCCCAGAGGGGGAAGATGCTGCGCCCAAGTGTGGTGGAACCAGTGCTGGTACCATGTGGCCATGCTGGGGAGCTGTCAGGAAAATTTGGCAAGTGGCCCATGCCGACCGACGAGAGAGGCTGGGAGGCAAAGTACAGCATTACAAGAGGAATTCTTGCATTCGTGCGCACAAGCTGTCCCATTCAAACTGGCGCACCCCGAATGTGGTCTGACACGTGGTTCTTAGACCATTCAAGCGTTGAAGTCCAACGCAATTTGACAAATTGTTACTGAATACGCACACACACACACGCTGCTGTTTTGCAAAGCAACTCTGTCTCTGTGTCGTCATCATGTATCTGCTGCTTTCTTGATCCAGACGTCCCTGGAGTGGGTCTTGCTGCAGTTCCTTGTCTCTGCTGCCAGAGAAGGGGAGGGTTTCCCAGAGGTGTGGGAGGGGCTGGGATGCTGGCATGATCTGGGCAGTGCAGGGGTGTCCTTTGTTCTTCAGGGTGGGGGCTGTCCTTCTCCTTGCAGAGAGCTGGGGTCATTGGGCACGCTGGCTGAACCATGGCGGTGCAGTATGCGGTGTCAGCTCGATGTATCTTAAGAAAGTTCATACAAGTTCATAGTCTAAAGACTAATTGGTACAATAGTTAGGGAATGAGATTTTACTTCCTTTTCTTTGGACCATCAGGCTCACACTATACTATTCATTTTATAAGCCGGAAATTGAGTGCATAAGGTATACAACACTATAAACACACACATACAATTACAAAGCAAAATACGATAGTGAATGCAACAACCCAAATCCTTTTAGTTCACAGTCCTCTACCTGAGCTTGGGAGCCAAGAGGTTAACCAGCCAAAGAGATTTAGGGAAGATCCCTGCCTTACTTCACGTCATACAGTTAAATGAGTCTTTTTCTTTTTTTTCAACCAGTTTCATTTTTCTGGTCTTGATTTACATCAACAGCCCAGCAGCTGTGATTCAACAATGCACACACTGTGTCCTGTGCTGCTAAAAGGTGGTCTCAGGCTAATCAATTCTGTATTAGCATTTGTGGTGATAAGTTGATTTGTTCCTGTAGGGCTGTAATACTCCCTGCGGTTTCATTAATGGCTTTTTCTAATTCTCTTGACACATTTGCAATAGCTCTTTCTAGTTTTGCAACCCATAAACGAGGGATAAAAGCTGTTACAGACAGGGGGAACTTAGTGCCACATTCCATCAGAGGGCTGTAACACTTCTTCCCATAGCTATCAGTAGCTACGACCTCCAGAGGCAGAAGAGATAGTGGTTCTAACCTGTGCGGAAGGTATTAATGCACTTAGAATCCCCTTTTCAGCTCAGGTGGAGGGTAAATCCTGGAATGCCCTTTCTTCACCTATCCAGTATTGCCCTGGTAGTTGTGCAAATAGGGTAGTCTGATCTTCAGGTAAGTCTGAATGATGCAAATGATTTCCTGTGCAAGGGTTAGCATGTGCCGGATTGGGCTGTTCAGGTAAACCAGTAAGGTTGGGACCCAGAGGAGATGACTCAGAGCAATCAGGATGCTCTGGGCCCGTAGTGGCAGCCAAACTCTTACCATTACCTTTAGTGTGATTGTGGCTTCCTGCAGAAAAGCAAGTGAATCTCTCTGCGAACATCCACGTTATGCGGCAGTGTGCAGGGCCGGATGAACTCCCTCCAGGAAAAAAATGGCCAGCATGCTGGCTTATTCGAATGGGTTTCACGTAAGGGCTTCTGGAGAATCTCCCTTGCCCGCTCAGTGGATGTGGTAGATGGGAAGGTTTTGGAAGAAGGTGTGGAGGAATGGCGATTGCCTTTAGGGAGAGCTCAGGGTTAGGAGGAAGAGGGTGGGGCTGCCGTGCCCCCATGATGCAGGCCTTTTGCCATAACACGCTGGGTGACATGAGGCACTGGAGGCAGCCTGTGCACTTGTCATCCAGGAAACCCCTGGGTGGAATGCTGAGGCCGGGCGCCCGAGTGGCCGTAGCGAGCGGTCGGGCCTGGGAGCGCTGCGTGCGAGAGAGGGAGCGGAGGAGGAGCCGGGGCTGCGGGGGCCTCTCCCCATCGTGTGGCCGCCCGCTGGGCTGTGAGGAGGAGCATGTCATGCGTCCACTACAAGTTCTCCTCCCAGCTGAGCTATGATACGGTCACCTTCAGCGGCCTCCACATCCCCCTGTGCGACCTCAAGCGCCAGATCATGGGCCGCGAGAAGCTGAAGGCGACCAACTGCGACCTGCAGATCAGCAACGCCCAGACCAACAAAGGTGCATGGGGGCGGCGGGCGCGGGGCCTTGGGCACCTAAAGCTGCCTGTTTATCTGCAGGTGTGTCCTGGTTTTGTCTGGGACAGAGTTGGTTTTCTCCCTAGTAGCTGGTGTGGTGCTGTGGTTTGGATTTAGCATGAGAATAATGTTGATAGCACGCTGATGTTCTAGTTGTTGCTCAGGAGTGTTTGTGGTAGTCAAGGACTTTTCCGCTTCCCATGCTCTGCCGGGTGCAGAAGAAGCTGTGAGGGGGCAGAGCCAGGAGAGCTGACCCAAACTGGCCGGAGGGCTGTTCCATACCATAGGGCATCATGCTCAGTATAGAAACGGGGGAGTTGGCTGGGGCTCAGCGATTGCTGCTCGGGGACGGGCTGGGCATTGGTCAGCGGGTGGTGAGCAACAGCATTGGGCATCACTTTGTGCTTAGTGTGTTCTTTTCTCATTAGTAGTAGTAGTATTACTATTTTTCTTCCTCTGCTGCCCTGTTAAACTACCTTTATCTCAACCCAGGGGTTTTACTTTTTTTTCCCCTGCAATTCTCTCCCCCATCCCTGTGGGGTGTGAGGGGAGGGTGAGCGAGCGGCTCTGTGGTGCTTAGTTGCCGACTGGGGTTAAACCATGACAAGATGTTTAACCTATGTTCAGGAGAATGTCTGTGAAGAGACTTAAGAGCACAATGTTAGGGGTCCTAGGGGTGCCATTGGATTGCATGACGCGTAGGTAGAGATACATTTCAGGAGTCTTGAATTTTTCTATTACTATTGAATGAAATTGTCAAGAGCTTTTGAAAAATGGTTAATTTGCCTGAAGGGCTTTTCTGCAGAAGGGTCTCTGAATTTTGTCTTCAGTTGCTAAGGTACTGTCAGCTTCATGAATGCTAGCAGGCTGAATGGCCAACTGGCTGATGTCACTACTGGAATAGTTGGGTCTGTGTCAAACAGAGCCTTAAAACCAGACTGATGGATGGTCATAAACTGTGATGGAGCCCAGTTATTATCCCCAGGAGAAAAAATGTTTTGCAATAGGCCAAACGTGGATTCTGTTACAGAAGGTGAGGAACAGAAAGCAAAGTTTTAGAAGAGAAAATGATGCTCATAAAGATTTTACCCCATAAAGTGTTACCCTAAAAAGTTCCTCTTTTTAGCTTTGAAAGAGGATGGAACTGGGCGAGGGTCAAGGGGGAAGAAAGAAATTGCTGGAAAAAGGGAAAGTGTGGGCACACAGATGCCCTGGGCCACACCAGGAATAAGAGGAAGAAAATTAAGTTGAGTAGGAGGAGAAGGAGAATGAAGAACAGGAAGAAGAACAGGATGATGAGGAGGAGAAACAAAAAGATGAATATGAGGTAGGAGAAGATGAAGAGGAGGAGGAAGGAGAAGGAAGAGGAGGAAGTAGACAACAAGGAGAAGGTGGAAAAAGAACAGAAGGAACAGCAGGAGGAGGATAAAGAACAGGAGAGAAAGAACAACAGAATAAGAGGAAGTGGAGGAAGAAAAGCAGAAGGGAATAGGAGGAGGATGAGTTGGAGGAGGAGGAGAAGGAGGGGTATAAAGAGAAGGACTATGAAGAACAAGAAGAACAGGAAGACAATGAACATGCAGAGGATAAACATGCAGAGGCATATGAGGAGAAGGAGGAGAAAGAGAAGGAGAAGGAGGAAGAGGAAGAAGAGGTGGAGGACGAAAAGAAGGATGAAGAACAGGAGTCATAGGAAGAACAAGAGGAGGAGGAAGAACAGCAAGAAGAGGAAGAGGAGGAGGAGAAGGAAGAGAAGGAAGAAGAGGGAGGAGGAGGAAGAATGGGAGGAAGAGGAGGAAGAACAAGATGAATAACAATAACAGGAGGAGGCAGAACAGGAGGAGGACGACGACGACTATGATGAAGAACCAGAGGAGGAGCAGGAGTAGAAGGAAAAGGAGGAGGAAGAACAGGGAAGAGGAAGAGGACAAGGAGGAGGAAACACCTCCAAATTCACTCTGGAGTGTCAGCACATCAACATTCTTGGATGGAGCACCTGCTGCATATGTTTGTCCACAGGAATTCACTAAATCCAAGCCTACTGGTAGAGCCATTACACACAGGAGTCATTCCATGTCGTGGCCATCACTCCTCTCGGGAGCAGATAGGAAAGCTCTGCATGACAAAGGCTGTCAGGACGTGCTCCAGAAACAGAAGCCCACTGCAAGAAGATCCCTGTCACCTAATTGCACAGAAAAAATTCCAGCTCAGTGAAACAATTATTGAAAATGCAACACACAGAACAGCATCCGCCATCAAAACGCTTTCAGTGATAATTTTAACTGCTGCAGAGCTGCAGGCTGGCAGCCTTACCATTACTGTCACAGGACCCCAAAAGAAATGATAACTGGCAAACAATAACTCTATCCATAGCCCATATCTATCCAGCCTTCAGAAGTAGAATAGGTAGAGGTAGAATAGCTCAGCCTACAGCTATACAGTCAGCCTAGACTTAGAGCCTCTGTCTACCTACTCGATGATCTGTCCAGAAAATCAAATCATAATTAGCTTTGAAAGAGGATGGAACTGGGCGAGGGTCAAGGGGGAAGAAAGAAATTGCTGGAAAAAGGGAAAGTGTGGGCACACAATTAAACAAGAAAGGAGCTGAGTTATCCCGAAAGCCAGCTCACTTTTGCTGGTGAAAAGCTGTGGAGCTTGGAAGAAAAAAAACCTGACTTTGGTGCTGGGATGTGCACAGATGTCTGAGTTCAGATCTGAAACAGCAGGAAAAAACCTTGACACAGCTCCTTTTCACTGTCCTCACACCTGTGTGCATGCTTTGACTTCCTCGTTTCCCTGAAGTTCCCCCAGACTAACAGGGAACTGGCTTCTGTCCAGTCCATGTGCCATGAAGAGAAAAAGTTCTGACCACTGAAGGGGGTAGCAAACAACTGCATCTGCAAAAGCAAAGGGGCAGCCGCAAAGCTGATCTGAGCCCCAGGAGCCCCTGGTGCCCTGGTATTTGCTTGGCCAGTACTGGGGAGCACCAGGGACAGAAGCAAAGGACAGCGGTCAGCCCCCGCGGGAAGACAGACGGGGCTCTGTCCTTCCTCCTGGCCACAGGAAGATGCCCTGGGCCACACCAGGACAGGGCGTCCCTCCTCCTCACTGCCCCGGGGAAGGCGAGGCCTGAGGAAGGCCCTGGGTGCTGGGCTCAGCACAGGCGCTGGCACCAGGGGCAGAGCCCTGTCTCCTGCCTGCTGCCGGCCTGGCCCATGCCAGCGGCTCCTGTCACACAGCTCCTCCTGCCCAGGGCTGTGGCTGCTGGCAGCACAGACAGACCTGCATTTTTGGGAAAGACTTGCCAATCCAGAGCAATTCCAGGCAGCTCCCTCCTGGCAGCTCCCTTCCCTTCCCTTCCCTCCCCTCCCCTCCCCTCCCCTCCCTCCGCGGGCAGGCCCAGCCCCCAGCAGAGCCCTGAGGGAGGGCAGGGCTGTGCACAGCCCTTGCGCTGCTGAGAGAACAGCCCCAGGGCCATGGCCCTTCTCGCAGGCCGTCTCTCCGCAGGCCCAGTGTCCCGGCGGGCTGAGGAGCCGCTGCGGGCTGGGGGGCAGCGGGCGCAGGGCAGCCCTGGGAGGAGAGGCGCGGGCTGCCTGTGCCCGCCTGGCAACAGCCACGCCATTGGCCACAGCTGAGCCAATGAGCGGAGCCGGAGGCGGCCTGTCAGTCCCAGGCAGCCTGGGGCGGGGCCGGAGGGGGCAGAGGCCGAGCAGCCTGAGGAGAAATGGGGGAGGGGAGGAGCGGGGGGGGGGGGGCCGGGATAAAGTTAATTTTCTTCCTAGTAGTTGGGATAGTGCTGTGGTTTGGATTTAGCATTAGAATAATGTTGGTAACACACTGATGTTTTAGTTGTTGCTACATAGTGCTTGCACTAGTCAAGGACTTTTTCAGCTTCCCATGCTCTGCCAGGTGCACAAAAAAACTGGGAGGGGGCAGAGTGAGGAGAGCTGACCCAAACTGCCCAAAGGGATAGTCCATACCATGTGATGTCATGCTCAGTATATAAGCTGTGGGGAGTCGGCTGGGGAGCAGCGATCACTGCTTGGGGACTGGCTGGGTGTCTGTTGGCGGGTGGTAAGTGGTTGCGTGACTTGGTTTTTCTTTTTCCCTGGGTTTTCTTTCTCTCTCTCGTTTTTCTCCTTTCCATTACAATTTTTATTACTATTTGTATTATAATTATTATTTCAATTATTAATCTGTTCTTATCTCAACCCCTGAGTTTTCTTAGTTTTGCCCTTCCAGTTCTCTCCCCCATCCCACTGGGGAGGGGAGGGTGAGCGAGCGGCTGTGTGGAGCTTGGTTGCCGACAGGGGCTAAACCAGGACACCGGCCAACTCTGGAAATACGAAGAAAGTCTCTCTTCCTCCCTACAGGCCTGTGTCTCGGCTGTGGAAGAACTGTCTGAAAAACTGTCCCGTGTTCCAGCAACTCAAAGAGGGTATGTCCTACTCCCCACCTGTACGGACCAGTATCTCAGCTGTTAGGAGTAAGCGTCCCTCTGCTCAACAGAGAGGATATAGTGGATACACACCACGGGCCACCCTGTGGTTTTACCTGCGTGACCATGGAGAGGACATGAGGAAGTGGGATGGGAAAATCTACCTCGACCCTAGAGGCATGGGTGCATGAGTTGCAAGGAAAAAGAGTCACAAAAGGTGGTTCTTCCAGGTAAATTGCAGCTCCAGTTTCCAGTGGGCAGTTCCCCAGACAGAGTAGAAGGGTTGATTTTACTTCCGATCTTAATAAAGGGACTTTTGATTCGCATTTACAAGAAGTGAGTAATGAATACTATGAGCAGGACTAGAGGGGGCCTGCCTCCAGCCAGGTGGAGGAAAGGGACAACCGTTTTACTGGACTGTGTGGATTCGATGGCCTTATGATCTTCCCAGTCCTTGACATAGTAAGTCTCTGGCTGCAGGACAGTGTGGCTGATGTTCCCAGAGAGGTCTTCCGAAGCTGCCACATCTTCTGCTGATGGGATCTGTCAGGACGGCTCTCACAGCTTCTCAGGGGTGCAGGAGAAGGAGGCGCTCCAGAGCAGGACTTTCTTCTGCCACCGTCAGAGGGACAGGCCATCACTGCTACCTTTCCGAGGGATGGTTGCAGGGTGTGCAGCTGGGATGTGCACTCGGGTCTGCACAGGGCTGCAATTCAGAGTGATGTCCTCCTGCTCCAGAGATGCTGTGTGCTCGGGACGGTGACTCTGCCCCATGTCATGTCAGCACTTGGCCTGCCCTGGGAGCTCCCTACGGTGGTGCAGGGAGAAGGTCTGGGTGGAAGGAGAAAGCCCTGGCAGGGCAGGGTCATTCTTCCACCTGGAGGGTGTTATGCGGGATGGGGCTGCTCACAGCTCTAGCTCACAGCTCTAGCTCACAATGGGGACATTTGGAGATGGGGACTTTTCAAGGGGAAGGTAAGTTCACCAGGTGCCTGCAAGGTCTTTCCTGACTCAGTTGTTTTGTGGGTTTGGGTTTTTTTTTTTTCAGTTTTCCAACATCGGCAATAGGGAGATGGAAGCGGTTTTGGGGGTTTAGATTTGGGGGTAAGACTCCTAACATGTTACTCTGAAAGATCAAGAGGTATGTGAGGAACCTCAGGAAGTCCCTTCGCCCTCCCCTGCCCCTGCCCCCCAGCCTACAGGCAGCGCCAACCACTCCGATCTTCTGGTCATGCCTGGCCCTCTCCTTGTGCTCCCCACTGGCCCTTGGGAGCTGGGTGGGGATCACTGCTGTGAAGCCCCACCCTGGGGCTCTGTGGATGTGGCGGGTGCTTGAAGGGACTATGATGCATTTGAAAGGAGAGTAGATGTTCAGTTATGTCTGAGGGTGACATGAACGACTCTCCTGCCTCTCCCTTCCTTGTGCCTGCTGGGTCCCCATTTCCTCCGCTGGGACTGCAGAGTCCTTGTTTCCCTGCCGTTGCCTGGGTTTAGCACTTCTGCTTTGAGTGACTCCACCTTGGGTGATCTCTTACTTTGTGCGTCTCTAGTCACTGCCTGCCCCAGGCACACGCTGTCTATGGAGATCCCTGGGGTCTCCAGGCAGCTCCAGATTCACTTTCTCAAGGCCATCATCTGCATGGGAAAGTCCTGGGTATGTACATCGGTGACTGCTCACCATCTCCATTGTAAGTAGACATTGACGGGTTAGTCTTAAATCCAGCCTTCGGTGTCTAAGAAGTCACAATGTGACACTGAGCTCTTTGCTCCTTAATCAATGAAGAAACAGGCCCTTTTGGGGAGCAGTTGCTCATGCCTGTTCTTGGCATCAGCTTTGGAAGATGAGCCCAACCTTTGTGCACTGAGGAGGTCACCCTATATTACAGAGATGCTATATGAGAGCCACCTCTGACCCAGTGTTAGATGTACATTTGTATGGACTCCAGGTGAGAAAGAACAGGTCCGTTCCTCAGTAGAAGTGAACTGAGTCTAAACATTTGTGTAGGAACAAAATAACCACAAAGTACCACAAAATGATAATGATAGCAGCTACGATAATGATAATAAGAAGAGTAATGATGATGATAATCCTAATGATGAACATGATAACTAAAAAAAACATAGCATAGGCCTGGAATGGGATACCCTGGGAGTCATTTGTGAGGAGAGAAGTTTATCACTACTGAAAAACATCCAAGAAATCATTTTCCGAATGGCATCCTTGAGCTCTTTGTTCCTCAAGCTGTAGATGTGGGGGTTCAATGTTGGAGGTACCACTGAGTACAGAACAGCCATCACCAGCTCCAGCGATGGTGAGGAGATGGAGTGGGGCTTCAAGTAGGCAAACATGCCAGTGTTGACAAACAGGGACACTACAGCCGGGTGAGGAAGGCACGTGGAAAAGGCTTTGTGCTGTCCCTGCTCAGAGGGGATCCTCAGCACGGCCCTGAAGATCTGCACACAGGAGAAAAGAATGAAAATGAAAACACCCCAAGCTCACAAAGACACCAACCATAAGAAGCCCAACTCCCCTAAGGCAGGAGTTGGAGCAGGAGAGCTTGAGCATCTGGGGAAGTTCACAGCAGAACTGGTTTATGGCATTGCCTCGGCAGAGTGGTATTGAAAATGTATTAGCAGTGTGCAGCAGAGCATGGAGGAAACCACTGCCCCAGGCAGCTGCTGCCATTTTGGCACAAGTTCTGCTGTCCAGGAGGGTCCTGTAGTTGAAGGGGTTTGCAGATGGCAATGTAGCAGTCATAGGCCATGATGGTGACAAGACACAGTTCTGCTGACATCAAAAAGGAAAAGACCTGGCAGCACATGCCAAGGGGATGACCCTGGTGTTGCAGAGGGAATTGGCCATGGACTTGGGGACAGTGGTGGAGATGGAGCCCAGGTTGAAGAGAGAGAGGTTGAGGAGGAAGAAATACCTGGGGGTGTGGAGGCAGTGGTTGCAGGCTATGGAAGTGATGATGAGGCCGTTGCCCAGGAGAGTAGCCAGGTAGATGCCCAGGAAGAGACAGAAGTGCAAGAGCTGCAGCTCCCGTGTGTCTGCGAACACCAGGAGGAGGAACTCAGTGATGGAGCTGCCGTTAAGACATTTGCTGCTTCTAGGTGTGGATGACTATGGAAGAAAAGGCATTGAGAAGTTAGGGGAGATTTCTCTGAGCAAAACCTACTCTGCTTCTCAAAGAAATCCCCTAATCTGCTTCTCCCATTTCCAGGAACCACCTTTGGCAGGTGCCTTTCATGAGCTTTGTTTAGGGCCAACTAAGGGTGTCTCTGGGAGCAGGGGGCTCTGCTGTGGGCTTTGGAGGAGACAGTCCTGCCCTACACCAAAAGGTAAATAGGGCCATGGGGTGATCTCAGATCAAATCCACTTGTGATATCAAGAAGTTTTTCAGCATTGTCACTCCCAAATCACCCAACCGTAGAGCAGAGCTTTGGGGATTTTGATTTGTTTATTTTGTCCTCGTTGCCCCACCACACCTGAGGAGTGTTTTAAGGCAGAAATCCCTGGCATTTCTGCTGCACTCCGAGTGAAACCTTGTGGGTCCTGAGAGGCAAAGGGGTTTTCCCTTAGTGTAGAGTGAGATGAGCCAGTCTGTCCATCAGTCCTGTTCTCAGCTGCCCTGTGCTGGCACCTCTTTGAGCTGGAGGGTGATTGTACTCAGATGTTCCCCTGAAAAGAAAGTGGACACTACTGAGAGCAGAGGATCCCGGTTTCAAAGTGCAGATCTCCAGACTCTCCATGCCCACCTCATCGTACCTGAGCATGATCTCAGCTCTCCCCTCCCAGCCGGGGACACAGGGAGCTCATTGCAGCTGCCCACCTACAGCTGTCCGGCAGCATTTCCATGGCCTTAGCACCGAGGTGTCTTCTCCGTGGGCCTCCTACATAACACAGAGATGCTATGGGAGAGCTGTGCCCTTCTGGAGGGCAACCTGCAGCCCAGCAGCACTCCCAGGGGAAGTCAAATGTCCTAAAGATGGGGTGTCCTGAAAGGAGGGCCAGCTCATTCCAGTCCCCCACACTGCAGTGCCAACAGACCGCAGGTTAGGTGGGGACAATCACAGCAGGGACAGGAGGGGAAACATGCAGAAATGCCCCAATGCGCCTGCTGAGGGAGACAGGGCAAGGACAGAGATACAGGCATTTGTGGGTTTCTCCTCATCAGAGATCGGGGTGCGAAGGAGGTGACTCAGCCTGAGACCCCATGGCTGTGAGGGCAGAGGCTCTGCTAGGTGGGAGAGGTGAGGGGGTTGCTCCAGGGCAGGTGTCTGCACTGCAGGGGATGGCAGGGAGGTGCTCGAATCTCCTCTCCCAAGGCATTTCTGGTGGTACTTCCCTCTACCTTATTGCCCATGTCTCTACAGCCTGGAGCTGTCCCTGCTGTTTCTCTGTCCCCATGTCTCTGCCCTGGCTATGTTCACAGACCCCATCCCACCCGCTGTGTGCTCAGCTCTGCCCTTCAGACACCTCCTGGCAACAAGGCACTCCCCAGGGGCATCTCTGTGTGTGCAGGTGTGAAGGAGCAGCTCAGACAAGTCCTAACAAGAGCTGGGGTCTGAGTGCCTTCTTCAGAACAGAGAAATAAAGTCCCATCTCCCACTGCCCACCCAGACAACCAAGAGAAGAATCCTCAAAGCACAGACACCTGCCCTTTCAGGTAACCCCCACCTTGATCTTCCTCTTCAAAACTGCCCTCAGAAATGTCCTGGGGGTGATGTGGAGCTGTGAGCAGGCCTGGCCCATGCAGCACTCTCTCGACAGCAGAAGGACCCTGCCCTGCTGCGGGTTGCTCCTTCCACCCACAGCTTGTCATCACAGCACTGGGAGGAGCTCCCCAGGCAGGCTGAGTGCTGACCCTGGCAGGTG
Source organism: Pelecanus crispus (assembly GCF_030463565.1). Lineage (NCBI taxonomy): Eukaryota > Metazoa > Chordata > Aves > Pelecaniformes > Pelecanidae > Pelecanus > Pelecanus crispus. The sequence continues at coordinate 1,035,029 of NW_027461445.1, read as the reverse complement.
GCAGAGTCCTGCCCCAGCACACAGCCCCCTGGGGTGCAGGGACCCTGCTTGGAAGGACAGTCCTGGGCACCCCTGGATGTACACCCAGCTTCACACCCCTGCAGCCGTACCCGGCAGAAGGCAGCTGTCATGTCTTGTCCCTCTGATGATGCAGCAGGGAAGCCTTGCTCAGCAGCACGTCTTCCTACAAACTGGATAAACTGTGAGGGTTGTTCTGACAGATGCTTTGGATGTACCAGATTTTGGAGAGCCCTCCGGGATACTCATGTGCACTGCCCTGCAGCCAGAGTCCTACCATGTAAAGACCTGTGAAGATTTCTCCCACACTGAGAGCCCAGCTGTCCTTCTGCCAACCTCTCCCTGCCTCATTCCTCTCCCCTCACTGCCTGCAGGCACTGCCCTCAGCCCTGCTGCACTTTGCAGGGGAGCTGCTCCTGGGCAGAGCTGTCTCTCACAAGCACTGCCCACTTGCTATGAGCTCCCTCCATCCCAGGAGCCCGGCCCAGCTCAGCAGCAGAGGACCAGCCAAAGCAGCCACTTTCTGGGCTGCCTGGAGATGTCCCAGGGGCTCTAGGGCTGACAGCTCCTGAAAGGCAACAGAGTCACCTTTGGGGAATGGACTTTTTAGCTGACTGAAATAATCACCAATTGTCCCTCTCTGAAGAGTGGAGAGACACTGATTCCAAAAGTGTGGTTTGTCCTATCAGGGCATGGATGCCTATGAGAAGTATAAATGTTCCCCTCTGGACACTGACATTCTTGACCCCTAACGACAAGGACAAACAGGCAGTGACAGGGAGGTGTTGGTTGGACCCTGCGCCAGGCAGGAATTCAGCTGAAGCAATGCAGGCATCTCCTCCCCAGCTGGAAGCCTTTGGGCTGAAGTGGGATTCAGCTCCCCCCATGCACCCCACAGACCCACAGTGTTAAGGGATGTCAAGACTGGCCACCACTTCCAGCCACTCCAGCCCAGGACCCCTCCTGCCATGCCGCTGGAGCCCAATACACACCAGTACCACCCAGTACAGTCGTGCCTGGCTGCTGGAGCCCAGCCTGGGGATCTGGAGTCTTTGTGCAGGCTGAGGGATTCAGCTGCCACTTTTCTGCTTGCAGGTGGTAACTAGTAGCAAAGCTGACCACGCATCCGAGATACGCACACACACGCCAACACACGCCAACACACACACACACACGCCAACACACACACACACACACACGCGCCAACACACACACACACACACACACGCAGAAGACACTGATACAGCCAGTCACACAGACTGCCACAGATGAGGTGCTGCCGTCAACAGCACCCGCATGCAGGACTCACATAAAACACAGCCAGCCACGTCCCCTCCTCCTCTTGGGCTGGCAGAGACAGGAGGTCACTAGTGCAGGCACACACGACACTCTCTACGTTCACAAGCATACAGATGTTCATGGATCCCCTGCGTACTGGCACAGCCCCTCTGTCCACTGGTACCTCTGCCCAGATCCCAGCCCTCTGACCCACCCCATGGGTCCGCTACTCGCCAACTGGTCCATCTTCGTGCTCCCTGCGAACAGGCAGCACTCACACGTTTCTCCTGCAGGCACCCCACACTTGCCAATCTCCCCAGGTGCCAGCACAGACCCTCTGCCCACCTGATACCTCAGCCTAGACCCAAGGCCCTGCAAGTCACCAGCTGGTCCAGCTTGAAGTCTGCTGGTGGATGCACACGCACACCCCATGCACACCAGGTTTGGGGAAGATAGAGACACTCACAGAGCCTCTCACTCACCTCACTCATGCTGGTCTCCCCCAGTAGGTGGTTTACAGGATGTACACCGTTCCTGCCACAGAGCCTGGTGGTCAAGACCCCCACTCGCTGCACTGAGAACCCCTACTCACTCCACGAGCTGCACTGGGACCCATGCCAGTAGCTGGCACCACAAGCCAGGGGTGCCTACACCCCCTGGTTGACTCCAGTAGCTGGCACCCAGTCCACCCATGCCAACCCCCAATAGCTGGCACATAGTCCTTTCAGTTTGCATGCACACAGGATAGAGAGCGAGATTACACAGAGAGATTGTTAAGAAAAGATTTAACAAGAAGATACGAGAAGACAGGACAGACATCATCTGTGTCCTGCTACCAATTAGTTGTCTCTGGAGAGACTCTGGCGTCATCAGGTCATCCGTCATCTGAAACTTCTTCAACAAGATTAGAGGGGACAACTCCTCTTGTGCCATTGGTCAGCTCTGCTACATACCAGCCCTCTCCATCCACATCTCCAAAGATGTAAACATATTGTCCAGCAACTAGAGGAAGCACTAGTTCAGGCAGCTCATTGGGACCATCAAAAGGATCATAGCTCTATTGAGCTACGAATGCTCGAAGCTCTGCTGGTTGTTTTCTCACAGCCTCCAGGAGGATGGACTCCTTGTCTGCTCCCAGGTTAGCCTGGCATGGCCTGGAAATGATGTGGTTGGATCTTTCTCCTTCCAGCTGTTCAAGTTCCTGAAATAGTTGCTGGTGTTGTTCATTTAACTTCTGGTACCGATCATTCAGTTCAATCAGCTGGGCTCGAAACAGTTGCAGGGTTTCTTTGTGTTCCCTGTGTACTTCTGCCTGAGGCCTCTGCAAATACTCGCTTTCCTCCTCTTTCCTCTGGAGCGCTAACTTTGTCTCTCCTGTTCCTTCTCCAGCTGTTGACTTCCTTCTGCCATTTCTCTCATGGCTTTCAGTTTGCGCTCTGCCTCTTTCAGCTGGGTTGGAAGACAGATGTTTGTCTGGATGGCAGAATCTCACTCCTCTGCCACTTGCGCTAGTGAGTCTGGTGAGCTAGACATCCCAAGCAGCAGTATCTCGGCAAAACCCCTCTGAACCCTTCCTTCCCCACCCCCTGCCTTACCTCAGCAAAGAAAGCTGTAGCACTCACCCGCAGCTTAACTGAGGAGGAATCCAGCCATGGCAAGAGGTTCCTCACCACACAGGGGGAGATGAGCCCAGCATGGAGCAGGACGCTGTGCAGGGGACACAAGCGAGGGACACACCAGTTGCCCAGGGAGGCCACAGGCCGGGTCTCCAGAATTCACTTGCGCTGACACAGACGCTATTCTTTTGCTCAGGACAGCTTCCCAGGCACACTGGAAGGGTCCCAGCAGCCATTTCCCTACGCACAGCTCCACAGAAGGTGGCCAGATGCATCCCTGGGGCTCTTACCTGCTCAGGAGACACACCCCCTCAGGGTGAGCCAGGGGGTCTTCCAGGCGAGCCCACACTGCCCAATTCATGAGCAGCCGCATCCATTTCTGCGCCATGCATTTGCCTAGCACCAACTCTATAGCTGAAAGGAAAATCCTGGCAGAAGAAACAAAACACAACAAATCAAAATAACACCACCACCACAAACCCAAAGAAATCTCAAATCACAGCAGGTTAGGGGAAGACTTATCTTTAGCAGAGCTAAATACCCCTGAAATGATGCTTCATAGCCTCCAAGACTGCAGCTAACAACACTGGCATTTTTGTCATGCCCCAAACCCACTGAAGCAGAAGAAAACCCATACCCCTAGACTGACTCCATGCTAGATACTCCTGCCTAGGAGCTGGAGTTTCTCCATGAAGGAACAGAAGTAAACCCAACCATGACTACTGGTTTCCACATCTAGGAAGTGGGGCAGGTGAAGCTCTCCCTCAGCTCCACAAAGGCACATGCCTTGGTGAGGGGAACTGAAGCCAGCCCCTCCATCTGCCCCTTCAGCTCCTTACCTGCACGGCTTCTCTTCAAGCACCTGGCCCTCAAGGAACAGTTGTCTCCAGCTGCTTATGGGGGAAAGCAGCCTCTCCTCACCCAGCGTTTCCCTGGCCCGCCTCATGAGGCTGGGAAGAAGGTGGGGAAGCAGTTGCCTGAGCTCCTCTGTGCTCCTCAGGGCAAGCACCACCTCGGAGATGGCACGGGTGAGCTGCAGAGAAACATGACCAAGAACCACCTGTTCAGGCAAGGCCTTTTCCCACCAGCCTGGTTCCCCTGCCTGCCTGGGGCAGGGGGGTTACTGTCCACAATTGTCACTTCTGTGACAGCCTTGTGGCTCAGGAGCACAAAACTGTCCCGGCTCCCCACACTCCTTGAGGCCGGCCCAGCACAGTGCCCTGGGAGTCTCCACGGGCATCCGCAAAGGGCACCTGACTCCCTCATGCCAAGGTATGAGTTAGAAAGCAGATGCAAAGCTGCAGAAACGTGTGTGCCATTGAACGTACCGACAGAGTCTCCAGAGCAGTCTGACGGCTGTGCCGCTCACGAGCAGAGGAGTGAGTCCCCAGGTGGTTGTTTCCTGCTCTGTTTAGTTTCTCTACTAAGCACCTCAGGATCTGAATCCCAAGGACGCTTCTTCCCAGGCTCCTCCACAGCTCCACCATGTCACTGCAAGGGAAGAGACGTTCACACCTGAGCCTGTATCCTCGCAGTCCTGCAATGCCCTCAAACCTCCTCACCTGCAATGGGGCTTACAATGCCCCACTCACAGCAGATGCAAGCCTGCAGTCTTGCAACACTCAAGACTGTTCAGGCAGAAAAAAAAGACCTGCTTCTCAACTGCCCCCCCCCCCCCCCCGCCCCCCCCCCCCCCCCCCCCCCCCGCCAGTACAAGCAAGCTGCAGGGTCTCTGACTACAGTGGGGAAGTGCACATACCTGTCATACCTGTCCATAGGCAGACCTTTCTGCAGGAGACTGCTGATCACAGCCTCATGGTGAGAGCGGGCGAGAAGAAACACCATATGGAGCAGGAAGGGCCTGTGGGTGCTCTGCTGCATGTAGGTGTAAAGGGTGTTCAGGATTTTTGGCACCTGAATGAAAGAAGAGGAGAAAGAAGGGCTCAGTGCCTTCTTTATCCCCTCCTGCGGGGCCCAGACACAGTCATTCAGCACATGAGCAATGCCTGCTCCGTTGACACAGAGTCCAGATCTAGCTCGAAACCTCACTCCTTCCACCCTGCCTGACCCTGGCTCATGCCTGGAGCTGAGCCTGCTCTTGGCAATAGCGCACACGCATGCGTGCACGCGCACGCACAGATGCATGTTCTCACAGGCAGAGCCTCAGTCACTGCACGTGCCTGGGCCCAGACGTATGAGCAGCTGCATGCGCTGTGTGCACACAGAGGACATGGACACATTTCACACCCAGCACTTAAATAACTCTCCCTATGTGTTATTGTGCAATGCAAGAGCAAAACCAAACACACTCTTGCAGGGCCTGTGCAAGGGCACGTGACTCCTTCCAGAGGAACCCAGTTCTCCAGGGACACTATTCCTTGCCTCTGCCCTCCTTTCCCAAAACTCCAACGCCGTCGCTACACAGAGGACCATCCCCTGAAGAAAAGGGTGTTTGTTGGAGCCTTTCACAGCTAGAAGCCGTGGTCATGATAAAGACAAAGTGGCAGCCAGTTCCCTCATCCCGTGGAAGAGCCCAGCTTCTCCCACAGCTGCCTACCTCTGGCCTGTGGTGCAGACACAACCCGCTCTGTGCCTGGGGAAGTAGCAAGGAGTGACCCCGCAGCCCATGGATGCGGCGCTCTTGCTGCCTGGAGCGGCCGCTGGCTCTGCAGGGATGGCACAGGGATGCCCTGCCCTGCCTGTAACAGGAGCTGCCTAACAGCTGGGTGAGCTTTAGCTCAGCTGGGCATGATCCTGTGGGCTGCCACCCATGATTGCCATCACTGTGACCGACCTCTGTCAGCGGCAGACAGCCACTGAGCTAGTCCGGGCTGAGCAATGTGCTGGTGGCCCTAGAGCCCAAGTGGAGCGCAGCAGAGCACAAGTGGAGGAGGAGAACAGGAGCCTGGAAAGGGCAGGCACAGCATGAGGCCAGAGGCTCCCAGGCTACAAACAGGCAGCAACTGGTGGCTAAAGGAAGGTCACCTTGCAGGCTGGGTAACACCACAGTCAGGGAAAGCAATGAGAGCAATGAACAGGTACCCAACCTGTGGAAAACCTAGCATGCCCAGCAATGTTCAGAGTAGAGAGAATTTGGAACCAGTGAAGAAAGAGCAGGGTGAAGTGGGTCCCGGGGCAGGGAGGACTGACAGTGACCCTGAGGAAGGGGAAGAATGGCAAGGGGCAAGGTTGGTGCCTCCCAGTGCCTCACTCATGGGAAGGAGCTGAACCAACAGGAGACTTTGGACAAGAAGTGCCCATATCCTTTGTCACCAGCTGGAGCAGACACCAGCAGCAGGTGCTAATGCATGACTCAGACCATCAGTAGCCCCTTGGCTCAGCACACAGGCAGCATTTCTTGAGCCCATGGCAACTGCACAGGGTGTAGTGCAACAGCCAACAGGAGAAAAGACAAAGTCAAATGGAAAAAAAAGGTCTCCTTTACCTCCTGGAGTATTTCCTTTCTGCATTCCACCAGGAAGATGAACACCCACTTCCACACTGCTCTTGCACATGCAGGTGTGACATGCAGCAATCTGTCCAGGATGGCAGTCAGAAAGTCCGTAGCCTGTGCTGGAGGGATGCATTTGCAAACAGCCTGGAAAGAAGTCAGGAACAGGAGAGACCGCATCACAGCTCTGCTCCAGCAATTCGGAAAGGAAAGCAAACTTGACAGGACTGTTAGTTCAGCAGTCATGGAGGGGGCAATCACTTGATCCTCCTGCTGTGCATACAGTGCTGTTTACATCTGATGCAGCTAACCAATTTGGAAGTGCCTCCCCCCATGTTGTTTGCTCATATACCAAATTTGTATTCTGACAAGAGCACTCACACACGTGTGCGCACAAACACACCCATCATGGTATCTACTCCAGCAGGCCTAGAGGACAGTCTTGTCTCAAAGCCTCCTGCTACTTGCTAACAGCAGCCGTTCCAAACAGCTCGCTCTGGAGACAGTAAGAGACTCTGGAGGGGAGCAGGGAGACATGCAGGAGGCCAGGAGCCGAGCCCCCACCCCGCTGGTCTGGGGCCAGTTACCTTTGCTAGTTTGGTACAGGTCTCCACCAGAGTCTCGGTGTCTGGGCTGTTCAGTGCCTCACAAAGGCACCTGATCTCATCTGCCTGAGGCACCACCTTCATGGTCTTGGCTGGAACAAACACCAGGAGAAAAGAGGAGTCACATCTACAGAAAACCCAACCTCTGGCCCCAGGTACCAATAAAGGAGAACCCAAGTGGTGGCAGTGAAGGCCACAGGGAAACCCAGGGCTCCTGAACTCGGTGCAGCAGGACTTCCTGACCCCAATAAATGGCTGACAAATCCTGGGCTGGAAGGAGCCCTCTTCCTCCTTGAACTGTTTGCTGGGACTTCAGGGATTCAGCAGCCTCTGCTCCCAACAGCTGTGTCCCCTACGTCACCCTCTGAAATATCAGGGCCCTCATCCAAGTGAATTGTCTGACCACCATCTGTCTCTCCTTGAATGTGGAGGGAGACAGTCCCCAGCATTGGTGACAACGTCCTGCTCTCAGACAGCAGTGGGGGAAGGCCCTGACCACCCAGCCTCACACATGCCCCAGGGAGGTCGGACTCAGCGACCCTCTCCCAGAGATCCTTCCTGAGATGGCCAGGGAGGCAGAGAGTTAACAGGGTGGGGGCACAAAAACATCTGAGCTCATTGACTCCCCCTTCCTTCCCTGGGACAGGGCCTGGCCCCACGGGACCCCAGTGGTCACCAGGCCAGGAAGGGAGGGAGGATCAGGCTGAGCAAGTCTGGGAAGCGCCCGCTCTCCTCACCTTGCATTTGGAGAAGGTAGCTGAGGCAGACCCATGCCTTCTTGCGGGACGCGGCCAGGCAGTCGTTGGTCAGAGTCCCCAGCAGTCCCACCAGGGAGCCAAACTGCTTGCAAGGACATCCTCTCTGCAGGGGAGAGCAGCAGGAAAAGGGTCACAGGCAGACCCAGCACCTGCTCGCCTCTACCGCCCATCCTGCTCCCTGAGCAGCGACTGGGCAGAGGGGCAGGCAGAAGGGCTGCCCCGTGATCCCAGGAGCCCCGAAACCCAGCACCCAGTTGGGCAGGGCTCCCTTCTGGGGCCACGAATGCTGGGAAGAGGGCACCAGAGCACGCAGGGGATCCCTACTTACCATGAGCTCAGATTGCTCCTTGCAAGCTCCCAACACATGGGCACAAACCTGCAGGGCTCTCTCCCGCTCCCATTCATTGGCTGAGGTGAGCCAGCCTTTCAGGACCTGAGGCAGGGTGTATCTCTCTCACAACCGGCATTTTTCTCTCCCTGAGATCCCCCCCCCCCCTCCTCTCTCCTTCTCTGGCCCCTTCCCAGCACAGCCCCTGGCCCTACCGAGCACTGGCACTGCAGCCTCCACTGCCTTGCGCTCTCCAGCCACCTCTGCCCTGAGGCAGGTGTTGCTTCCCTGACAGCATCTCCCCTCCCCGGCCTTCCCCCAGGCTGCTCTTTCCCAGCTCAGGGCTGGCTCTTGGCTTTCCCTCTGGCAGGGCCTACTTCTCTGCCTGTCCTGAGGCTGCAGTGGCCAGGCGCTCCCACCCCCCAGCTCAGCCCCTGGCCCCAGCCAGATGCACACTCTCAGAGCAAAGAGCCAAAGCCCCACTTTCCCATAGGAAAGGCATCCACCTCCTATCACCCTCTAAAGCCTCGATTCTCTGCCCCTGCAACACTTTCCCTGTTGCCCCATGACTACTCACATGGACCACGTCATCAAAGCAGGCAGAGGTCTCCTCTGCCTCCAGAAGGGTTTCTATAAGATGCCCCAGATCTTCCATGCTTCTCCTGTGCAGAACCTGAAAGCAGGAAAGGAGAGCTGAGTTTCTGCATCATGGGGACTACCAGTGCGCACTGAGGTGGCATCCTGACCCAGAGGTGGGCAGGCAGTGGCCAGTGGGTACCTGCATGTTCACCGCTGCCCTCGCTATCTTCCTTCTCTTGTTCATCTGCTCCTTGGAAGGATAGGACAAGACACTCTGGCAGCACACTGCCAGCAGGTTGCAATTTTCCACCCTGCTCAGAGGTGGCCTCAGCTTGCTGGCCAGAGGAAAAAGGAAGAGAAAAGAGAAAGGAGATTGACTAGCTCTCTCCAGAGCGGCTTAAAGCACAACTGGGTTCCTCCTAAACGAGGGCCCTGTATCCAACACCCCCAGCCCCATGCCAGCAAGCACTGCCTTCAGCTCCAGCAATTCCTGCCACATCCCAGGCAGCAGGCAACCTCCCACCCGCAGGTTAAGGGGGCTCCCTGGAGCTCCCTTCTTTTGGAGACACCCAAAATGGGGAACACCCTCCCACTCCACAGCCCCAGCAGCTCCCGGCCCCATGCTCAAGGCCACTGGGGCTGTCCCAGCCAGCTGTGATGGAGTACAATGGGAGTCCCCAGAGCCCAGGGAACAGACCTCACCTCAACTCCTCCAGGGCCTGAAACACTCCATACACTAGGGAGTCCCAGGGCTCCCCCTTTATCCAGTCCTGCAAGTCCCAGAAAGACAAATGCAGAGTTGGCAGCAGGCAGAGACAGGGGACAGCCCTCCTGCCTCCCCTGGGGACAGGCTCTGTTGCCAGGCCTGGGCAGACACTGCCCCGTCACCCCCACGGATCCCCAAAGGCACCACAGGAGCGACCCTGCTCCGCAGCCAGCTAGCACCAGCACCCAGCAGCCCCACTGGCTCAGGACACAGCTGCAGGAGCTCGCATGAAGTCAAGAGTCCATCGTGCCTCTGGGGAAACCAGTCTGATGGCACAGCCCAAAACCCCCCCATGTGACTGCCCTGGCTACGGGCGCTCACCAGCAGGGTCTGCGTCGCCTCCTGCTTTGAGGAGAGCTCAAAGTTGCTGCAGTCGCCCACAGCCTGGATGGCACAGCTGACCTCAGTGATGCTCTGCACCAGGGCGAGCTTGAGCTGCAAGTCCTGAGGCCAAAGACAGAAAAGCACCCCTTGAACTCTTTGAAGGGCTGAGAGGTGGCAGGTGAGCGTGGGCAGGGGGAACCAAAAGGGGGGGTTGGATCTGTACGTTGAGGACAAACCCTTCCTTGGGGGATCTTTAGAAAAAGACCATCCATCTCGGTATGCCCCAGCCCCTAGGGGCTGGAGCTGGGGCACCCAGGCATCCCCGCCCTGTGTGCTCCATGCTCCTACCCTCTGTTTGGCTCTGGAGAGCCGCAGGATGTTGCCCATGATTTCTTTATCCACACGGGTGAGCAGCTGCTCCTTGGGGGCATGCAGCGCAATGCCGCTGTAGGTGCGCATGAGAGCAGCGCGAATGCCCTGGGCTTTCTCCTTCTTCCACCGCTGTACCTGTGTTGACAGAGATGCCCTGAGACATCAGCCCCGAGACTCCTGCGGGCTCCTGCAGCAGGCCCTGCTCCGGCACCTTCACCAGCTCCTTGTTTCCCTGGGCACCTCCCAGCAGCTCCCCAAGCTGCTCCTTGAGCTGCGGGAGCTCCGGGACTGGGAGCTGTTCCCATCCTGCAGCTTGGGTTCTTGCATGGGGATGGGGAGGAGGGTGCAGCCAGCATTGCACATGCTGCTGGCTGTTTTACCACTGATTTGAGAGGTCAGGGAGCTGTCTGGAACCTTTCAGTGGAAAGGTATCTGACATCGCTTGTCATGGTCCTGCTCAGAGATGCCCAGCCTGTGCAGGTCAGTGGTGCAGAGGAGCCCAGTCTGCTTGCCTCCCCAGACCAGGCTGCACTGCTCTCTCTGCAAGGCCGTGCCCTGCCCAGAAAGGTTTCCCCACAGCCCCCAGGTGGGGAGCAGAGCCAGCGAGACCTCACCAGACTCCTGCTCCTGGCCCTCAGCTTTGAGGAAGGGACAGAGGGTCACACTGTGCCCACCCCATCTTGTTGCTAGCTCCTGCTGAAGTTCAGTCAGGGGCAACGTGGCTGCCAGCAAGGAACCACTGCAGCTGCCCCAGCTGGGTGGCTCTGATCCCCCAGGTGTCAAACCCCATCGTTTCCAAAGACACCTCAGGGGCCCCAATGCCAGGACGTCCCCTCTGAAAAACAGGTCTCAGGTAGCTCTTACAAGAGGGCTAATCTGAAGGCAGCTGCCCCGGTTTGGCTGCTGCAGGTGTGGAAGTGGAAATAAGGCTGAAAAAGGAAAGCCAAGCAGCAGAACCCTGGAGCCTTTACCTTCCAGCCCGTGGAAGTCTGATAGAACCAGCCTCTGGTGAAAGCGGCAGAGAACATAGTCACTGTGTCCAGGACCAAGTGGAAGTGGCTCTCGGCAGCATGGGACACAACAGAAATCATTCCCTGCAACCACAGAGAAACAGAGAGTTGGCTCCAGCCCATGCACTTGGCTGTGGCCAGTGACAATAGCCTGACAAGATGTTGCAGCAAGGGGGAAACGGCAGCAATGTGGAAATCAAGGAGATATGGAGCCGGGCCAGCAGCAGCCCGCTCTCTCCCCCAGGAACAGGCAGGGCATGCTCAGGACATGAGCATCACCTCACCTGGGCCTCAGACAGCTCCACGGGGCTTGTCTCCTGGAGGAACCTCAGCACCTGCCCTTGGACATATCTGAGGTCCCGACAAGCTGCCAGCGCTGTCCCAAGAGCCTTGTACAGGAAAAACTGAAAGAGAAGAGGCCAAACGCAAGATGCAGTCACGGCCCGACCCATCAGGAGAGGGCTGGCCCCAGATGGACCCAACCGCCCCGGGAGCAGGCAGGGCCGGCTGCGGTGTCAGGCTGTAGCCAGCCACTGGGGCAGCCTGGGGAAAGTGCCTTTTGAGGGTGAGGGAACAGGAAGCAGTGAAAACCGCCTGTGTGGGCAGAGCAGTGGCGCCGGCCCCAGCCCTGGCACGGGGCAGGAGACGCACCTTCTCCCAGGAGCTGGGGGCAGAGCTGCCCAGCTGCTGGCTCAGCTCCTGGCTCAGGCCCACAGTCCAGGCCTTGTCCTCGATGGGCTCCAGCGATGCTCGCAGGAACTGGGGTGAACAGGAGAGGAAGCGAGTGTTCCCCTGCCCTTGGCCAGGGCCCTTTCCACACTCGTATGTCCCGGGATGCTGCTGGGGAAGAGCTGCCGGGAACAGCAGTCTCTTCCCCCACCCCACGCTCTTTTCGCCAGCCTCCCTCTTCCTCTAACACCTCAGGCGAGACCCCCCAGCACACCAGACATAGAGGAGGAGGCAGTGCTAAGGCACGTGCCACAGCGTTAGAGGGCATTAGCCATCAGCCATGGCACGTGTGCAGACAGCAGCTCCTCTGAGCGGGCAGGCACCTACTGCGGGGGGAGGCACAGGGTGCTCATGAGGTACCCCCACCTCCTGCTGCCTACACAAGCAGCCCCGAGCTTTCTCCCACAAGTTTGTCTGCTCCCTCTTCTCCCCCTCTATTCCTGACACCCCCGCAAGGATGCTGTACCTTAAGCACACGGTGCTCCCACTCTGCAGAGTCCACGGAGCTCTCGGTTTTTCCTAGAAAGCAAGAGGAAGCAAAAGCTCTTGCTGCTATTTAAGCTCACACCAAAGACAAGCCCTGTGGTCTCCTCTGCGGTCAGACCGCCCAAAAGTCCCAGGCCATCAGGCTAGAAAGCACCTACATCAAAGTCTTTGTGAGGCCAAAGACACAGGAAGGATCCCAGGGGCATCTGTCAGGGCCACTGATTCAAGCTGGGGAAGGACATACTGACCGCAGCTGATCCCCACTGCTTGACGGCAGCTCCCAGAACAACTCCGACCACTGAGACACAGCATGCACCAGCAACACGCATTTTCTCCTTAATGACCCACCGCTTTCTGCCCATTTGTAGCCCTTCTCCCAGGCTACTGCCAAGGATGGCTGCTACAAACCTGGCCTGGCCTGGGGACTTGGTCCTCCAAAGCCAAGGCCTGCACCCGCTCCAGGAGCACCAGTCCTGTCCCTCCCCCAAAGACCATCCTGGGCAGGACATGGAGGTGCCACCAAGACCTGCCATCCAAGGAGACATCAACGGCCCCACCCATTCCCTGGGCTGAATTGACACCAGGGGTCAGCTGCCCCCAGCCTCAGTGCTGGCTCCCTGGAACAGGAAAGGCAACAGAGCAAGTCCTGGGGACATGAGGACAATTCTCCTCCATCACGCTGAGAAGCTGCATTTTCCTCCCCCCGCCCCCAGCCTCTCCCTCACCACCCGCACTTTACCTTCCAGGTACTGCAGCAGGAGGGGGATCTCGGTCGCCCACACTGGCCCCAAGGCTCTGTGGATCGTGCCGTGGAGAGCCTGCAGCAGCTGCAAGGCAGCGACCGTGCGTTCGCTGCTCGCGTAAGGAGCCGCTGCCACCACCTAGGCAAGGGCAGGAGAGAAGGGTCACTCCTGCTGCCAGAGCCACAGCTTCTCCCGGGAGGGAGGGAGGGAGGGAGCCTGGTGCCACTCGGCCAGCAGCAGGCAGCCGATGGCTTCACCTGGGGTGCTGCCAGCCCCAAGAATGGAGTGGGATCCCCAATGGGCTTGGGCAGGCTCGGCATGCTGCCTCCTCCTCGGGGGCTCCCAGCACTGGCCTTAACAGCATATCCGCCCTGGGCTCTCCCACCACCCCTGGCCAGAAAAGCTCTTTCCCCAGGGCCCCACTACTCACCAGCAGTCGAGTCAACAGGGCCTGGGGAGCCGGCAGCTGGGCTGCGGGGAGGAAGAAAGGCTGGGTGAGCCGACAAGCCCCCACCGTGCTCTGCCCCGTGCACCTCCGATGCCCCACACAGGGCTGAGGGCTGCGAGCAGCTGCACTGCCACAGCGCTGGCCCGGGGGGGCTCCCCAGGGCTGCCCAGCATGAGATGAAGGCAGCTCATGGCCAGGAATGAGTCCTGGCTCACCAGCAGAGTGCTGCGAGCAGGAGAGCCAGGCCTCTGCACCGGGCAAGGTGCAGCAGCACCTGCCTCTACCCTTTGGTTTTCCTGGGCTCCTGCTCAGGGCTGGTGGGGTGCAGGGAGACACAGGCTGGCCCGGCCCCTGGCCAAACCCAGCAGCACTCACTGGGGCTCCTACCTTGCTCCTGGGAGTCCATGCCATCCAGATCTTCCTCTTCTTCCTTGCACCCTGCTCTCTCCCATCTCTCAACTAGGGCTCGGAGACAGCAGGAGAGCGGGATCAGCATGCCGCTGTACTGGGCTGGCACCACATACTGCAGCAGCCTTGGCCACAGGAGCTGCAGAGAAGCAGCGGGCAGTTTGCCACATTGGCATTTCCACTCAGCTCAAAGACAAAAAGGGTGGTCTGCGTTTCCCTGAGCCTTGTGCACTTCAGCACACATGAGGGGAGAGGTTCAGGGCATGGGGGGGCATGAGGAAAAACATCCCGAAGGCAAGAGGAAGCCACAGCAGCAGGGCAGAGGGTGACTTACTTTGGTCATCCCTCTCAGAGAGACATCCAGCGAGCTCAGGATGTCCATGCACAGGGCTTGAAGAGCTCCATCCTCTTGGGTTTCGCAGGCAAAAAGGCCTCCTGCCACCTGTAAGACAGAGTTGGCAAAATCCCCATTACTCTCGGCTCCTGACTGACACAGCTCAGGCACAACTCACCAGTGCTCCTGTGCCAGCCTCCTGGCAGCACTGATCTCCTGAAAGGGGAACAAGGACAGCCGGACCCAGCTCAAGGACCAGGTCCCGGACCCTGGGAAGGACTGGAAGCCTGGGAGCAGAGAGCGACGCTGCTTGTCTGCACAGTCCCCCAGGGCCTAAATGCTGCTCTCATGCCAGCAAAGCAGAGGTGAGGAACGTGCCCTTCAGCATTGTTGTAACTCGGTGCCAGCCCTGGCAGCAGCACGCTCAGCCCGACAGATGCAGAGGAGCACCCAGAAGCCCTTTCCTTTGCCCTGCTCCCAAAGCAGAGCCTCCCCAAGCCTCAGAGCAAAGTGACACACACAGATCTCCCAGCTAGAGGGAAGCTTCAGCCAGAGGGAAGATCCTCAGCAAGTCAGTGGGAGGCTCAGCCATCCCCAGCTTTCATCTCCTGGGCACCCAGCTGGAAATGCTCATGGAAGGGATGGCCAAATGGCCTGTCCCCTTGCCAGAAGGGATGCAGGCCCCCAGACTGCTATTGGATGGGCAGGGTGTGTTTTGGAGGGCTAGGGCACAAGAACACCACAGAAATCTCCTCTAGCCAGGCCCACCTGTCTGCACTGGCTGTGTTTTGCTGATTGTCCATGAGCATTTAAGGATGAAGGATGTCCTGTCCCTACCAGCCCCTCCCTTTGCAAGGTGGCTTTGCAGAAGGCGCCTGTGGGCACAGCTCAGCCCATGGGGTGTGCAGGCAGCCCCACAGTCCTGGGTGGCATGCCCGGGTGCAAACCCACATCATCCACTGACATCTCCACCAACATCAGCACAGACGCCCACAAGGAACAGCCATTGGGAGGCCACTCCGACGGCAGTGCCAACCCTGATGGCCCTGCAGCGTTGAGCTCTCCATGGCCAAAGATGCCTGCAGGAGCTCTCAGCGCAGTCAAGGCACCGGCCAAAGCTCTGAGTGTCCTGCTCTGCCCTTACCAGTCTGCCCGAGGTCCGTCTGAACTCGATGAAGATGTGCCCCACCACATCCCATGCCCAGCGGCTCTCAGAGCCGGAGCTGAGCAGCTCCCTGATGAACTCCAGAACTGCCCTTCGCACCTGCCAGGAGAGAGTGCGGTTACGATCCTCCTGTTCAAAATCCAAAAGGAAGATGCCTTTGCTTGGGGGCAGCCTTTGTGGCTCAGGGAGAGATGATGAGTGCACGGCAGCAGCTTTCACTCCTGGCACCAGGGCTGGGCTTTAGCACCAGGCTGGATGGGCATTTGCCCCACAGAGCACAGCAACCTGCCTGCTCCACTCTGCCAGCTCTCCCCGGGGAGGAGCCATCACCCACCACCTGGGCAGCGTGCTGGCGCTTTCCCAGGCACTCCAGCTCTGCCCCGAGGGTTTCTCTGCCTCCCCTGGTGGCACTGTCCCTTCCCAAACCAGCTCACCTGGGCACTGGGGTCGTTGCACACGGACCGCACGGCCTCCACCACCTGGGGCAGCTTCTCTCTTGTCGCAGGTGCTGGAAGACATACAGAGAGGTGTGCGTTGAGGCACAGCCTAGATGGCAGAAGGGATCCCTTGAAGATACCAAGTTTTTTGCACACCAACGGGACAGAAAAGTGGGGTCTGACTGACTTCACAGGAGGCAGTGGCATAGCCGCAGCAACTCTGTTTCTACAGGCACAGCTATTTTATAGGGACTGAAAGCTATGGTAATATGGTAACACAGAGGACAAGACAAATGGCGTGGATACAAGCAGCTCCTGTGCACACCAGCCCACCCGCCAGCCTGCCCGTGTTACTGAGCTTGGAGCATCGTCCCTGGTGTGCCGCCATTTCTAACTGCTGGGGGAGTGCTTGAGCCTTGTTGCAGGGTGCCAGCTCTGCTGGGGGACCTGCTCTTTGTAGCTCCTTTTGGGTGCAGGTGCACCACTTTCAGCCCATTCCTGCTCTCAGCCCAGCAGCCCCAACCCCTGCCTTGTGTCCCTGGTCCGTGGCACTGACCATCAGAGTGGGCCAGGGCTCCCAGCAGGCCCAGGGCTGCCACGCAACTGGCTTCGCTCCCACCGCTCAGCTGGGAGTGTAGAAACACAACCGTCTCCTCAGGGCAGCTTTGCGCTGTGGGGAAGAAATCACATTCTGCGTTAGCAGGCAGCTGCCCCTGACCGCCAAGGACAGGGAGAGAGCTGCCATGGCACGGCGGGGCATCGCCCAGCCTCCTCTCCTTACCCTGCAGCATGATGCAGCGGGATAGCACTGCCTTATGGGCTGGGCCAGGCTCCTTGGTCACATCAGAGAGCTGTGGGAACAAGGTCCATTTTAGAGAAAGTCGCATCAGTGTTGAGAGGGACTGAAAAGAAACAGTGCTCTCTGCTCGCCTCTCCCAGGGCACTCTGGGCACAGGATCCACAGCCAAAACCCAGCCCACACCACAGTGGCCCCAGGCACACACAGAGGTTTGCAGCAGCCCAGGCTGCCCAGGAGCCGAGACTGAGCAGCGTTAAAAGGCTGCCCTTAGGGTGCCAGCGCTCCAGAGTCCGCCTGCAACTTGACCAAGAGGGAAATTGCTGTGGGAACCGGGCTGCCCCTCAGGCCCATTCCAAACAGCCAGGATCAGGCCTCCTGCAGCCTTAAGGTGGCACCTAGGTGACAAATCCTGGCATCCTCCTGGCCTGCAGGAAAGTCCTGGCGGAGGGACACCCTGCCCGGTTCTGCCCTGTCCTGCCCTGCCCTGCCAGCCATCAGGTCTTTCCCCTCCATGGCAATCAGGTGTGCAGGCCCCAGGCTGGCGGCAGGGCGCAGGCTCCCCTTACCTGGCGGTGCACAGCGGTGCTGATGGCAAGAGCCGTGCCCTGTGGGATGGGCGTCTGAACTCCCTCCAGTATCTCCAGGACATAGCTGAGGCTCTACAAGAGAACAGGGGAGGAAGAGGAGGCTAAAGGCACCTGGGAAAGGAGAAACCCAGCACATCTGGGATAAGGGGAGTCCCTAGCACCGGCTCCCAGGGAAAGCCCCAAACCCTCCTAAATGGGGCTTCTTGCTTGCAGCATCAGGAGGGTCTCTTTCCTCTGAACAGAGCCCAGTGTTGACAATTCAGTTTCCCGGCACTTCCCACTCATCAGACCTTGCCCTTCACTGGACAGGATTGGACATGGCCCTGGGCATTAGGGCAAAGCTCTTTCCGCACACAGAGCCCCAGGGAGGTGGCAATGCCTCATTTCCTGAGAAGATGAGCCGCAGGGACTCTTGCCTCTCTCGTGCCCCCCTGGGTTTCTCTTTTCTTGTCCAAAGAGCCCAGGAAGCCTCAGGCCTCCTCTGATCTCCTTGTTCCTTCTCTAAGGGCGTCCCAGCTCCTCCTGGCACCCCACAGCTCCCCAGCACCTCGTGGCACTCTCATAGATGCCCCCCAGGAGCCACGCTGAGCCTTGCGCAAGACCTCACCTTGGTGACCCGGGAGGTGTCTCGGACCTCCTGGTATTGGTGCAGGAGCCAGAGGAGCTGCTCACAGGCATGCTCTCGGTGCTGCTCCTCATGCAGAAGGACCCCCATCATGGCAGCCACTGCCCCGAGGACAGCCTGCTTGTCCTGAAGAGAGAAGGGAGAGGCTCTGCTTAGAGGGCTGAAGGTCTGCCTAGTGCTCAGCATCCCCTGGACACCAGTCTGCCCTTCCCACTGGGAGGGGTTTCCTTTCCTTTCTGCCCTGCAGGAGAAGGGCTCACTCCAGAGAGGAAAGAGCACTTCCCCATGCTGATACCCCACCCTTCCTGCAGAAAGGCCCCAGGACTTGGCTGCTTCCTGCCAGGGAGCCCCTAGTCTCAGGCACGGTGCCGACAGGCTCCTGGCTTGGGGTGCCTTGTCACTCAGACCACTCCCTCCCCTCGCCCCTCTGCTCGCACCCAACTGAGCACAGACAGACCCACCAACGTGGATGTCTCTGCTGTGGACCCAGGCATGGAAAGCAGCACTTCTCACCTCTTCATCCTTGCAGTCCAGCCAATTTACCACCACATAGCGGAACACCGGGTAAATGGCTTCACAGAAGTGTGCTACCCCCTTGAGAGGGAACGGGCATTGCTCCCGGTTGCCAAAGTATGTATTGACTGCTTTTGACCATTGCTCAAGAACTGCACCAGGAGAAAGGAAAAGGGAGCATGTGAGAGTCTGCAGCAGGGACGGTCCCTTGCATCCACGCCCAAGCCTGCTTTAAGGACAGTCCCAGGCTCCAGCAGGGCTCAGCCCAGGACCAGATCTGGATCTGAGGGCAATCTGTGCTCTTGAGGCATCTGGATTCAAACACCCCATTGTTTCGCTCCTCCTCGCTCTTGCACCTTCTCCTCCTCAAATGGCCTGTTCCCCTCCAGCATTTCTCACTGCAGCCCCTTCCCTTCCCACACACATGCCCTTTCAGAGCACGGATTTTAATCCCAGAGGAAAGCAGGGGAACAGAAGCCATGGAAAGGGACCTAGGAGTTCCTCTGTGCAGCGCCACCATGTCCTGCCCTCAGGAACCTCCTGGGCTTCCCCTCTCCTTCTGCATACTCACAGGAGTTTGGGAATACCAAGGCTTGACCTCGCTGCAGGCTGCACCCACCACGTTCCCTCTGAGATCCCATGAAGGCATTGAAGGCCACCCCAGCCCTGCCCCAGGGGCCCCGGCCAAGGAGCTGACACTCACCACTGCAGACAACGTGCAAGATCTGGCCACTCCCCACCTGGCTCAGCACAGTGCGCAGGGCGAGCAGCGTCATCCCCACGAAGGGGATGCACCGCAGGGCTGCAGAGAAGGCAGGGACAGAGGGACCAAGGTCAGTGAGAGACATGGGAGACTGGGGTCGATCTCTGGCGAGGCTGGGGCTGCTGGGCCATGCAGGGCATGCCAGAGGGCATGGGGAGGGCTGCCTTCCCCAAGGGGAACACAGGAAAGCCCTTTGGGGAAATGGGGAGGAGAGTGGGGGACAGACACCCCATGGGTTTGTTTCCAACAGGTGCCCACCCTTCAGGAACTGGGATTGGGCTGGTAGGGCAGAGCTGCCAGCTGGCCCTGGCTTGGAGCAAGGAGGCACAGCAACTCCATAGCCCCCCAGTTCAACACAGAGTGTTTAGGGAGGGGGAGGATCCCTTCTCGCTATTATCACAGACCCCTACCCAAACCAGGAGGCCGAGGGTGCCGTACCATAGCTGCGGGCCATTTTGCCCAAGGTGAGGAGCACAGTCTCGTCAGGGACCTTCCCCATGGCCTTCAGGTGGCTCTGGAGCTCAGACATGACAAAGTGGAAGTGGGAGCGGGCCAGAGCCACCAGGACATCGCTAGCGGCCGTCTTCACATCACCTGTCACACCCTGCAAAAGCATCACAGGCTAAACACTCCCAAGAAAAAGGCTGAGGCATTCAGACAGGCTGAATGACCCCGTGTCCTCTGTGAAACCCCTTGGGGCAGCTGTGCTCAGGGCCAGGCAGCTGCTGCCTCTTGCTCCCTGGGGTAGGCGAGTAGCTCCCTTGCAAGACAAGGGAGGCATTTCCCCGGCACAGCCCCGTGCCACTGGCTCCTCTCCATGGAGATGCCAGGAACAAATTGTCGCAGACTTGAAACCCCCCTGGGACCTCTCTGTGGGGCTGGTGGGTTCCCACGGCTCTTCCTCAAGGCAGGAGGAATAACCTTGAGCTTGAACCCAGCTCTCTCTCAGTTAGAAACAGCCCCAAGTCCGCGTGTCCGCACAGCTCTCTGCATCCCCTCGCCAAATTCCCTGTAATGACGAGTCCCCAGAATCTCTTCCCTTAGGACCTCCGCTGGGTCTGAATAACCAAGGAACATCTCTGCGCCACTCTGTATTTCCCCCCAAACCAGGGGCAGAGGCAGGCTGCTTTGGTGGCCTTGAAAGAGGACAAGCTCACCTGGGCTGCTCGCATGTCACTGGATGCCTCTGCTATTAGGCGGTTCACGACACCGCTTGTCAAACAGCCATCATCTCCCTGCAAGATCCTCTCCAGCTCCCGGTATGTCTCCACTCGGTCACCCTGGGGACAGACCACAAAGGGGAGTGATGGGACTTGCTTTGCCCTCTTTTCCAGGGAGCCACGAGAGAGACCTGCTGCCCCCCAAATCGTCTGTGTGACATGGGCACGAGGTACGAGCTGCAGGCATCAGTCAGGACAGCCATGGGCAACACTAAGATCTTCCGCAGCGCCTCTGATGCTAGCAGAGAGCCAGATAGGGAGATCAACTCCACCAGGGTAAATGGCTGTGCAGGAGCCAAGGAAGTCATTCCTGAGGACGGGGGATGGTGGAGGTCAGAGGGAAAGTGCCAGGCGAGGAAGGGTGTGACTGTTCACTCAACTCCTGCCTAGGTTTTGGCTAACCCAGCTCATGCTAAGGCCTCATGTATACTGGGAGCAGCACCATTAGGTCAAAGCAAGAGCACCATATAGGCAGGGCAGGCGGCCAGAAGAAGCTAAAGGGCCATGATGCAGCCATTATCACCTGCAGATTGCTGTCTGCGGCAGCCATTATCTTTTGTCTAGCAGTTTCCTCAGAGTCCACTACTTTATGGAAATGGCATAGACCAAACCTCCAAGCTGGAGGGTATAAAACATCAGCTTACTCAAAAAGCTTTTGAAGCGGATCCAATAGCAGCTGAGCGGCTGAAGCTTTCATGCTTCCTGGTGTGATAGAGGGGATCCCTGCACTGTGACGGAGGAGGGATGAGCCCTCTCACCGTCGGCTAGGTAACTAATTCTTTTTTTTTGCTCATAGGTGCACTACATTAAGAGTTATGGGTTGTAAGTTTTGAAACTTATGACTTGACCGGTTAAGAAGTGAATTCATGTGATAGTCTAGTCTGGGCAAAAGGGGATTGAGCACCCCTGTTCATCGAGTTCATGTAGTGTATTTCTTAATGAGCTCATGAAATAAAATTTAGATCAGGGAGTATGTTGTCCTGTAAATTTGAGAGCTCCAAAGAGACTGTGACAAAGGGGAAGGCTTGGGAACGAGACCATGGCCCGAGGAGGGGAAGCCACGAGCACTCTGCACCTTGGGGCACAGCATTGCTCCTCACACTGGCAGGAGCACTGGTGCTGGGACAGTTCCCAAACCAAAGCTAAGGAGGGGCCTTGGACACTTGGACAAAGGTGCCGGAGAGATGCTGAGATTTATGCCAGAGGCTTTGCCTTGCCCAGGAGTGTGCTGCGAGCTCCTGGGGAAAGGAGTGGGGAACAGTGGCCTTAGTCCAGCTTGAGCAGCAGGATTAGCGCCTGGGGACAAAGAGCCTGCAGGAGTGCAGAGGTGCCGTCAGGTGAAATCCCCCTCTGCCCTGGCTCCCTGGGGAAGCCAGGGGCAAGGAGGGGAGCCCTCAACCCCCGCCCCGCCTTACCTCATGGTCTTGCAGCTGCTTTAGCAGAGAAGTCCCAACGGCCGCAAAGGTAGTGACGGCCGCAGGGACAGTCCCTGTTGCCCTGCCTCCATCCTCAGAATGCACAGGTCTGGCCTGGGAACACATGCATGGGCACAGAGCTGGAAGAAAAGAAAGAAAAGTATTGCTGGCTGCAGGGCTTCACACCAAGGAGGGGTAAGGAGGCAGGAGGGCAGTCAGTGGGATGATGGGAGAGAGCCTTCCCCTCACTGCAGCACTGGGAAGACCACCTTGGGGGACTGGGCCCATTCTGGGCTCCCCAGTGACAGAACAGCAGCAATGTGCTGGAGCAAGTTCAGTGAGGGGGCCCCAAGCTGGAGAGGGGATGGACATGGGGCTCTGTGAGGAGAGGCCAGGAGGGCTGGGCAGCCCCAACAAGAGACAGCTAGGCCAGGTTGTCTCTGAGCAGTCCCCAGCTGCCCCATGGAGGGCAGGGAGAGGATGGAGCCAGAGCCCTCTCAGAGGTGCCTGGCAGCAAGATGAGAGGTGATGGGGATGCAGCCCCTAGCACCTGGCTGGGACAGACACTGCCTCCAGTAGGCGTCAGCCCCTAACCTCCCACCAGCCCCTCACCTCTCAGCACTCTCATCCTCCTCATGGCAGCAGGATCTCCCAGATCAGTGCACTGCTCTCTCTGGGCAAAAGCCATGAGAAACTGGGGCAGCACCAGCCCCAGGAGGAAGATATAGAGCCTGGCCATTGTGACCCCCCTGTGGGGCGTGGCACCTCACAGAGGGCTGCTGTGACACAAGGTCACAGGGACACATGCTGGGGACACACCATGGGGCAGGGACCACACACGGCAGCACCCTGGGGACCCCCACAGGCCCAGAAATGCAGGATTTCCCCATTCTCCATCACTTGAATTCACTCATGGTCCTCAAATAGCTTTAGCAAAGACTTTCTGCAGACAGCCCTTCCCAGCTCTGTCCTTGATCCATGTCCCCCTCCAGGAAGCCATCCCTGGAAACATTCAAGGTCAGGTTTGACAGGGCTCTGAGTAACCTGATCTAGTTGAAGACGTTCCTGCTCATTGCAGGGGGATTAGACTAGATGAGCTTTAAAGGTCCCTTCCAACCCAAACTATTCTATGATTCTATGACCTGAGGCAACGTGGTCTCAAGGGGACTGTGGTGGTGCACACACACCACCCCCCCACCCCTTATTCCTCTTTCTCTTCAACCGCTTTATGATCTCAGGAATTCCAGGCCACCATTTTTGTGTAGCGAGTTAGTCAGTTAAGTGCCCCTTAATTGTACCAGAAACTCCTACATGGCTGAAGCAGAGAGCAGCCCTGTCCTTATCAAAATCTTTGTATTATCGCTAACAGGGGAAGTGAGAACAGCTACCCCTGACAGACTTGGAACAGAGTGGTATCATCGTTACTGGAATTCCAGCAACTACTGATCTGAATTGTGGCTCAGATGGAAATTTACTGGTGATTAAAGTCAATCATCTCACAATCCTATAAACAGCAGTCCTAAGTGAGGCCCTTTGAGCTCTCCTGGACTGCCACGGGCTGCACCAGCATCTCCCTCCAAGTGCAATGCCTCTCAGAGCTAGCAAAATCTTAAAGTTTGCTAAAACCAGAAATCCATTGCTGAAGACCGACAGCGGAGCCTGGGCTGAAACCCTTCACTCCTCGAGGCTCAACCCTCACCCGTTGAGAAATGCCAAGACATTAGACGTGAGTATTTCACTGACCTTGAGGGGAATTTTTAACAGGTATACCATTTTTACATATGTATTCATGTTTGTGTGTATGCATGTGTGAATCAGTTTAAGCAGTCTGTAGATGTACGATTTAGTTTCCAAGTGAGTCTTATACTGCTGCCTTATCCTTATTCCTATAAACCGTTGACCAAGTCTGAGACTAAGAGTGGACCCAGCCGCACCTCGACTCCTCTCTGAGAAGGAGTTTAGAAAGCAAAGGGGTCTATTCTGAACCTCGTGACTCAGCGGGAGGGTCCTCCTTATCCCCTGCATACACAATCATGAATCACTTTATGAATCATTCCAACTCAGTGTAACTTAATTTTCCTTTATGCACTTCCATGTAGTAATAGAGTGAACCTTGCCATCTTCGAATCTTTAACTAAGTCACTGTTTTGACCAGTTTTCTCTAACCACTTTGTTAATCACTGATGACTGAGTGCTATTAAAATATTACAATCAAATCCTGCGATTTGCTACCAGTAAATTCTAAACTGCTACTAAATCAAACTGTGTGAAGTCACTCATTCACAATAAATTGACATAATCAGCAGGATTCATAAACCCGCATCCGTGACAGGGACTGACCTGGCCTTTGCCCTGTGCATTTTTGTGCCCTGTTTTTCTCCAAAGAGGAGGATCCAGCCTGTGTCCGTGTGTGCCCTCCCCTATGTCTCCTCCAAGAACATTTGCTCCCACTCTCCAGCCAGGACCAAACTAGGCAGAAACTTGAGACCTCCAACCCATCAGACCCAACTGTGTCACAAAAAGACAAAGGAGACTTGTATTCAAATGGAATATCTGTTTGCTGGACTGTGGATGAGCATGGGACAGCTGACCTTCCTAGAAGGTTTCTCAGCTCAAATCCAGATGAAAGGATGACCAGAACCGCCATCTCTACTAGAGTTGGAGATGCACACATATCCAAGCCCTTCATGCTACTGGGCTGGCATAGGATTGCATGTGGGTTCAGAAAGAAATTACCCTACAGTCCTTCGGTCTCTATGAAAGGGTCGATATGTGCACATCTGTTGGTTTTTTGGGTGTGGGGCTGGGGGGGGGCGGGGTGTGGTGCTGTTACCTCTTAAGTCAGGACACAGGCAATTTGAGACATCTTGCTGTTATTTGACTGTAGTTTTCCATACTGGGTTGTTGGCCTCTGCCTAAAGAATAAGGGAGTGGAATAGGGAATAAGGGAGAGGAAGAGGAAGAGGAAGAGGAAGAGGAAGAGGAAGAAAGAAGAACAGGAAGATGACTAGGAAAAAGTGGAAAAAGATAAACAGAAGAAGAATGAGCAGGAATAGAAGGAGGAAGAGGATAAGGAAGAGGAGGAGAAGGTGGATGAGGAGGAGAAAGAATAAAAAGAGGAGGAGGAACAAGAGGAGGAACAAAAGGAGAAAAGAGGAAGAAGATGAAGAGGAGGAAGAGAATGAAGAGGAAGAGGAGAAGGAGGAGGAGAATTACAGGGAGAAAGATGACAGAAAAACAAGGAAGATGAAAAGGAGGAGCAGGAGGAAAAGGAGGAGCAGATGGAAAAGGAAGACAAAGCAAAGGAGGATGAACATGAACATGAAGGAGGAATAGGAGCAACAGGAGGAGGAGGAGGAGAGGAAAAGGAAGAAGAGGAGGAAGAACAGAAGAACAAGAGGACAATGATCATGAAGGCCAGAGGGAGGAACAGGAGGAGGATGAGGAGGAACAGAAAGAGGACAAGGAGGAACAGGAGGACAAGGGACAGGAACAAGAACAGGAACAGGAAAAGGAGGAGAAGGCAGAGCAGGTAGGTAGATGTGGAGTAATTGCTGGAGGTGACTTAGACATTAGACTTAGATTTACAATTTCAAGAAAAACACAGCATTGAAGAAGCTGTCCAGATGAAATGCAGGTGGATGCAAGGAATCTATCCCATCAGGGAGTTCCCTAAGCCTGCAACCTTGGATGTCGGCAACATGAGGGGAGCCTGGTGCGCTGGCTCTAAGGGGAGTTGCCCAGAGGGAGGAGTGGTGTGGAGACACCACGGCCAAGCTCTGTGATAAGGGACTCAGAAGAGGACCATGGCACCGATAAGCTGCATAACTGATACCCTGAGCCAACAAGCTGTCATGATTTTGACAAAATACTGTCCTTTTGGTAAACTTTGCTCATTATAATATCATTATAATACCAAAACACACCTCCATCCCAAAACCTACCCGCCTCTAAGGTGAGACCACTCCTCACTGAGCCTGTGCTCTGAATTTTTCTGAGCCTGTACCTTTAAAACGAAGCGAGAAAGTTTTACACCAATCGTAACAAAAGTATGTACGACTAGAGTCCCTCAAGCTCCACCTGAAAGATAAAAGTACTATAAATTGGCCTAAGAGAGAGGGGACGTTAGGGAAGATACCATCGTGTACTACTCTGACCTCTGGGATCAGTAGACGGGCTGAGCCTCTCTTCCCCCCCATCGGGACACCTTTGGGTAAGAATCCAACACTTGGTTATACCAAGTGCACACACACACACACACCCCCCCCATCATTGCGCGAAACTTGGAAACCTCTATAGAGTCGCTTTAGGTCTGTTGATGCATCTGTGTTATTCCAAAGCTTTGGTATTTGCATGTGCCTTGCAGTCAGTGAATTTATCACCGGTAATCCAAAGAACCTGTGTGTCTGTTGCTTTAATAAATTGCTTTGATTTATTAGTCTAGTGTGATAGTGGTCATTGAACGCGACCAGACGCTTTAAGTGTGGCCGTGATAGTTCATGCAGCACGACTAGACGAAAGGTGCCTACGTTATTTGTGAATCCGTAATCGTGATAGTTCAGTGCACTGAACGCGACCGGTCTTATAACGATAAATTGGGTACCTTCCAAAGCCTCTCTTGACGCAACAGTAGAGAGGAGGAGGAAGAAAAGGAGGAACAAGAGAAGGACAAAAAAGAACAGGACTTGCCTACTGGAGGCAGTAGTCAAGGGCCCAGGTGGTGTTCCTCCAGTCCTGCCAGCGAAGAGGCAAGGGTGTGAGGAGAAGGGCACTACTAGGACAAGTCAGTAATTGGCCATGGAACTGGTGTTGGTAACAGGGCTTAGGTTCTGTGACCATGGGACGCTGTTTGCTGGTCAGCCTCTGCTGGGGAGAGAGGATCCACCTCACTAAGTAGGGCAAAGCTGTTTTCGCCAACAGGATGTCTGACCCCATAAGGAGGGCTTTAAACTGAGAAGGACGGGGAGGGAGAAAGCAACCTGCAGTCCTGTGAGGGAGTGACAGACAGGATCGCTGAGCAAAGAGCAGGGAGTGACGTGACAGGAAGGGATCAGCACATCAACAAAAGAGGCTAAAGTAGGGTCACCTCCAGCACCTGCACATAAAACAAGGAAGTGCCTACAAGACACCACTATGGAGAAAGCCCCCAAACCCTCTCTGAGAACCGAGCATGCAGACAAGCCTCTCTAAAATGCCTGTATGAGTGCACACAGCACGAGGGATAAACATGAGGAGTTAAGACATCTCTGTGCAGCTGCAGGGCTATGGTCTTGCTGGGATCACAGAGACGTGGTGGGATGGCTCCCATGACTGGAGTGTTACAATGGAGGGATGCAGGCTTTTTAGGAAGGAGAGGTTGGGAAGACGAGGAGGGGGAGTTGGCCTGTATGTGAGAGAGCATCTGGAGTGCATGGAGCTCTGCCTGGGGACGGATGAGGAGCCAGTCGAGACCTTATGGGTAAAGATTAAAAAGAGGACAGATAAAGGTGACAGGTATAGTGGGTGTCTGACCCGATGTTGTGGTTTAGCCCCAGCAAGCAACTAAGCACCACGCAGCCCCTCGCTCACTCCCCCTGCCCCGGTGGGATGGGGGAGAGAATCGGAGGAGTGAGCATGAGAAAACTCCTGGGTTGAGATAAGAACAGTTTAATAATTGAAATAAAATGCAGTAAAATAGTACCAGTAATAATAACAATATAATAATAATAGTAATAATAATATACAAAGCAAGTGATGCACAATGCAATTGTTCACACCCACTGATCGATACCCAGACAGTTCCCGAGCAGCAATCGCTGCTCCCCGGCCAACCCCCCCCAGTTTCTATACTGAGCATGACATCATATGGCATGGAATAGCCTTTGGTCAGTTTGGATCAACTATTCTGGCTGTGCCCCCTCCCAGTTTCTTGTGCACCTAGTAGAGCATGGGAAGCTGAAAAGTCCTTGACTGGCATGAGCAGTACTTAACAACAACTAAAACGTCAGTGTGTTATCAACATTCTTCTCATCCTAAATCCAAAACACAGCACTATGCCAGCTGCTAGGAAGAAAATTAACTCTATCCCAGCCAAAACCAAGACACATCACAAGCACCTGCACAAGCCAGGGCTATGGTCCTGCCTTATCACCTACTCACCAACCTATGACATCACAAAGAGTGGCAGAAGCCAGCTGCATGCTCCTGCCCTAATAGCTGCAGACACACCCTTGACATCATAAGCACCTGCACTGGCCAGTTGTCCATTCATTCCCAGTCGCCTACTTAGACACCAGTGACATCACAAGCAGCTGCACAAGCCAGCTGCATACTTCTGCCTTATCAGCTACTCAGCCATCAGCGACAACATCAGCGGCTGCAGAAGCCAGGGACTTTTTCCTGCCCTCTCAACTACTTTGCAACATGACATCACAAGCACCTGCACAAGCCACAGCCATGCTTCTGCCTTATCACCTACTCAGCAACCTATTGTTACCTGGAAATAAAGCTCCCAAAACCAAAAGTTGTTTTGAAAGGAGATATTGCTTTATTCTGCGCAGGGTGCAAGGTGGAAGAATTCCACAAATCAACCACACCAAGTTTGGATTCTATTCCCTTATTTATACATTGAATATACAATCTCCACACCTTTCTAATACATAATCATTAACCTGTCTTCGTGCGCTCATCTTCATTGGTTAACAGTTTACTCGCATAGTCTTTAAAGCTATAGTGTCTTTTTAATTCACTGCGCTTGTGCAGGAGGAGTCAGGGGGGTACTTGCTTCAGTCCCTAATTGGGTCGGTGGTCGCGATCTCCCCCTGCCCGAATTACCTCTTACCCAGTTTTTTCTATTATGTGCATGCCCCTTTTGTTCTGCCATCCCCTTATCTTTGAAGGTCAGCAACCATCCGCTTAGCCATCCTCCCTTCCTTTTTACATTTTATCAATGTAGCAAAATATGCATCACTTCACTGCTACTCAAGGACTGTATTTCATTAGTATAACAAGATCTACTACTTAAAGGCATAGGATCATATTTCATTAGTACAACAAAATCTGCTACCAAAATCTACTACTTAAAGGCAACACTATGACATGACAAAAAGCTGCAGAAGCCATCTGCATGCTCCTGCCCTGATAGCTGCAGAGACACCCTTGACACCCAGCAAGGCAAAGGGCTCCGGAGCGGAGGATCGCGATGGGGTACCCTTCCTAAAGCGGCAAATCGGTGGCAAAAGTGCAAGGCAAAAGCGCAGGGAGGGAGGGTACCCCAGCCCCCCCACCCCAAGCGGGAAAGAGTGAGCTCCTGACAAGAGGCAGCTCTGACTCAGCATGGGCAGGGACAAGAGCGACGGTGGCCTAACCCCCTCACGTACAAAAGCAGCCCTCAGGGAGCACGAGGGATCAGGAGCACAGTGAACAGGACAGGCAAACAGGGTGTGGCACGGCAGTTTGTGTGGCACTTTGCACAGGCGGGGCATGCGGGCAGGGCACAGTCCCCTCCTGGCTCTAAAGGGAAACTCAACTAGTGGTCATCGCCCTCTCAGGAGAGGACCTAGCAGCTATGGTTTCCACTCACCCAAAAGCCATCGCCACAAGGAATGCGGCGACCCAGACGGAGCTCCTGCACAAACATACAGCCGTCCAGGTCTCTGGCTTCAGGGAGTGCCTGAGCCTGTCACTCATACCAGAGGGCAGCACAGACAACAGCTGATTTCAGTGTGACCAAGTGAATGATCTGCTCAGCCTGGTGGCAGAGCTGAAAGAGAGTGGAAAGGCTGAGGAGTATCAGGGAGTGTGAGAGGGAGATAGATTGGTGGAGCCACACCCTACCATCCCTGGTGCCAAGGCAGCAGATGGAGGCTCCACAAGGAGCAGAGGCTCCCCTACCCTCTTGCCAGGAAGCAGAAGGAGGGGACCTCAGAGACAGGGGGGGAATGGAAACAGGTCCCTGCTCGGGACAGCAGGCGAATCCCCTCCCGGCCTCCCTTACCTTCCCAGTTGCCCTTACACAACAGATGTGGGGCTCTGGTACTTTGAGGGCCAGGCAAATGAGGATGTAGGTGACGGTCCATCCAGGGGGTTGCCTAGGGCAAGTGAGTCAGCCCCACGCATTATGACTGCTTCTGTTAAGAAAAAAAGGAGGGTAACTGTCACAGGCGATTCCCTCCTGTGGGGAACAGGGGGCCCAATATTCTGACCAGACCCATCCCACAGGAAAGTCTGCTGCCTCCCTGGGGCCCAGGTTAGAGACGTTACTAAGAAACTCCCCGATCGGGTACAGCCCTCTGATTCTTACCTGCTGTTCGTTATGCAGGTTGGCAGTGATGAGGTTGCAGAGAGAAGTCCAAAAGCGATCAAAAGGGACTTCAGGGCACTGGGACAATTGGTTGAAGGATCGGGAGCACAGGTAGTGTTTTCCTCAATCCTGTCAGCGGCAGGGAAGAATACTGAAAGGAATAGGAAAGCTCAGCTGATTAACAGGTGGCTCAGAGGCTGGTACCATCGGTGGAATTTTGTTTTTTTCGATCATGGGGAGGTTTACACAGCATCAGGCCTGCTGGCGGCAGATGGAGTTCAGCTATCTCCAACAGGGAAAAGGATCCTCGTTCATGAGTTGGTGGGGCTCATCGAGAGGTCTTTAAACTAGGTTCGAAGGGGGAAGGGGATATAAGGAGGCTCGCTAGAGAGGAGCCCAAGGGTGGCATGGCAACATTGGGGGTGAAATCAATAGCCCATCGCAAGTGCATCTACACCAATGCATGCAGCATGGGCAACAAACAGGAGGAGCTGGAAGCCCTTGTGCAGCAGGATGGCTATGACATAGTTGCCATCACAGAAACGTGGTGGGACGATTCTCATGACTGGAGTGCTGCACTGGATGGCTATAAGCTCTTCAGAAGAGATAGAGGCAAGGAAGGAGAGGTGGTGGGGTGGCTCTGTATGTTAGGGAGTGTTTCAATTGTATAGAGCTTAACAATTGTGATGATAAGGTTGAGTGCTTATGGGTAAGGATGCCCTCATCCTTGGGGAAGGCCAACAAGGCAGACGTCGTGCTGGGAGTCTGTAATAGACTACCCAACCAGGGTGCAGAGATAGATGAAGCATTCTATAAGCAGATGGCAGAAGTCTCACAATCGCTAGCCCTTGTTCTTGTGGGGGACTTCAACTTGCCGGACATCTGCTGGAAATACAACACAGCAAACAGTCTTGGAGGTTCCTGGAGTGTGTGGAAGATAACTTCCTGACATAGCTGGTAAGTGAGCCTACCAGGGGTGGTGCCTCGCTTGACCTGCTGTTTACAAACAGAGAAGGACTCATGGGAGATGTCGCGGTTGGAGGCCATCTTGGGCTTAGTGACCATAATACGATATGATAGAGTTTTTGATTCTTGGCAAAGCAAGGAGGAGGCCAGC
Organism: Pelecanus crispus; assembly: GCF_030463565.1. NCBI lineage: Eukaryota > Metazoa > Chordata > Aves > Pelecaniformes > Pelecanidae > Pelecanus > Pelecanus crispus. Next base: position 1,003,854 of record NW_027461445.1, on the reverse strand, counting down.
AAAACCACTACCATGGACTTCCAGAGGGCAGACTTTGGCCTGTTCGGGACGCTGGTTGGGAAAGTCCCTTGGGAGGCAGTCCTGAAGGGCAAAGGGGTCCAGGAAGGCTGGGGGTTCTTCAAGAAGGAAGTCTTAAAGGTGCAGGAGCAGGCTGTCCCCATGTGCCGTAAGACGAACCATCAGGGAACATGACCAGCCTGGCTGAACAGGGAGCTTTTGCTGGGACTCAGGGGAAAAAGGAGAGTTTACCACCTTTGGAAGAAGGGGCAGGGAACTCAAGAAGAATACAGGGACCTCGTTAGGTCATGCAGAGAGGAAATTAGAAATGCAAAAGCCCAGCTAGAACTCAATCTGGCCACTGTTGTAAGAGATAATAAAAAATGTTTCTACAAATACATTAACAACAAAAAGCGAGCCAAGGAGAATCTGCATCCTTTATTGGATGCAGGGGGGAGCATTGCCACCAAGTATGAGGAAAAGGCTGAGGTACTTCATGCCTTCTTTGCCTCTGTCTTTCATAGCCAGACCAGTTATCCCCAGGGCATTCAGCCCCCTGAGCTGGAAGACAGGGATGGAGAGCAGAATGAAGCCCCCATAATCCAGGAGGAAGCAGTTAACGACCTGCCACACCACCTGGACACTCACAAGTCTATGGGGCTGGATGGGATTCACCCGAGAGTACTGAGAGAGCTGGCAGAGGAGCTTACCAAGCTACTCTCCATCATCTACCAGCAGTCCTGGTTAACAGGGAAAGGTCCCTGATGACTGGAGGCTTGCCAATATGACGCCCATCTACAAGAAGGGCTGGAAGGAGGACCCGGGAAACTACAGGCCTGTCAGCCTGACCTCAGTGGCAGGAAAGATTATGGAGCATTTCATATTGAGTGAGCTCAACAGCCGTGTGCAGGTCAGCCAGGGGATCGGGCCCAGCCAGCATGGGTTTATGAAAGGCAGGTCGTGCTTGACCAACCTGATCTCCTTCTATGACCTGTTGACCTGCCTAGTGGATGAGGGAAATGCTGTGGATGTCATCTACCTGGACTTCAGTAAAGCCTTTGACACCATCTCCCTCAGCCTTCTCCTAAGGAAGCTGGCGGCTCATGGCCTAGACAGATATACTCCTCGCTGGGTAAAAAACTGGCTGGATGGCTGAGCCCAGAGAGTTGTGGTGAATGGAGTTAAATCCAGTTGGCGACTGGTCACAAGCGGTGTTCCCCGGGGCTCAGTTTTCGGGCCAGTCTTGTTTAATATCTTTATCAATGATCTGGATATCTTTTAATATATAATATTTAATATTTATTTTTATATATATTTATTATATCTTTTAATATTTATTATGTAGTATTTTATTTAATATCTTTATCAATGATCTGCAGCACTCAGGGCATGTCAGCATCCCCAGCAGAGCCGTCCCATGCTCTTTCAACTCGCTTGGTTGCTGCCATTCCAGAGACCGACATGGCTGCCTGCCAGCCCCGTGCCCCAGGACTACAGCTCCCGGCGTGCCCTGGGAACCAACATGGCCTCCCAGTAGCCCCATGCCCCAGGACTACAGCTCCCGGCGTGCCCTGGGAACCAACATGGCCTCCCAGTAGCCCCGTGCCCCAGGACTACAGCTCCCGGCGTGCCCTGGGAACCAACATGGCCTCCCAGTAGCCCCATGCCCCAGGACTACAGCTCCCGGCGTGCCCTGGGAACCAACATGGCCGCTCAGCAGCCCCATGCCCCAGGACTACAGCTCCCGGCGTACTGCGGGCGCTCTGTCCTGCTGTTTGACCCTGCGGGGACACCGTCCCTGGGGCCGGCCCCGCTCCCCCCAAGGCCCCATTGCCGCCTCCCCGGGGCTGCCCCGGGCCCGGCCTTGGAGCCCCGGTGGAGCCGGGAGGAGGAGGAGGAGAGAGGGAGAGAGCAGCAGAGAGGGGTGGGGCAGGGTGGTGGGGTGGCCAGAGAGGGATGGGAGGAGAGCGGGACGGGAGACGGACAGAGGGACGAGGAGAACAGGGGAGGAGCTGGGCAGGAAGTGGAGGAAGGAAAAATACTGGTGAGGAGCTGGCACAGGGGTAGAGCGGGAAAGAGATGGAGGGCAAGGGGCTGGGGAGGTGCAGGAAAGAAAACAGCGCTAAGCAGCAGGACAGGGAGAGAGAGAAGGAGAAGGGCAGGAAGGAGGACAGAGGGATGGACAGACACAGGCAGGGTGAGGGAGCAGGGCGGGGCAGCAGAGAGAGAGAAAAGGCAGCAGGAGAGCAGAGTGAGAGAGAAACGGAACAGGGATCAGGACAGCGGGAGAAAGGGGAAAGGGTGCGAGGAAAAAGGAAGGGGAGAGAGCGCGGGACAGAGAGCAAGGGAAGGATGGGAAACAATCCAGAGAGACTGAGAGCCAGAGGGATGCGGATGAGGACAAGGAGGTGGAGAAGGAGAGAAGAGCAATGGCCTCCAGGATGGAGGTGGAGGAGGAGCAAAACGGGCTGGCGAGCAGGGTGGAGGCCCAGAGAGAAGGGAGAAGCAGAGGCAGCTGAGCAGGGGAGAGAGGCAGGAAAGAGGGGACAGGCTGCAGGACAGAGAGGAAGAATAAAGCCAGGAAGCAGGAGAGGGCAATAGAAAAGATGAGAGAGATGTAGAGAAAGAAGAAAATAGCAACAGGACAGAGAAGGAGGAATTAGAAAATACAGACAGGGAGTCAGACAGAGAAAGAAGAAGAAAGAAAAAAATAGCAATGGGCTAAAGACAGAGAGGGAGGAATTAAAAAATGGGGGCAGGGAGACGGACAGAGAGCAATGGGGAGAGACACAAAAGAGCAATGATGGGCAACTGCCCCCATTTCTTGAGCAGTCCCCAAGAACTGCATTACTGGGGGCCTCAAGGAATGTGCTGCCTGCAAAAGCCCTGCCCTTGGGCCTAATCCTGCACCCTAATAATTGGCATCACCTTGCAGAGTGGCCAGGAGTGGGGAGAAAAGCCCAGGTGGGAGGAAAACAATTGCCCAGCTTTGGTTTTTTTCTTGGTTTGCTTGTTGGTTTTGCTTTTAAAATAATACTATTTAGGCTCTAAATTCAACTTGCAAGGAAAAAGGAACCAGGCATACCAGGCTGGACACATTTCAAGCCTGAATCCATTCAACAGCCACGCAAACCACCGCTCGCTCCCGCTGTGCACACTCCACCGCCTGCCTGCAGGTACAGGCAGCCGCCCTGTTTCTTGAGTGCTCCCCAGGAGCAGCACCACCAGACAGCTCAAAAAACCCTCCTGCCTGCAAAACCTTGAGCATGGGTTAATGGGGGACAATTTCTCCTCTCTTCAGGCCTGCTGGTTAAAGACTCATCCATCAGGAGATGGCTCCGGACCATGCCAGGGCCAGCGGCGCTGCTTTCTGGATGCCATGGCGGCGATGGGCAGAGGGACCGGTTGTCAAATCCCAGGTCTGGGTACCCGTGGCGGGTGTGAGGGTCTCCCCTGCCTGGCTTTTCCCAGCAAAGTCGCAGCCGGTGCTGTCCCCGTGCTGCAGCCCCGGGGCCAAGGCTCAAGGAGCCGGGCATTTCTGTGGGTGCTGCACCCTGCTGGGCCCCAGCGCCGTCCGCCTTGGGCTTCCCCCGCTGTTCTCTCCAGCTCTGCTTTCTGCCGGGACCGGGGACACCGCAGAATGCCTTGCCTGCTCCCCACAGCCGTCCTGACCCATGTCTGCAGCTTGTACCAACGTTGTGTCCACAGCACCCAGCGTGTGATTTGGGGGTGGCAGGTCTCTTGTGGCACCCTGGGAATGGGGACAAAGCAAACGCCATCGCTCTCTGTCACGAATGCAGGTTTGTGAATCCTGCTGATTATGTCGATTCACTATGAATGAGTGACTTTACACAGTTTGATTTAGTAAAAGTTAGAATTTACTTGTAGCGAATTGCAGAATTTGATTATAATATTTTCAATAGCACTCAATCATCAATGATTAACAAAGTGATTAGACAAAATTGATCAAAACAGTGACTTAGTTACAGATTCGAAGATGGCAAGGTTCACTCTATTACTACATAGAAGCACATAAAAGAGAATTAAATCACAACAAGTTAAAATGATTCATAAAAGCATTGCGTATATATGGAATAAAAGCAAGGTGGGGGGGGGGGGGGGGGGGCGCTCCCGTTGAGTCACGAGGTTCAGAACAGACCCCCTTGCTTTCTAAACTCCTTCTCAGAGAGGAGCCCAGGTGCGGCTGGGCCCACTCTTAGTCTCAGACTTGGTCAACGGTTTAGGAGAGTAATGCTATAAGAATAGTACAGCAATATAAAACTCCTTTTAAAATTAAATCATACATCTACAAAACTACTTAAATTGATTCATGCATGCACACTTACAACTATAAATGCATGTATGAAAATAGTATACCTGTTAAAAATTCCCCTCGAGTTTAGTGAAATACTCACATCTAATGCCTTGGCATTTCTCAACGGGCGAGAGTAGAGTCTCGAGGAGTGAAGAATATCAGCCGCCCAGGCTCCATTGTCGATCTCTGGCAATGGAGTTCTGGTAGCAGCAGACTTTCGGAGTCTGCTAGTTTTCGCTGACTCTCAGAGACATTTTGATCAGAGGGAGATGCTGGTGCGGCCTGCAGCGGTCCAGGAGAGCTCAAAGGGCCTCACTTAGGACTGCCGTTTATAGGATTGTGAGATGATTGACTTTAATCGCCAGTAAATTTCCATCCGAGCCACAATTCGGGTCGGCTTGTTGCTGGAATTCTAGCAGCGATGGTACCACTCTGTTTCAAGGCTGTCTGGGGTAGCTGTTTGTTCTCATTCTCCTCGTTAGCCATAATATGAATCTTGATAAGGACAGAGCCGCTCTCTGCTCCAGCCATGTAGGAGTTTCTGGTACAATTAAGGGGCGCTTAACTGACCAACTCGCTACACAAAAGCTGTGGCCTGGAATTCCTGAGATTGTAAAGCAGCCGAAGTAAAGGGGAAAAACAACAGAAAAACGGCGGGGGGAGATGTACCACCACACTCTTTTTTGATCTTTGTCCCCAGGGTGAGCAAGTGGAGATGTACCATGTGCTGAAGAGCGTCCTGCAGGGAGGTGACAGCTGATTGCAGAGCAATACTGAGACCCGCCTGACAGCCAAGGCAGCCGGTGGCCACAGAGCAGCCCAGGTGAGCTGGTTCTCTTGGAGGCCACCAGAACAGCCTTGCTCTGCCCCTGGTTTTGGTGAGATATGGAGCAGCACAGAGATGTTTCTCAGGCCTCCAGGCCTGAGGAGGGTTTCCCAGTGACCCCGTGAGAGATCCTGCTCCCAAGAAGCACCTCCCGATAGAGCAAAGGCTGTATCCAGCCACCCAGCGCTGAGTACGGCTGCCTCAAGGGGTCTTGCGGGTAGGATGGGGTCATCTGCCTGGTGGCTGTGGCACAGAAACAATGAGCTGAAGCCCCGTGGTCATGGCTGGCTGCTTCAAAGTCTCCGAGTGCCTCGGCCTTTCTCCCCAGGAGCATTTAACCTGGGCACTTTTTCAGTGTGTGAAGATGGATGCTGGTGACATCTGGTGGCTCCATCTCACTCCCACTTCAGAGTTATGATGTCTGAGATCCGGGGCCACCTGAAGGCCCTGGCAGAGATCTCCAGGGAGTTTGTGTTCCATTTTCTGATATCTTAGGGCTACAGTGTGCTAGGGTTATGGGGTGACAGGGTTATGCTAGAGTTTAAGCAAGTTACAATTAAAGCGTGTTACTGTTAGGAGAGAATCTGGGTTTGTTGTCCCTGGTTCCTGGGGTTAGGTTTTTTTTACCTTACCTTGTGTTCTGTGTGGTCTTTTTTTGTGGAGAGTCCTTTTTTTTCAGTTTGTTTGCGATTTTAGGGTTTGGAATGGGGCCTTTGGTTTGTGTGCGATGTTTCTTCTGGTTGTTTTTTTGCTGTTCTGGTGGATTGTGTTGTGTTTTCTGTCTTGAAACCATCATTTCTGGTCTAACATGTCTACTTCATGTCAGGCAGTGTCACTTCTGGTGTGCTCTGACTCATTTCTGGCAAGTCGGTAGGTAGGTTGCTAGGTAGGTAGGTATGGAGGACTTGCGGTCCATGGAGAATGACTGCCAGGTGACTAATGGGCAGTTCTGTGGAGGGGTGAGAGGACTTCTGGCCCATCGGTAATGACTGCCAGAGGACTAAATGTGCTTCTGAGTTTGTGTGGACTTCCAAATTCATGGTAATTTCTCCTGCCTTGAGGAAGAGCCCTGGGAAGACACCAGCTGCACAGAAGGACAAGGGTTTCCCCAAGGGTACATAGCTTTTTGGTTTTTGCTTTTGAGTAAGCAATCTGCAAAGAGGCTGCTGTCATTAATTTTGGTGACATTTTGTAAAGTCCTGCACTGAGTTCCGTGTGACTTGAAGCATTGCTGACAAAATAGTGGAGGTTTGCCTGGGTGTTGTGGATGCTTCAGGTTTGAACGTCTGCTCGTGGTGGTGACTTCATGCAGTCCTTAGCTCGTGTCTCAAGGCACAACGTGTGCTTAGGACGAGGTTCATCATCCATGCTAGTGGATGTGAATCTGTATTTCAAATAGATTTCTTGATCGTTTTGGGTAGTGGGGGGTGAATTTCTTGTCAGATCTGATTCCATCATCCTTGGTTTTGCCTCTTCATGTGGCTGGCGAAGAGCTCGTAGGAAGAGCAGGAGGAGGGACAGTGCTGCCGTTTCCACATTGACTGCTTGTACTGGAGTTATCAGGGTTCTCTTCCATACGCAGTTTCTTTGCAGGCATCTCTTGAAGCCACTTGTCTGTTTTGTGAGAGGTAGTGGACTTAACGGGAAACCTGCTTTAACATTTTTTGGTTGTTTTTGCATTCTTTGGCAATATCTACTTAAAAGTCTACTTCAGCAAAAGAAGAAGAAATCACTTCTGATTTCTGTGTCTGACTAAAAGGACTAAGCTGATGACAGAGAGAACTGATGTGAAGAGCCATTATTTTGGCATTATTCGGTACCACATCCGACTTGTTGTGCTTTCCCTGTGTGTAGGGTGGTGGTTTGCACATGGCACTGCTCTGCGCTGCTGGGTCCATGTCCCTTTTTGCAGTTAAAGGTTTTTCTCTCTGAAAATTTAAACCTGATAATTTAAATTAGTATGCCTAAAGGTAGGGAAAAGAGGCCTTTTACTTACAAGAGCAGTTATAACACATGCTGTAAAACTGACTCTTAATCTCTAAAAAAAAATCAACAGGTGCCTCCCATCTGTTGTTGGTAAATGAGGAGCTATACAATAGTATAGTTTCACACTTTATTTTTTGGGAAAATCTCCAGGTTTAAGCCACAGGTCTTAATGACAAATGGCAACATTAATATTGCAGTGGATTTACATAGAACATCACATTTTTAACGATGATTGATGCAGAGTATTTGTGGCGCCTGTGTTTAATGCCTGGTGTTCCACATCCTTTCCTCTCAGAGCTGCGATCAGAATCTTCATGCGGAGGAGAGCTGTTTGCCTCGTGACCTCGTGAAGAAAATCAAGAGCAGAAAGGAAGAAGTGGGCCTGATGGCAAACCCAATGTCAAGAACCTGCTCCCATGGGCCAGAGGTCAGTCTTGGTCTTGCTGTCAGTGAAGCGAAGCTGTGTGACGGGGCGGTGATGCTGGTGCTGGGGCGGTGATGGAGGCCTCCATCCTCCCGGCGTTGGTGCAAATCAGCATGGTTTCTCCCACGGGCGCCCACCACCCGGAGCGATGCCCCCTCTCCCCACCCTCTCGGTGGCCATCCCCAGCCCAGCTCAGGCACCTGTGGGGTGGGAAGGGGCTGCGTTAGCCCCCGTGCCCCACCTCCCACTGAGCAAATGACCGCAGGCAGAGAGAGGCGCTGCAAAGCGAACAGCCAACACTTTTAATAAAATAAGGAAGAAGCAGGGATGTGGGAGAGGGCTGGGACTGGGGCTGGAGCAGGTGGGTGCAGGTCTCTGCCTCCGGATCTCCCCCTGCGCGTGGGTGCTGCGGGGGACGGTGCTGGACTGATGGCTATGGGTAGCCATTGCTGTCGGCTATCTCCATGTCGATCTCCCTCTGCACAAAAACTGCAGCTGGCCCAGTGACATGTGCAGGGCCGCCCGCTGCCGCTGCTCCTGGACAGCTTCTTCCTGCGCTCGCGCTCGGGCCGCTGCTCGGGTGTGATGGGCACCGACTCCTCCTGCTCCTCCAGTGGGGTGGGCGCAGCCGTGAGGCCCCCGAGGGCCAGCACGGGGTGGGTGGGGGTGCGTGGCAGCCACGGCAGCATGCGCAGGTGCTGGGGCAGCCCCTCACGTGGGGTTTGGCCCACCGTGGGTGACAGGCGCAGCCAGCTTGGCTGCTTGGGTTTGGCAGAAGCCCCAGTGTGTGCCTTGCTGCTCGATGCTGCCTCCAGTGCTGTCTCCTTCCTGCCGTGAGGCAGGGGCTTGGAGTCAGCCACGCTGGGTCTCGGGGCCACGGGCAGGGTCTTGGGGAGTCTGGGGGTGCCCCCACTGGGGCCGGGCTGTGGCTCCAGGTCGGGCAGTTGGTGTCCCAGCCCCACCACCTTCACTCTTTGCCCCAGCGGGTGGAAACTCTGGATGGAGCTCAGCAAGTGCCCTCAGGTCATTGCGGGGTGTCCTCAGCCCTGTGGTGTGGCTGCTGTTCCTAGGGATGCTGTTTCCCGCCTGCGGTGGGGATGCTGGCAGTGGGGCTGTCAGCGGCAGGAAGGGGCAGAGATGGCGGTAGCAGGGGTGTTGGTACCAGGCCGCGGTGGGGATGCTGTTTCGGGGCGGTGGTTCCTTTTAGCAGCCGCACAGTTCAGTAGACTGGGCTGGGGGAGGGTCCCTGGGCTGGGCGCGGGGCCGGAGCTCCAGGCCCATGGTTTAAGGACTCCATGCTGCAGGGTTTTGGTGGACTGGCTGCATTAAACCTGTCCCCTCCTGCTGCACAAAGGACCTTTACCCCTGGCATCGCCCCGGGTTCTAGGTTGCTTGGCGGGGACGTTGTTGGATTTGGATGCTCTCCGCTTGCTGCTTCCTGCCTGCTGCCCGCTGCCGCCTGCTGCATCGCCGTCCCCGTCCATCTTCCTCTGCAAGAGAGTATTTGAGTGTTTGGCCACCCGGCACACCACCACCATCTTCTTTTTCTTTGGTGAGATGGTGTCCCGTGGGGCACTCACTCTTGCATGTTGTGTCTTGCAGGTGCTGGCTGGCACGGAGCGCTTGGCCTTCTTGCCGCCCGCCTCTCCTGAGCTGGCCACCATTTGGCAGGAGACGGTGCCCGGCGGCAGTGGCAAGCGGGTCAAAAGCACCCGGGGCTGCCTCCACAGTGCCTCCTCCAGCAGCTGGTCCATGCGGGGTGGATGGCGCCGGGGGGCAGCCGGGGGCATCACCGCCGCCACTCGCTGTCTGCTGCAGCCGCCCTCTGCCCTGTAGTCCAAGAGGTGGGGGAGGTTGTTGAGGGAGGAGGTCAAGTTGGGGATGTTGGGGACATCGGAGATGGCGTCCTTGCCATCCCCCAGCCCGCCACCACCACTCCCTCCTCGGGGCAGCCTCCCTCTGCCACATACTTGGAGAGGTCAGGGACCTTGGTGGTCAAACTGGGGACACTGGCAGCAGAGGTGGTGTTCTCGCTGTCCCCTAGCCGCACCACGACCGCTTGGTCTTGGTGGCACTTGCTGTCCGCCATGTCCTCCAAGAATTCACGGAACTCAGTGAGGAAAGCGTTGGTGGTGAGGCTGTTGGGGAAATCAAGGATATGAGGGCGGGTGTCCTTGCTGTCCCCCAGGCCTGCCGCCACCACTCAATCCTTGGGGCAGCCGCCCTCCGCCACGTACTCGGAGAGGTCGGGGAACTCCTGGAGGAAAGCAGACAAGTCAGGGACATCAGAGACGGTGTCCTTGCTGTCCCATAGACCCGCCACCGCCGCTTGCTCTTTGGGGCAGCCGCCATCTGCCGCATACTCAGAGAGGCTGGGGAGCTGGTGGAGGAAGTCAGTCAAGCTGGGGCTGTCAGGGACATCAGGGACAGTGTCCTCGCTGTCCATGTTGTTGAGCCAGGTGAGCATGTAGTTGGCGGTGGTGTTCTGTACCTGCTCAGGAATGCCTTTGGTGAAGGCATATGGCCCCTGCTTGGACAGCTCCGTGGGCTTCCCTGTGGCTGCCGGGGTGGTCACCACTGCTGAAATAGCAAACAAAGGCAACCCAACCCCAGGGTGATGCAGGGCTTCCTCAGCTTGGCTGCCCACCTGCAGGCTCTGCTACCCCCCAAACCTCACCTTTGGGTTTTGTTGCAGTTCTGCTGGTGAGCAGAGCCAGGGCACGCTGGTGGGGGCTGGCAGCAGGGTCACCATCTTCAATGGCCGCTGCGTCCTTGTTGGTGGCCTCCGATGGCTTCTGGGTGCTGCCAGGCAGGGTGTGGAGCACAGGGGGGCCCTGCACCCAGAGCTGAGCCGTGGGGTGGCGGGGGGCCAGGGCGGTGGGGCAGGCAGGGACGTGCAGCGAGCAGGAGCCCGTGGGGTTCAGGGGCTGCCCCTTGACCATGGCCCCCGTCCCCAGCTCCATCAGCTGGTGGGGCAGCAGCATCCCTGTCACCACCGGCTGTCCCCAGCTGTAGGCAGAGGGCCAGGGAGCAGCCACGGTGGGGAGCTGCACCCCATGGGGGAGCTGCACCACGGTGGGGAGCTGCACCCCGGGGGGAAGCGGCACCGCGCGATGGAGCTGCACCCCCTGCCCCGGGGCCCCCAGGGGCCCTGGCACTCCCTGGCAGACGCTGTCCTGGGCCAGCTGGTAGGTGACAGTGTGGAGCTGGGCAGGCTCAGAGGACAGTGTCAGCCCCGGGACAGAAGGCAGCACACAGGCAGTGACCGGTGGCGGCATGGCCGGGGTGGTGAATGTGATGCTGGATACCTCCGATGCCATGGGCAGGCGGAGAGGGAACCTCCCTGTTGGGGGAAGCAAAGAGGGGTGATGGGGTGAGATATTGGTGGGCAGAGCCGTCTGGGGAGTTACCTGGGGGGCAGGAGCACCAGGAGGAGCAGGAGCCTGCTGCTGTACCTGCCATGGCGGTTGGTCGGTGTGGGATTTGTTGGGGACAAACAGCATTGTGGGGGGGGGGCGTCCCCATGGCGATGGTTCCGCCAGTACCTGCTTCAGCCAGCCTTGTGATGGTTTGATTTGTCATACCACAACGACTTCCCATCTCAATGATTTCCCTGCCTGCTGATGATTTCGTGTCCTCAATGCTGATTTCCCATCCCCACCATAGTTTCCCATCCATCCTCATGATGGTTTCCCATCCCAATGGTGATTTCCCATCCCGATGATGGCTTCCCATCCCAACCATGATTGCATCAGCCCTGTTTCCCATCCCAACAGTTTCCCATCCCAAGCATGCTTTCTGCGGGGAGGTGAATTTCCTCTCCAAGGGGCAGGCATGGGGCCACCACCGGTGGCCCTGCGATGCCGACATATGTGTGCTGCCCCATCCAGCCCCGGTAGTGAGGATGGGGTGCTTTTGGCTTGTGTTTTCCCTCCCCGTCTCTGCCCCAGAGGGGGAAGATGCTGCGCCCAAGTGTGGTGGAACCAGTGCTGGTACCATGTGGCCATGCTGGGGAGCTGTCAGGAAAATTTGGCAAGTGGCCCATGCCGACCGACGAGAGAGGCTGGGAGGCAAAGTACAGCATTACAAGAGGAATTCTTGCATTCGTGCGCACAAGCTGTCCCATTCAAACTGGCGCACCCCGAATGTGGTCTGACACGTGGTTCTTAGACCATTCAAGCGTTGAAGTCCAACGCAATTTGACAAATTGTTACTGAATACGCACACACACACACGCTGCTGTTTTGCAAAGCAACTCTGTCTCTGTGTCGTCATCATGTATCTGCTGCTTTCTTGATCCAGACGTCCCTGGAGTGGGTCTTGCTGCAGTTCCTTGTCTCTGCTGCCAGAGAAGGGGAGGGTTTCCCAGAGGTGTGGGAGGGGCTGGGATGCTGGCATGATCTGGGCAGTGCAGGGGTGTCCTTTGTTCTTCAGGGTGGGGGCTGTCCTTCTCCTTGCAGAGAGCTGGGGTCATTGGGCACGCTGGCTGAACCATGGCGGTGCAGTATGCGGTGTCAGCTCGATGTATCTTAAGAAAGTTCATACAAGTTCATAGTCTAAAGACTAATTGGTACAATAGTTAGGGAATGAGATTTTACTTCCTTTTCTTTGGACCATCAGGCTCACACTATACTATTCATTTTATAAGCCGGAAATTGAGTGCATAAGGTATACAACACTATAAACACACACATACAATTACAAAGCAAAATACGATAGTGAATGCAACAACCCAAATCCTTTTAGTTCACAGTCCTCTACCTGAGCTTGGGAGCCAAGAGGTTAACCAGCCAAAGAGATTTAGGGAAGATCCCTGCCTTACTTCACGTCATACAGTTAAATGAGTCTTTTTCTTTTTTTTCAACCAGTTTCATTTTTCTGGTCTTGATTTACATCAACAGCCCAGCAGCTGTGATTCAACAATGCACACACTGTGTCCTGTGCTGCTAAAAGGTGGTCTCAGGCTAATCAATTCTGTATTAGCATTTGTGGTGATAAGTTGATTTGTTCCTGTAGGGCTGTAATACTCCCTGCGGTTTCATTAATGGCTTTTTCTAATTCTCTTGACACATTTGCAATAGCTCTTTCTAGTTTTGCAACCCATAAACGAGGGATAAAAGCTGTTACAGACAGGGGGAACTTAGTGCCACATTCCATCAGAGGGCTGTAACACTTCTTCCCATAGCTATCAGTAGCTACGACCTCCAGAGGCAGAAGAGATAGTGGTTCTAACCTGTGCGGAAGGTATTAATGCACTTAGAATCCCCTTTTCAGCTCAGGTGGAGGGTAAATCCTGGAATGCCCTTTCTTCACCTATCCAGTATTGCCCTGGTAGTTGTGCAAATAGGGTAGTCTGATCTTCAGGTAAGTCTGAATGATGCAAATGATTTCCTGTGCAAGGGTTAGCATGTGCCGGATTGGGCTGTTCAGGTAAACCAGTAAGGTTGGGACCCAGAGGAGATGACTCAGAGCAATCAGGATGCTCTGGGCCCGTAGTGGCAGCCAAACTCTTACCATTACCTTTAGTGTGATTGTGGCTTCCTGCAGAAAAGCAAGTGAATCTCTCTGCGAACATCCACGTTATGCGGCAGTGTGCAGGGCCGGATGAACTCCCTCCAGGAAAAAAATGGCCAGCATGCTGGCTTATTCGAATGGGTTTCACGTAAGGGCTTCTGGAGAATCTCCCTTGCCCGCTCAGTGGATGTGGTAGATGGGAAGGTTTTGGAAGAAGGTGTGGAGGAATGGCGATTGCCTTTAGGGAGAGCTCAGGGTTAGGAGGAAGAGGGTGGGGCTGCCGTGCCCCCATGATGCAGGCCTTTTGCCATAACACGCTGGGTGACATGAGGCACTGGAGGCAGCCTGTGCACTTGTCATCCAGGAAACCCCTGGGTGGAATGCTGAGGCCGGGCGCCCGAGTGGCCGTAGCGAGCGGTCGGGCCTGGGAGCGCTGCGTGCGAGAGAGGGAGCGGAGGAGGAGCCGGGGCTGCGGGGGCCTCTCCCCATCGTGTGGCCGCCCGCTGGGCTGTGAGGAGGAGCATGTCATGCGTCCACTACAAGTTCTCCTCCCAGCTGAGCTATGATACGGTCACCTTCAGCGGCCTCCACATCCCCCTGTGCGACCTCAAGCGCCAGATCATGGGCCGCGAGAAGCTGAAGGCGACCAACTGCGACCTGCAGATCAGCAACGCCCAGACCAACAAAGGTGCATGGGGGCGGCGGGCGCGGGGCCTTGGGCACCTAAAGCTGCCTGTTTATCTGCAGGTGTGTCCTGGTTTTGTCTGGGACAGAGTTGGTTTTCTCCCTAGTAGCTGGTGTGGTGCTGTGGTTTGGATTTAGCATGAGAATAATGTTGATAGCACGCTGATGTTCTAGTTGTTGCTCAGGAGTGTTTGTGGTAGTCAAGGACTTTTCCGCTTCCCATGCTCTGCCGGGTGCAGAAGAAGCTGTGAGGGGGCAGAGCCAGGAGAGCTGACCCAAACTGGCCGGAGGGCTGTTCCATACCATAGGGCATCATGCTCAGTATAGAAACGGGGGAGTTGGCTGGGGCTCAGCGATTGCTGCTCGGGGACGGGCTGGGCATTGGTCAGCGGGTGGTGAGCAACAGCATTGGGCATCACTTTGTGCTTAGTGTGTTCTTTTCTCATTAGTAGTAGTAGTATTACTATTTTTCTTCCTCTGCTGCCCTGTTAAACTACCTTTATCTCAACCCAGGGGTTTTACTTTTTTTTCCCCTGCAATTCTCTCCCCCATCCCTGTGGGGTGTGAGGGGAGGGTGAGCGAGCGGCTCTGTGGTGCTTAGTTGCCGACTGGGGTTAAACCATGACAAGATGTTTAACCTATGTTCAGGAGAATGTCTGTGAAGAGACTTAAGAGCACAATGTTAGGGGTCCTAGGGGTGCCATTGGATTGCATGACGCGTAGGTAGAGATACATTTCAGGAGTCTTGAATTTTTCTATTACTATTGAATGAAATTGTCAAGAGCTTTTGAAAAATGGTTAATTTGCCTGAAGGGCTTTTCTGCAGAAGGGTCTCTGAATTTTGTCTTCAGTTGCTAAGGTACTGTCAGCTTCATGAATGCTAGCAGGCTGAATGGCCAACTGGCTGACGTCACTACTGGAATAGTTGGGTCTGTGTCAAACAGAGCCTTAAAACCAGACTGATGGATGGTCATAAACTGTGATGGAGCCCAGTTATTATCCCCAGGAGAAAAAATGTTTTGCAATAGGCCAAACGTGGATTCTGTTACAGAAGGTGAGGAACAGAAAGCAAAGTTTTAGAAGAGAAAATGATGCTCATAAAGATTTTACCCCATAAAGTGTTACTCCAATATACATCATACCAGTTTTACAAAGTGTGTTGCTTTGTTTTCATATGTAATCAGAATCCAGTGAAGAAAAAGTGTCTGCTTCACTAGGTTCTGTTAAGCGTGGTGTTCCCTAAAGGTGAGGTTAAAGAAGGAGTATCTGTCATGCTTTAAAGAGCATACCTCTTGTCTAACAGTGACCAGATCCTCCTCTAGGTAGGTTGTGTTGCCCTTTGACCTTTGTAAAAGGAGTCTAAAATATTAAACTTGGTTTATTAGTGACAGAGGTGCTTCCTGAAGCTTTCTTAAGGGTGTTTTCCATGTGAAAACACAAAAATCTCCCTGTGGTTTTCAGAGCAAAGCTGGAGAATACATCTCAGTGTAATATATACGTATACTAAAGCTTTGCTTTAAATCCATAACTGTGAATTTCAGTTTTTATTCATCAGACATACATGCTTAAACTCACTAAAAGGTAACAGGATTTTAAATGTCAGTGGTAAAAAATGATATGATGGACTCTTTTGAAGATGCTGGGAAGCTATACTGGATGGTTGGGTCCTATTTTAAATAGCAGGGGGGGCAGGGGTGTCCTCTTCCATGCTTACTCTAGAGGCATGTTCTATAAAAGCAGAGTTCTCTTCAAAAAGCCTGTACTCAGGAATGATGCATTTCAACTTGCCTCCTTTTAATTTGATCTGAATTTCTTGACCTGTCTTTTGGAATAGATGTTCTCACAGGATTGTGGAAGAACTGTAAACTCGAGGGCTCAGGATTCTGGAATGCTCTTTCCTGCCCTGTAACATTCTGACTCATGGTTACACAGGCCATGGAAAAAGTGGAGGTACTGAATGCAGCCTTTGCCTCAGCCTTTACTAGCAAGAGCAGCCTTCAGGAATCCCAGGTCCCAGAGAGCGGGTGGAAAGGCTGGAGCAAGGAAGAGGTGCCCTTGGTGGAAGAGGATCAGGTCAGGGAATACTTGTGAAACAAGGCATATGCAGTTCTGAATGTCTCTCTCAAGACTATTTGTGTACTCTTCCATATGTTTTTATTACGTTGACTTAATAGAATCATAGAATCGTTTAGGTTGGAAAAGACCTTTAAGATCATCCAGTCCAACCATTAACCTACACTACCAAGTCCACTCTAAACCAATCAAGGGTAGACTAGACTAAACCATGTCCCAAAGTGCCACATCTACCCGTTTTTTCAACACTTCCAGGGATGGTGACTCCACCGCCTCTCCGGGCAGCCTGTTCCAATGCTTGACTACCCTTTCTGTAAAGAAATTTTTCCTAATTTCCAACCTAAACCTCCCCTGGCGCAGCTTAAGCCCATTTCCTCTTGTCCTATCGCTAACTACATGGGAGAAAAGACCAACACCCACCTCACTACAACCTCCTTTCAGGTAGTTGTAGAGAGCGATAAGGTCTCCCCTCAGCCTCCTCTTCTCTAAGCTAAACAATCCCAGTTCCCTCAGCTGCTCCTCATAAGGCCTGTTCTCTAGACCCTTCACCAGCCTTGTTGCCCTTCTCTGAACATGCTCCAGCACCTCAATGTCCTTCTTGTATTGAGGGGCCCAAAACTAGATGCAGTATTCCAGGTGTGGCCTCACCAGCGCTGAGTACAGGGGAACAATCACCTCCCTGCTCCTGCTGGCCACACTATCCCTGACACAAGCCAGGATGCTGTTGGCCTTCTTGGCCACCTGGGCACACTGCTGGCTCATGTTCAGCTGGCTGTCGACCAACACCCCCAGGTCCTTTTCGGCCAGGCAGCTTTCCAGCCACTCCTCCCCAAGCCTGTAGCGTTGCATGGGGTTGTTGTGACCGAAGTGCAGGACCCGGCACTTGGCCTTGTTAAACCTCATACAGTTGGCCTCGGCCCATCGATCAAGTCTGTCCAGGTCCCTCTGCAGGGCCATCCTACCCTCCAGCAGATCGACACTCCCACCCAACTTGGTGTCATCTGCAAACTTACTGAGGGTGCACTCAATCCCCTCATCCAGATCATTGATAAAGATATTAAACAAGGCTGGCCCCAAAACAGAGCCCTGGGGAACACCGCTCGTGACCGGCTGCCAACTGCACTTAACTCCATTCACCACTACTCTCTGGGCTCGGCCACCCAACCAGTTTTTTACCCAGCGAAGACTACGCCCATCCAAGCCATGAGCTGCCAGCTTCCCAAGGAGAATATTGTGGGAGACTGTGTCAAAGGCTTTGCTAAAGTCCAGGTATATACCATCATTTGTCTTAAGTCTGGGTTGTCTGTTTTGTCTCTCTAAAGTGTCTAGTTAGACAAGTTAATCCTGTGATTTCTGTTTTTATTGTTAAATGCAGTGAAACACTGATGGACTTCTTCACTGGTCCTGCATCAGGAGGTGAGTGGGGAAGCTGTATTAAATACAGTTCATCTAAATAATCTGCCTGGTTGATACAAGCTGTGTTGTTCAGAGATGTCTAAAGTTTTGGTTTTTTTTTTTTTTAAGGATAAAAAGCACTTGCCCCACTGTAAATATATAGCATGTAAAATTTATATAGTATAGAGTGGGTTTGATACTCCTGAAATCAGCTCTTCCGTTCAGTGGTAGGTGAGAAGATGCTGTCGGTGTGACCCAGAGAAGATAAGTAACTGGGGACTTCAGCTGCCTAGGCAAGAACGCAGACAGCTTTCTCCTTTGAAGTTAAAAGCTTCCAAAACCAGCAGCAGGTTGGAAGCTCAGCAGTAGCTTTTTACTGTGTGTGACACCATGGAAAAAAGGAGCAAGGTTAATGTTTTACTAAACAGTGCAAGGAATATTTTGGTACCTGGAGAACACCCTAAAGCCAAAGGGTAAGTGTCCCCTGCCTAATGTTCCTATGGCAACAGTTATGTGAGGTGACATAAAGTAACATGACCAAGAAACCACATAGTTTTCCTGTATCTGGCTTTTTTCCCTCTTTTGTCCTTTGGCTCCAAGATTTGGTGTCTTGTCTTTTGTCTGATGAATAACCCTGGCCTAAAAGTATCAAAGGAGTTTAAATGTTGGCTGCTGTACCTCGATTAAGAGCTGCAGAAGCAACAACTGCCCCAAGTAGCTACTAAGCAGTAAATGGAGGGAGGGCAGTTCGTGACAGCTTCACATTAGAGCTGTGGAGAAGCAGACTGGGCAGCTGCAGCAGCGTCAGCTGTGTCTAACTGGGGGAGGTCTAATTAATCTACCTGAGGAGCAGAGATCCGATTTCACCCGCACCCCCCCCTTTACATTTCACTGAAACTCATGGAAGGGGACTTCCATGGAACAGGAACAAAATACCTCCTTAATTTAGGGTGACTGACTCTCGAGGGAAACCAGCTCTTAATGGAATAAAACTCACAGTTGTAGCATACTTGACTGAAACAATCTATTTTGCAGTTGAAGGGTTTTCTGTCTGAAAATTTAACCCTGATAATTTAAGTTAGTGTGCGTAAAGGTAGGGAACCGGGGCCTTTTACTTACAAGAGCAGTTATAACACATGTTGTAAAATTTAATCTTAATCACTAAAAAAAAAAAAAAAAAAAGCAGTTGCCTCCCATGTGTTCTTGGTAAATGAGGAACTATACAATAGTATAGTTTCACACTTTATTTTTGAGAAAATCACCAGAATTAAGCCACGGGTCTTCATGACAAATGAAAACATGAATACTGCAGTGGATTTACATAGAACATCCCATTTTTAACAATGATTGATACAGAGTATTTGTCATGCAAATCACTTGTGTGCACCGAGTAATACTTCTATCAGTCCATATCTGTACAGTATTTACATTTTATCTTTAAAATCTTGCTAGAACCATTTTCCAAGAAAATGTGGAAATGAAACGGGTAATCCACAAGTCTTAATTTGTAGCATTTGGTCTACAACAGACCCAGCTTTTCCAGCAAGCCTATCTACATAGATATGTAATGAATCTTAAAAATAGGCATTTTGTATATATGAAGCACTACAAATGCTGCTCCGTTTACAAAGGTTCAGTTTTGTACCAGTTTAAAATGGTTCCAAATGTGAAGTGACGTAGAGCTTATTTTGGTTTATTTTGTATTTTCTTTTGGTTTTTTTTCAGAGTTAGCCTTCAACAATTCCAGTGGGGGTAGGTGATAGATCTTTGCTAAGAGGAGCAGCGTTGCTAGGGTTTGGAATAGGAACATGAACGCAGCATTTCTGTTCGCCATCCTGGGGGGTGCTGCAAAAGAGAGAGAAGAGAAAAAACCCCTGTTTCAGCGGGGAGAGTTGTCGTGGTTTAGCCCTAGCCAGCAACTAAGCACCACGCAGCCACTCGCTCACTCCCCCTACCCCGATGGGATGGGGGAGAGAATCGGAGGAGTAAGAGTGAAAAAAAACACTCCTGGGTTGAGATAAGAACAGTTTAATAATTGAAATAAGGTAAAATGATAATAATAATAATATAAGAGTGATAATAATAATAATAATAATACACAAAGCAAGTGATGCCCAATGCAATTGCTCACCACCCGCCGACCGATACCCAGACAGTTCCCGAGCAGCAATCGCTGCTCCCCGGCCAACCCCCCCACAGTTTATATACTGAGCATGACGTCACATGGTATGGAATAGCCCTTTGGTCAGTTTGGATCAACTATTCTGGCTGTGCCCCCTCCCAGTTTCTTGTGCCCCTGGCAGAGCATGGGAAGCTGAAAAGTCCTTGACTGGCATGAGCAGCACGTAGCAACAACTAAAAACATCAGTGTGTTATCAACATTCTTCTCATCCTAAATCCAAAACACAGCACTATGCCTGCTACTAGGAAGAAAATTAACTCTATCCCAGCCGAAACCAGGACAAGAGTCCAGGCGAGTTACCTCTTTAGTGATACAGGATAAATCCACCTAGTAGTGATTCTGTGTTTTATACCACTGTTATCAATAGCTTCAGCAGAAATTGGATATTGTGGTACGTTAGTAACTACTGAATTAGGGAGTGCAGGGGCTACACAGAGTAAACGCACTGTAGCCTCCTGATCTTTATGAGGTTAGGATTAATATTTGAACCAAAGCACCACATCCCACCGTCTGGGAGGCGCCAGGTTCGGCCATTCAAATCATCAAAGCCCAAAATTTTTTCATTAAGATTTTTCACTGCAAATGGGTAGACAGCATGCGTTTGTCGTGCGGGAGCCATAAATTAACCTTTGCAGTTTGACAAAAAGCACTTGCTCCATTCTCTCCAGTAACTTTAACCCTTTGCCATCTGGGTCATATACTCAGCTTCTCAGCATCTTGTTGTGTCAATATTGAATTTTGTGTACCGGTGTCTATTAGGAATTTGATTAATTGTTTTTGAGGACCAACTGGGATTAAAAATATATAGGCCATTATTATCTATCCATTGATAGGAGTCCACTTGCCAGACAGCCCAACCCAATTGTCATCCAGGCACTACTTGTTTTTTGATCTTGGATTTTGGGGAAGGACAGGGTCATCACCCCCTCTCGGAGCTGGTGATGGTATCTGGGTGTTGGAAATGTTTTCTCTCTGATGGTGTCTTTGAACTGCATGAATTAGATCTTGGGTAATGCTGGCAGGTTGTTTCTGAATTACAGCTCTCAGAATGCCTAATGTCAGTGCTTGATTCTATAGTTCTCTCCACCTCTGACCCCTAGGTTGACGATGAATGGGTTTTGGTTCCTGGGAACTGTTTTGGGGTGTTTGTTTAATTTGTCTGATGTTACCACAAGGATTTTCGGTTTCAAAAGATGGATCAGATTTCTCGTCCATGATTGATGATGTTGTGCATCAGTGTTGCCCATGTGGGGAGATGTCTGCGCACTAGGGCCCCTTCCTTTTTGTTGGCAACCTCCCTTATGTCTAACAGGACATTGAAGTCTGTGTTCCTTCTAATTTCATCTCATTTTGCAACGAGGTAGGGTTTGAGCATAGCAGGGGCTCCCTTAATTAAGGGCTTTAGCCTCTCATGATCCACGATTGCTGATATGGGAACATTAAGAGGGCTGCGATCATGCATGGCCTGGATACCGGCAGCTTTTGTAACAGCTGTGGAAACTTCATTTAGGGATTTAATAGGCATTACTAGAGGTTCTCCTCTCTCCCCGTATATCAATTCCATCGGCCCAGTATGCCACTCTGCTGGTTATGGAGTGGGGATCATCTGGAGGCCTGGAGGCAGCATTTGAAAAGACACCAGGGCCCCAGAATCCATTGGTTTCCTCGCCGTTTAGTAGAATTCTATCTCCGCCAGTTAAACATTCTCTCCAGAAATACTCAGTTTCAGTTTCGCCTGGCTTAGGGCCGTAGTGTTCTTGTAGGTCAGCCATTTGGATTGGATCACATGGGGTTATTTCCTACTCCACCCCTAGGCCCAGTAGTTTCTTCTGTTTTTATAATGGGCCTCGCTACATATGTAGGGGCATTTGGAGGAGATAAAGAATCATCTTACACCGTTTCGTTATCATCGGGGTCAGCCCAGATGTTTCCATCCCATTCTTCAGGGGATACAATTAATTTCCTAATTTGTACAATGTCAAGGGGATTGGGAGCTTGCACAAGCATCATCTCAACCTTCTCCGCCAATTTTTGGTTTTCCTCCTTTCCTATCTGTATCTGTTTCTGTAGTTGTTCAATTTGTAGGGACAGTATTAATTCAGCTGCCTTCCTGCCTTCTATTTTGTCCTTTAGATCCTGCTTCCTTTTATGAAACCTTTCTCAGTCTTTGCAGGCAGCTTCTAAGCAGGTGCCTAGCATCTTGCAAATGACTCCCTTTCCTTTCCCATTTTTAATATTTCCCCTGGTAACTTCTAGCTGTTCTTCCACAGCTTCCCTATCATGCCAGTTATCACAAGCCCATTCTTCCGAGAATTTGGGGCTCAGACTTATTCCATTTGGTTTTAAGTAATCAGAGATACTGCTTCCCATCCTGCTGACTATGCCAAATTGTCGCAAACACAGGTTTGTGAATCCTGCTGATTATGTTAATTTGTCATGAATGAGTGACTTTACAGTTTGATTTAGTAGCAGTTCAGAATTTACTTGTGGCAAATGGCAGGATTTGACTGTGATATTTTAATAACACTCAGTCCTCAGTGATTAACAAAGTGATCAGACAAAACTGATCAAAAGAGTGACTTCAGTTACAGATTCGAAGACGGCAAGGTTCACTCTATTACTAGATGGAAGAAGTGCATAAAGGGAAATTGAGTTACACTGAGCTGGAATGATTCACAGAGAGATTGTGTGTGCAGGGGATAAGGGGGACCCTCCCGTTGAGTCCTGAGGTTCAGAACAGACCCCCTTGCTTTCTAAACTCCTTTTCAGAGAGGAGTCGAGGTGCGGCTGGGTCCAATCTTAGTCTCAGGCTTGGTCAGTGGTTTATGTGAATAAGGATAATATGTATGCATATATCTAGTGGCAGGGTAAGGCTCACTTTGTAATTAAACCATAAAACTTCTGCTTTATAGCAAGGTGAGATGATTGCCCAGAAAGCCCATCCAGTGTTCTTGGCAGCCCATAGGTCCAGATCCCAACCCTGGAACACCCCTCTTCCACACATCCAGGGTCCCTGTGCAGGGATGAGGGAGAGCCCGACCGTACAGGCTCCTGACCCCTTCCTAGAAAAGCTTCTGTAGGCTCTAGCACCTGAGCAGAGTGCACTCAAGGCTGCTTTGGTTTTTGAAAATGGACCCGAAGGTGATGCCCCATATGTGCTTAGAGCAGACAGAAGTTGACCTTAGAGAAGACAACTTGTCTGCTGTGGATACTCTGCTATTCCAGCACCAGATTTTGCAGGTGGGTTTGCCCCTGCGCTGCCAGTTGCTCTGCTTCCATTGCTGCAACCACCCCCACAGGGCATTTGCCACCACCCATGGTCAGTACAGAGATAAAGCACTGGCCGCATTTCTCCTTCAGCAATATCTGAAGCCAGCTGGATGGCTTTCACCTCTGCAAACTGACTCGACTCCATGTCTTCAGCAGTTTCTGCGACTTGTCGTATAGGACTCGGTGCAGCAGCTTTCCACCTCTGATGCTTGCCCACAAGACGACAGGACCCATCAGTGAACAGGGCATACTGCTTCTCATTTTCTGGCACTTTATTCTACAGGAACACCTGCTTTTTGTTGTTGGAAGACTAGAAGTTAATTAGTACATTTGAATGCAGATGCTGAATAATCCTAGCGTAATATCCTAGCAAGCAACATGTCATGTATGAAGGATTCTCATAGTTTACAGATTATGGCTGAGGAAGAGTAAGATAACTCTGATAAGCACCTCACATCTGGATTGCACGATCCTTCATTAATGTGAGGTGTGATCAGTTGAGTCACACATAAACCCAGAAGTTTCAGTCTTTTTGTGAGTTTAAAGAGAAAGGTTTAGCATATGTGCAGTATCTTTTCCATTGCTCGTATAGAAGCTGGTATTACTTTTAAAAATTTCCTAATTGACGTTTTCCTTTTCCACCGTGAATATTTCTAATAAACATTAATGCCTTAAAACTTTGTACCTAATTACAAGTTTCATAGAATTTTATAAAGCACTTCTTTTTTTTTTTTTTTTTTTTCTTATTCTGGGTAGGTCTCATTTTTTGTTCATAGGCATTCCCTATCAGTTTTGAATTATCTGCCTTGCATTTTGACATCAGAATATGAAAAGAGACTATTTAATTCTTTATATTTGTTAACTCTCAACAGTGTTTTTCTTGATGATGTGAACTGACGTGTTCCAGTCTTTCTCTGTGCTAGCGGTTGAATTTCACAACTTACTCCGCAGGCCCTCCCTTGGAGTGCACAGTGCAATAATTTTGTTTCAAAGGGGTGCAGATGGTCTTGGTGTCTTTCCAGGCAACTCAGTACATGAAGACTTATTACTGTCCAATGTCTCCCTCCTGCAGAATGCCTGTTTCCTTCCATTGTATTTTTTACATTGATCTATGATCCATTTTGGAAATTATTTGCAGTTTCTAGTCCTGAGAACCTAGACTCTCTTGTTCCACTTTTAAGATTTGCATTCTAGCAGAAAGCTGAAGGAGTATATCCAGGCCATGCGTTCAAAATAGCCGCTGCTTTGGTATAACAAGAAATGGTGCCCTTGCCTGACGTTCTGGTGATGTGCTCTAGTGAGAGATTCCTGGTCCTGCTTCGTGCCGAGTTGTTGGGAAGCCTGACCTTTTTGGCATAACAAAGATGCATGTCCAGACATTTGTTTGGCTATCAAAAGACAATGTTCTAAATCCTTTCTTCTTTGTTCTGTAGAGCTGTCCTCTTATATCCTGCTACCTTCTCTGGATTCACAAACCTGAAATGCAGTGTATGGATTTCTGAAAAGAAAAAACCTATTATGCAAGTAAATATCATTCAAATAGCATAAACATGTGTGAAGAGATGAAACCTTGTTTGACTTTGGGGTGGTGGTGGGGAAATACGCTTTTAAACATTTGTCTGTGCTTGTTTTTAAGGTGTAAAAAGATGGTTGCTGTATCACTGAGAAGATTTGTAAATTTTACAGGTGGAAAGATCAACAAGGTATGATAAAGTCCCTGTGTGGCCATAAGAACATACCTTACTCTTAAAGAGTTAATTCTGTAGAAACCAATTCTCTGCAGCTTAAGTCATTAAATGTTGTTTATGAGAACAGGTATTTTTAAATTAATCAAAAAATATATTCATATAATCCTAGTCTGTGTTTTTAGAAGTGTTTTTCTCAGGCCATTCCATGGAGTATTTCAGGATAATTTTTGAATCTTCTTGGTCTCTCTTTAGAATGTAAAATGTCCTGGATCTTCAAGCATGTATGTATGTCCCAATCAGCTGGAGAACCACTCATCTATGCTTGATACGCAGTTCTCGTACAGAGGGGTTTCAGCTGTACTGCAGGACATGCTCTCTGCTTCATAAAGGCAGCTATCAGCTTGATTTCTAACAGGGTAAAATCTGTGCTGACAAAGAAATTCAAACCTTACTGGTAACCACTGTTTTTAGGGGAAAAAGTTGCATTCTATGTTTTGTCTGATTTGTTTTGCTATGTTTTGTTCTGTAGTGTTCTAACTGTGATGCCATTTGGAAGCCATGCAGTTCATCTAAAGGAATCATTGTCTTTATTTGCAGGCCAGTAATGGACTTTGGTATGGAATGAATGATGCCTCGATAGACCTTTCTGATATCAAAGCAGTTCTCAATCAGCAGGCTTATGTACTTTTTTATATCAGGTAATAACAAATACTAAATGTGTTGAGAATATATTTACTTTCCTGTTACTGATCTTTTTCTTCTTTTCAAGTGTTTTTCTTTCTGTCCTAGGAGAAGATTACTACTTGTATAATTCAGTTCTGTCAAACCTGAAATTGCCCATGCCTTTATTATCTTTCATTGCTTGGCCTTCAACTGCTGCGCTTGTGTACATTGCTATAGATCTGCTCTCTGTAGGTGGCTAATTTAGAAAAGAGGAGAAATTAAGGCCATAGATGGTGTAAGGGTGAGTTATGGCTCTGAAAAGGATAGTCATTGTAGGAAGACCATTATCTAATTTTCAGTTTTGGCTAAGTCTTCCGTATATGTCTTCTGTGTAATATGAACTGTTCCTATAAAATTACAGGATGGGGTTTAATCCAAGAATAGGCTGAAAGAAAAATTCTAAACTAAGATGCCTGCTCTTTTCACCGGGCACTGTGATTTGACACTCGGAGAATGTGCTTTTTACTTACCAGCACCATCTTATCCGCATTCATTCCTTGGTCAGCGGTGGGCTAATAGTGAGCAGGCTGGATTTATGGGACCACAACTTCCTCCTCATACGATTAAGGTAATTTGAGGGGGGCAGATAATGGCACCAAATTGATAGTGGGTTTTGGGTTTGGGGTGGGGTTTTTTGTTGTTCTTTTTTAGCATCTGAGGGTTATTTTCCCTCCCACACTGCAGCTTTCTTCACAGCCCTCATGCTACAGCCAGAGTTATTCAAAGAGTGGCTAATCCTAAATTGTGCAGCCATGCTACTTCATTACTTTATACTTCCAACTCAGCTTTCTAAAGCACTGAGGACTATGCTCTCGAGACAATTTAAGTAGAAATTTAGATCATGAATCTAAAGAAAATGGATTGAGACGTGAAGATTCCACTTGCCAAGGCCAACCTGTTAAAACTTCTGAGATTTTCTTTTCTAAAACAAACGGATTGCTTGAAACAGTGAGTTATGTTTGTTGCATCTGGAATTTCTCCCCTGGGATGTATTTGGTGTTCAGGAGCATTATAATGTTCCTAATTGATGTGAAATACCGAGAAAACACGCAGCAATGTCATCACAACACCTTGTGCTATTTTCCCATTAGAATTTGCAGAGCTGAGCTGACATATGAGAACACGTCACCTTAAGAGAAGTTCTGCTGAGATAATACTTGCTAAGTTTCATAAAGTATATTTGGGGAGGTGGGTGGGGTGATGTGTAAAATGGGGATAGCGCATATAACTCAAAGTGACCTTGTTTAACTTCTAATGTTGAAACATTGCAAACAGTAGTTTTCTACTAAGGAGAGTATTTTTTCTGTCTGTTAACTTCTGCATTTATTAAAATGTAGATGCCTATAGCTTTGTCGCTGGTTCCTCAAGTAATAATCTTAGA
The DNA here is from genome assembly GCF_030463565.1 of Pelecanus crispus. Classification (NCBI taxonomy): domain Eukaryota; kingdom Metazoa; phylum Chordata; class Aves; order Pelecaniformes; family Pelecanidae; genus Pelecanus; species Pelecanus crispus. The sequence goes on along the minus strand of NW_027461445.1, from coordinate 977,396 downwards.
ATCTCTCACATACAGCCAGTTGAACAACTTGTCAGTGGAAATAAGGTAAAATGAGAATGCTCTGACTAAAACAAGGTTTCACACAAGATTATCACTGTTTTACCTGTCTCCTAATACTATTGAATAGAAAGATTTAAATCAGCACAGAGAATTCCACACTGTACATCTAGTGTTGCAAACATCAGCACTGAGCATTTATCATGCTGATCTTAAATACAGGCAGATGCCTCCTGGAAAACTTTTGTTTCTTCATAGAATGTTTTTCCATTTTTTTCCATTGTCTGGAATACTCTTTCTATTCCTTTCTCACTTTCTTCCATCCTAGGCTGTGTGAATGTAAATTCCCACCACCTGCTCTGCCATTTGGGAGAGAGAGGGAAAGCCATGTGTTTACTTTTTTCTAGTTGTGGGGAGAGCAAATCCAGTGGCTTTGGCTGTTGATGTGATTCAGAGCAGCAAGCGAAGGGATACAGATATGTTGGGTGTGGGGTTTTTAATGCAGTACTTGCAGAATCAAGAGGGAAAAATCCCACCTTCTCCTGGAGCTGAGGAAGGTGTCATCATTAGGTTTCTAAAGGGAATGTCTTTCAGAGTTTTCCAGTAGCCACCAATTTTTTTTACTTAGGGGGATTTTACTCCTAACATTCATCTTTTAGATGGACTTTTTCAAGTGAAAAACATGTTTTTATTTTGTGTAGTGCCCCTGGACCTCAGAAATCTTCTGAGAATGATGCGATTCTAGCAACCGTAGTGATGGAAGCACTGTTTGCCTCTGAAGAATCCAGGAAGATTCCTTCCAACTTTAGCTGTGAGGTTGAGAATCTTTTTACTGAATCAGATTCTAAACCTTTTCTACCAAAGAAGTTGCTGAAAGGATTGCCACAAAAGCTGATAATGTGCATCCCAGTATCAATGGTCAGCACAAAGTCAGGAAAAAAATCCTTGGACACTGAAGGGGAATTCCTTGGGCGGTGTGAGTCTGAAGACAGTAGAGACAAAGACAAAGAAAGAAGATCAAAAGAACCTGAACGAATTCCAAAAGAAAGTCCTTTGTACATGAAAGGGTCTCCTGAGAGCGAAGAGAAATTAGGGCAAACTTCCTCTATAAAGTCTGACAGTGAATGTATTTCTAACAAACTTGCATCTCTAGATATTATAGGTAAATGCCAAGATGCAAAGGACATTTCTAAAAACTATGTAGAGGTACCACCTGTTAATGACTCTTCTATTACAAAGCTGGGTAACGTTTTGGTGAGTCCATTTTCTAGAGAAAATGAGGGACCGAGTAATAAAAAATGTGAAGACAAACATAGGAAAAAAGATAAGAAAAAAATATACAACTCTCAAAAACCGGATGAGGTCCACTAGCGAAACAAAAGAGAAACTCAGACACTGAAGAGAGGGAGAAGGAGAAGCAAAGCAGAAGCAGACCAGATGATCATTCCCGCAAGAGGAGGTACTCTCGCAGTGTGGAAACAAATAAGCAGAATAGTCATAAGCAGGACTGTAGCAAGGAATGCAAGTACAGCTCTTCCCATAATGAAAGAAATAAATAATGTCAGAAGCTCAGGAAAATATTCTCGTTCTAGATCCCGAAGCAGAGAAAGAACAGAACAAGACAGGAATAGGTATTACCATTGCAAAGGGGAGAGGACTTGGAGCAGAGAAAGATACTATCAAGATGAACCACAGAGATGGGGAAAAATGCAGATACTACAATGATTATTATTCCTCTCATGGAATAGAGATGGTAGAGAGAGAAAGTCCTCTCAGTGTGATAACGACTTTGACAAATGGAGTCAAGCTTACAACAACAGGTCGCATAAGGATTAGCATTGCAAAAGCAGGTGGCCTCACAATGCCCTCTCTAGAGAGGAAGATGTGCATCACTTTAGCAGCCACAGAGCAAACTTACATCATTGTTCAGTACCTCAGCAGCAATCTGAAAAATATTCTCGTGAAAGGCATGCACTTCCTCCTGTGTCAGCTTATTCACATTTTGAGGACCTTTCCTGGGAAAATGAAAAAGAAAAATTAAGACATGGCAAAAGAAAAGACACCCACACAGAAGGAAGCAGAAATGAAATAGAAAAGAAATGCCGAAAGATAGGTGTCCAAAGAAAGAAAAAAATATAAGTAGGTCAAGAGGAAAAAGAAGTTGAAAGGTAAACATTGAGAGAAGGAGTGCAAGTAGGCAAGCATTCCAGCATGATCAGCAATTTTTTGCTTAGTCTTTTCTGAGTGTTTCTCATGTCTGCCTGTTTTTCATTGTTCCTAAGTTATTTCTATAGCATAATCTGTCTGGGGATCATATCATTAGGTTGGTCAAGTGAAGACAAGAAAGATATTGCTGAATTGTATTAGAGCACTAGATCTGGACCCTGTAGTGATAATCACATCTGCACACTGTTCTTGATTAGGTTACAACAATTATTTCTTTTTAATTCCAGCTGTTCCACAACTAGCCACTGTTCATGATTTGTGTACAAACCAGGACCCGTTGTCCATCAATCTGCGGGCTTAAGTTTCCTGCATCTGAAGTAAGTTAGATGCACAGAAATTACCACAAGATAGCTGACATGCTGCAAGTCATTACCTGTGGTAAAATAAATAACATTTCATATATGCATCAAGTGCCACATCTGTTTTTCGATTTTTAACTTGCATGTATCCTTCATACTTTAGGATTTGGAGTTTTCTGTGCTCTGTGCTCTGCTTTGACAATGACAACCACAAATGGAAGAAAAAGAAGAAAAAGAAGAAACACGTCAGGAAAGTGAAAGGCTTCTTGGAATATTTAGATCCTCGTTTCCAGAAGAAAACGTGGGAGAAGAAGGAAGAATCCTGTACTCCAGGCACCTATTTATGTGAGTAATACACATAAACCCCTCTCAAAACCTCCCCCAGAACCAGGGGAGCCAATGTGTTCCCCCCCCAATAAACATTGTCAAATGATGGCGGCTCTGCTCCGGTCACGCCGTCCCCACGGCCGCTTGAAAGCCCTCTGCCAGAGGCCATGCCCCTTTTCACCCCCCATCACTCACACCCCCCTGTCCGCACCCTTTGTTTGCATGTGGGGGGGAACAATTTGAGGGGAAGGATGGGGGGGATCTCAGGGACAGACCGTGTGCCAGCCCCAGGCACCCCGAATGTGCCTTTATACAGGGTTCTTATAACCTTCAGTCGTTCAGGTACAAGACAATTTGACCGATCGCTAGCACCCACGCTACTGATTACTAATCATCGTCAAACTTTGCGAAGCAACTCTGGTTTTCAGCGTTCTTGCTGCTTGTCTGTTGATCCAGATGTCCAGGAGCTCCTCCCCAAGCTCCCCCCAAAGCGTTGCAGGGCTCTGGGTGCCTCGGACGTCTCTTCCTCGGCCTCCTCCTGGGTCTGAGCATTTATCAGGGATGCTCCCAGAGCCTGGCCCAGCCGGGGTGCAGGGGAAGACTCCCCACAGCTCTTGCTAACCACCAGTGTACGCCTTGCACTGGCAGAGCCCTCAGAGAAGGACGTCCGCCCAGTGCCCCACAACTTTTCCCCATGCCCAGGACAGACCCCCGTCACAGAGCTTTGCTTCCCCAACAGCAAAACCAAGACTTTAAAAGGCTTTAAAATGCTGATGACTCTTCAGGTATGCTTCATGGTACCTAGTCTACAAGGTACTTAATGAATTGGGACCTGCCTGTCTCAGGCTAACTTACTTACCCTTCATAATTTTAGAACGAGTTGTGCCCCTGGAAAGAGCAGAGTTAGACTGTCTGTGAAAGGAGATGGAGCATTTCCTACGGCGGCACCTGGCTATTTATCCCTGTGTCAGAAATCAAGCTGTTTCAAGACGTCAAGATGTTGTCTCCCCTTGTCGTCTCTAGTGACAGAGTACCATGCACTGTGACCACTCTTTGCACTGTTGACTGGCTTTGCCTTACTGTCCTTTGTCAGTCACGTCTGCTGATGACTTCTCTTTTGCTACTGCATTTATAGCAAAGTTCCATGTCAGCACAACTCCTAGCTAAGCTCGGCTAAGAAAAGGTTTTCCCTGGTTTTGCATAATCTCTTAGCCCTGGAATGTTTCGGATTAGAGAGGTGACACCTAATTTGTGCCCCTGAGTAGATGGACTGGGCTTTGTGTCCCAGGTTTAAGTTGTGAGGAAAAGAGAACTTGGAAGGTTGTGTCATTCTAAGCTTGGTTTTTGTTCCTTACAGACTTGTGGGACACAAGGAGAGGTTCCCAAGCACACCCGCATCCTATTATCATCAGGCTCCTGCTTGTCTAATGGTAAGGGTAACATCTGAGCTGTGATCTGGTGGAACTCTGACTGATGACAGTCCCAGCTGACACTTGGCCCATATGTTACTTTTTATGGTTACGCTGCCTTCTATTTCTTGTCTCTTCCCGTGGTTTAAAAAACTTTCCTACACTGTTCTTTCTTCCCTCGCCAGATAAAACCAGTGTAGTTGGGTATGTTTAGCTCTCTCCTGTCTTTCCTGACAGCACTCTTACTATATTCCGCGGCTTTGCTGTCTTCTAAATTGCCTTCCTTTTGTCACTGTGTTTCCAGTAAGGTGGTACGTACAGCGGAATTGTACGTGGTTATTTGGAAGCAGTCCTGTCAGAGGTGATGTGAGGGAAGAGGGCATTCCTTTCTTGTTCTGTGATGTGACTGTTGCATGATGTAGTACAACCCTGTTCTGACACGTTCTGCAGGGGTGCTACATGAGACATTCTTCTCTGGTCCTCTGCCCTTTCTGCTTTCCTATACTTTGCACTTCCCATTTCTTAGCTCAGATGAGTCTTGTTTCCTGACTCCTAAGCCGCTTAGGGTCTCGGTTTAGGGCATGATTGATCTCACCTAATAGAAGCCTTTCGTACAGGATGTGCCAAGCCCGCCTTGAATCCACCGATTGCACGGGCTGTACAGGAAGTGCGAGGCAAACGGACTTGGTGTTGGCAGCCCTACTGTAGACAGAAGCTCTGTCTAGATGAATCCTGCTCTTAGTGTTCTTGTGTGAGCAGACGCTGCTCCAAGAGAGTGCTGGGCCTTGCCTTCGTTTGCTGTATTGCACCCGGAGCAGGAAATGATCAGCCCACAGCTCTTAACACAGGCCCACACTGCAGAAGAGTTGCTGCAGCTTCCTGCAAAGAGGTGGGGAGCGGCTGCCTGGGCAGTGCTCGCTGGCGGGCATTTGGAGTGTGAACAACTGTCGCTTCTGTGAGCAACGGCGGATCAGCTGGAGTCATCCTCCTGTGCTGGTACACAGGCTGCCTCTCTATCAAAACTGAGCTGTCACTGCTGTGTCAGCACGTCCTGTAAACATGCAGGAGATTTGTTCCAAAGCTGAAAGGAAGCCTCTGGCCTGCTGAGGCTGGGGTAGCTGGACCTGACTGCCTGTTACGTAAAGATATCCAGCAGTTGAGTCCTGTGTAGACTGTGAGCGTGCCCTTGACTCACAGGCAGGTAGGTGCCATGGCATAAGGGCCGTGGGGAGTTCTGGTTAAAAAGGCCAAAGTGGAGGGAGAGGCATGGCTGTACTGGCAATGGTGTCCAGGTCACGTGGACACACAGCAGAAATTGTAGGGCTGTGCCTGGAAAACATTCCTAGTTGCCGCACAGCAAGTGAACTGACATGTTCTAAGCCGCAAAGCATTATTCATTTAGAACATACCAGAATCCATCTATAATTTAGTCAAGCACTGTGGATAAACCAACAAGAACTCTTTTCTTTTTGTGTCTTCTTGTCAACGCTTTGCTGCTGCTGTTGCTTTTCAAACCCTAGGGGAGGACTCTCCTGGCCTTGCCCTCCAGTGAGGAGGCCTTGCCAGCTAAATCAGGCTCTGGTCTCCATCTGCTCCACCACTCCTGCATATGTTGGCATTCTGCCTGCAGTGGTGTCTTACTGACCGCTGCTCCTTTTTTTTTTTCTCCTTATATTTTTGCCCCCAGCGGCTATGGAGGGGACCCAGAAAAGCTTCCACTTTGGCCGGAAGTTCAGTTTGCCCTTTGACTTTGTGTCTGCTGCAGATGGCACCAAGGTAGTGAAGGTAGAACCTGGCTGTTTGGCTCAGCATCCATGAGACCCCTCTACAGCCCAAGCACATGGAGGCTGCTGTAGGCACAGAGAGCAGAAAATGGCCCAGGACATCTGTTGGGCTACTTGTGAGGTTCTGGTAGCTATAGGGAGTTGCAGAGGTTTGGGTTGTTTTCTCTTTCCTTGGGATGTGGGAACAGTTTCCTTGTGTTACAGAAAGGCAGTGCCCCTCACTTGGGGTGACAAGCATTCTCCTTCTCATCAGCCCCTCAGTGATGCTATCCAGCTGGCAGTTGCTTCCAACCAGAATTCAGGAGATTTCATGGACGAGGTCGTGGGAGAACTGGAGGTCAGAAAGGCTCTACTCCCTGCGCTCCTCCTAAGTGATGAGCAGCGCTGCTCCTTTTTCCCCTCCGGGACACCAGAGCCTGTGGCAAAGGGTGAAGGGCATGGGCGAGGGGCATGGGGGGCCACACTGCAGCCATCCCGGGGAGTGGGGAGAGGGTCTGGAGCCACATGTGGGCTTCATCCCCGTTGGGATGAGCAGAAATGGGGGGTGTGGGCAAGGAGGGGATGCCAGAGGGCCAGTGAAGTCACAGGGTTCCATTTGCAGTAATATGGGTGTTGCCGGGCGCTGCATCAGCAGAGCAGCCTCTGCCAGGGTGCGGGCAGCAGGCTTTGCCTCTGCAGGAGTGCGGGCAGCGGGAGGAGGCAGAATGGCCAAGAAGCAGGCAGCGTCAGGCTCTCCGCAGAGGAGGAGGAAGGCAAGGGTGCGCGGGCGGGGCTGGGGCGGGGGGTTTGGCAGCAGCAGAGAGGTTCGGGTCTCTGCCTGCACGTGGCGGCAGCCCCCCAGTCAGTGGCTGTGGGGTGGGCACGGGGGGGCACGCTCCAGGGCCCGGCGCCTGTTGAAGAGCCAGTCCTGTGCCCCAGTGTCCCCAGTGTTCCCCCAGGGCCTGCCCAGTGCCTCCCAGTGTGTCCCCGGGACCTGCCCGGTGGGTGCCAGTGTGTGCCCGGGCCTGCCCAATACAGTGCCGGTGCCTGCCCAGTGTGCCCCAGTGTGACAGGAGGGCCAGCCCAGTGGGTGCCCAGGGCCTGTCCAGTAGGTCCCTGCGTGTCCCCAGAAGGTGCCCAGTGTATCCCAGTGCGTCCCAGTGCATCCCAGCACCAACGACAAGCGGGCAGGCGCTGGGCCCCGCTGCACAGTGCCCTCCCCTCGCTCTTCTCTTGGTGGATCCCAATGTCCGTCCCACCACTGTCCCTTCCGAGTGGAGCCCCAGCAGTCCCTGTCGCCCCTCCCAGGGTGTGCAGCCCCCGCCACTCTCTCCCGCCCCACTGTCCCCGCAGGGCTTGGGGTTCCCCCGCTGCCCCGTCCCCTGGGCGTCCTGGGCCTCCCTCAGCTCCCACCAGGCCCCCCTCATGGCCTCTTCCCCCAGTGCCCCCGCTCTCCTCAGATCCCCCGTTCCTCTGAGATCTCCCCCATCCACGTTCTCCTCGGGCCCCTCCCGGCATCCTCCCCCTCTCCCCTGGCACCGTGTTGGGGTCCCCCACCATCTGGGCCCACTCCAACTCCCCCCCGACCTGACCCCCCCCAATTCCCCTCCCACATCCCGCTGTCCCTCACTGCCACTGCCTCTCCCTCCGAGCAGCCCGCAGACGGGAACCTCCGGGTGCCCAGGGGCGATGGCACCCAGAAGCGGATCTCGGTGGAGCACATTTACCAGAAGAAGATGCAGCTGGAGCACATCCTGCTCCATCCTGACACCTACATCGGCTCCGTGGAGCTGGTGACCCAGGTGCGGGGGGCCTGGGGCAAGGGAGGGTTGTGGGGCTAAGCCACCTGAACTCCTGGGTGCAGGTGAGGAGTCATTAGTGTCTGTTTGTGAGGGACAAAACATCTGCTTTACAAACTGGTGGCCCAGAAGAGGAGGTGTACCGGGGACCTGATGTGTTTCTTGCCTTCTTATTTTAGCAGGTGTGGGTTTTTGATGAGGACGTGGGCCTGAACTGCAGAGCTGTGACCTTTGTGCCTGGCTTATACAAAATCTTTGATGAGATTCTAGGGAAGGGGAGCTACTTGTTGAGTCAATGATTGACAAGTTACTAACGGGTGCTGAATGTCTAAGAAACTGGAACTAAATGCAAGAACTTACCAAGTGTGCTTTTACCTAGTTGTGGTGTTGACCAAGGGATGTCTGTTGCATGATTTGATGGATGGTGTTCGCAGAGTACGTTGCTTGTTGATTGTGCTTGGAAATACTGGATACTGATGTCCTTCCATTAGTGCTACTTAACAGTAAGCCATTCATGGGATGATTGGGTTTTGATAACAAACCCAATTTCATTCAGCCCCAAATTCTTCCAGATTCACTGTTAACTTGTAGTACTTGTCTTTCTAACTTGCAAAATATTTGCATACCCAGGTGATTATTAGTAACATTGTATTGAATTTTTACATTCATTCTACTGAAGACACTTTATAGTTAATAGTTTTGACTTGATTGAGAATGCAATATAATAACAATAATCTTTCCGTTCTAGTCAATGCTGCAGACAACAAGCAGAGGGATAAAAGCATGTCATGCATTAAAGTTACAATTGATGTGTAAGTTTGATTTCATTTCTGTTCATTGCCTTCCCAACTGAAGGGCATTTGATTTTCTCACTCAGATGCTGTTCTGCTGAGCTGGTGTAGTACTGGAGGGCTCTGCCATGCAGCCGATCCAAGTTAGAGGCAATGTCATTCAGCAGTTGCGAAAGCCTTTTTCTTTGTTTAGTCCCTTGGTCTCTTCCAGAGTGCTGACTGGTGACATGACTGCTTTGGTGGTGGTGTTGTTTTCTGTTGTGGCTATTTTCCTCTCTTCTTCCTCTCAACCTTGTTATTCTGTCATTGAGCATAGACAGAGGTTTTTTTATGTGTGGCGGTCCGTTTCACAGAATTTTTTTGTTGACTTGCCCTCCCTCTGCTGGCTGTTTCTGCACTTGCTGAGCAGAGATTTGCTCTTCATGAAATGGTGGCCTTTCCCCAGAGCTTTTGTGTACTCCTTGTTTCATAGCTCCGTCATTTGCAGCCTTAAAAACACACATTTTTTTCCCTTAGGGAGAATAACACAATCAGTGTATGGAACGATGGGAAAGGTATTCCAGTTGTTGAACACAAAGTGGAGAAGGTCTGTGTGCCCGCTCTGATCTTTGGACAGCTGCTAACATCCAGCAACTATGATGACAATGAAAAGAAAGTCACAGGTAGGGAAGACTCTCAAATATGTGCTCATATTTTTGAGCAGCCTGATCAAATGGTTTAAATGTGTGAACTGAAGTAAAGGCAGCGGGGGAAGGGGGTCCTTGATGCAACGTGCAAACGGCGTTCTGAGCCTATCAGAGAGAAGTCTCCATGCTCGATTTTATAGTAATAATGGTACAAACAGGGAGAACAGGAACAATTCTCTTTGACCGCTAATCCCAGTTGAATCTGGGTTTGTAGTCAGGTACTGGGTTTGTAGGACATTGTTGCTCCTTGACGGTTGTACTTTGATTGTGCTGAAGTGGCCGAGCTCCTGTTAGTCTGGAATTCTTGTAGGTGGTTTTGAACAAAGGTAATAACACAAGTCTTGTTTTCCTTCTCATTCCAGGTGGGCGAAATGACCAAATGGAGCCAAACTGTGCAACATATTTAGCACAAAATTTACTGTGGAAACTGCATGTCGCGAATACAAAAAGTTATTCAAGCAGGTATGAGCGCTTCTCATTTCAGTAAGGTTATACCTGAGATTTTCAAATGAGACCCTAAGGTTTTGTTCCAAAAATTTAGGTGTAACTTGCAGTCAGTGCACTGTGATTCAAATAAATTTGGCCCACAGTTTCTGTATCACCAAATAGAATTCAAATGAATAATGAAATGAGCAGACATAATGAGAATCTAGTTTTTAACCAGTGGGTTTTTTTTTTTTAATTTGAAAGTATTTAAAACTCCTAAATCAGCTCACTGCTTTTAAAAACTGAGCTAGTTGCTTGTGTGTGTTAAGAGTTGCAATTCCTAAAACCTCCTTTTCTCAGATGTGGACAGACAACATGGGCAAGGCTGGTGAAATGCAGCTGAAGTATTTTGATGGAGAAGATGACCCGTGTGTCACTTTCCAACCTGATCTGTCAAAACTCAGAATGACCATTCTTGATAAAGCCATTGTAGCACTAATGTCTCGAAGAGCATATGATATTGCTGGATGCACAAAGGATGTCCAAGTTTTCCTAAATGGACAGAGGCTGCCTGTAAGTGAGCATTTAAAAGAAACAGTACTATCTGTATTTCTCGTGCCATTTAAAGAGTGGGATTTTGTTGAAGCAATTTACGTCATTACACATAGTAAAGGGAAAATTTGCGTGCGTGATTCCTCTACCCACTTTTCAGGAGGATATGAATTAAGTCTTTCTAGGAGCTGTTCTAACCGAGTTGTCTGCTTTCATGTGTATGCAGGTGAAAGGATTCTGCAGTTATGTGGACCTCTATCTGAAGGACAAAGTAGATGAAACTGGGAATGCGCTTCAGGTTCTTCATGCGGAAGTCAATTCTCGGTGGCAAGTGTGTTTGACTTTAAGTGAAAAAGGCTTCCAGCAAGTTAGCTTTGTCAACTGCATTACCACTACAAAGGTGACCTTTCTTTAGTTGATTTAGTCAAGCTAATGCCATATACTTCATCATTAATATTCTTAGCTGTTTTCAAACGTCTGTATGTTAGTGAAAAATACTTAGTTGCTTAGTGTTGCAAGGACTATGCTTAAAGTTTTAAATAGATATGCATAGCATTTTGGGGTTTTTTTCAATGGAATCACCACCAGGTCTTTGGTCCCATTTTCCCTTAGGGTGGCAGGCACGTTGATTATGTAGCTGACCAGATTGTGACCAAACTCATTGATGCTGTGAAAAGGAAGAACAAAAACGGAGTTGGAGTGAAGCCTTTTCAGGTACAATGTCAGAATTTCCCCAGTGGGAAACACGACTCTAGCATTACTGCAAATTGTGACTACAGTTTAATGCATTACTCCATTAATTAATAATACATATTTCCATTGTGCAGACTATATATAAAATTGCTGATTATAGAAGCCTCATATTGTCCAGTTTAAGCCAGCTAACAATCTTTGTGTTTGGCTGATGTGTTTTGTAATCAGCACACTGTAAGTCGGTGCAGATGCACTACAGCTCAGTACCTGTTCGATAATACCTATTTTGACTGCGAGCTGTTGATTCCTGGACATCCCAAATCATCTAACGTTGTTGGTGAATGTTATTAGCTGTCCTAAATTCTTTCAAGACATCTAGGAAAATCCAAAACCATACAGTGATAATTGAGTTTTTCCTCACTGCAGGGCTGCTGCAGCCCGCGGCTCCGCTCCCTCTGACCCCTCTCTCCATCTGCCTTCCAGGCACATCACCCTGTGGCACGTGGTGATCGGGGCCACCCGGTTGACTCAGCTGGGCCCTGAGGCCCAAGGGCGCCATATTAAGCGGCTCCTGGTTGACGAACACTATAGTAATACCTCGGAGAGGGACGACGTTGCCTGGCTGGAATTGGACCAGCCTGCCCAGTGCAGTTCCTACGTACTGCGTGCGCGACGCCTCGCTGAGAGTGTCAGAGCTGAGAACCTGCTACATCAGTGGCTGGGGTTCCACAGCTGCAAGATGTGAGTTCCCCAAAAGTACCCGTGTCCTGAGTGCAAGCTTGGCACACTGGGGAGACGGGTTGGGTCTGCTGAGAGCCCTGGCGAAAGCCAGAGTCAGGCTGGGGGACGTATGCCTACAGGGAGATGGGCCTGAGCCATTCCCCAGAGCAGGAGGGAAGGGAAACACGGGCATAAGGCCTCTCGAGATGCAAAGCCAAGCCCGTGGGAAGGGGCTCAGCCAGTCAGGGGAGGAGATCTGGCAAGGAGCTGCTGGCTGTTAATTGCTTTCTGTGCTCCCAGCTGGAGGATCAGCTGATGTGCTGCAGGAGGCCAAGGTCCGCCTCATGGATGTCAGGCTCTGCAAGAGCAGCCGGTGGTCCAGAGGGGCCATCCATGCCCACAGGCTGTGTGCCGGCTGTGCGCAGGGTGGCATTGACCCCTGCCAGGTACAGGCGTGCTACAAGTCACCCCAGCAGCCCCGGCAGCCCCCGCAGCACCGCCCAAACACACCCCGGCATGTGCTTTGCCTGGCCAGTCACCCTCCCACCGCTGGGTCTCCACCGCTGTTGGGGCTCACCTCCCCTTCCCCATCTGCCGGTCCTTGCCCAGTGCCCCCCTCATCCCAGCAGCCTGGGACTCTGCCCAGAAAGCCCATCCAGTGCTCTTGGCAGCCTGTAGGTCCAGATCCCAACCCTGGAACATCCCTCTTCCACACATCCAGAGTCACTGTGCGGGCATGAGAGAGAACCCGAGCTTCCAGGCCCCGGACCCCCTCCCAGACAAGGTTCTGTCTGCTCCAGCACCTGAACAGAGCCTTCCTGTGCAGGGAATCCAGCTCTGGCAGGTGCTGTGGGAGAGCAGGAGCCAGGCCCAGTGCTGTCGGTGGCCCCCCAACACCACCTTAATCCTCTCCCCTTTGGGTTTGGTTTAGGGGTTAGTGTTAGGGATAAATTTAGGGTTACATTTAGGGCTAGGGTTAGGGTTAGGATGAGGGGGTTAAGGTTAGGGTTAGGTTTTAGGTTAGGGGGTTAGGGTTAGGGGGTTAGGGTTAGGGGATTAGGGTTAGGGTTAGGGGGTTAGGCATTGGGTTCGGATTAGGGGTTAGGGTTAGGGTCAGCGTTAGGTTTAGGGGTTAGGCTTAGGGTTAGGGTTTGGGCTAGGGCTAGGGTTCGGTTTACGGGTTAGGGTTAGTCTTAGGGTTAGGGTTTGGGTTTGGGTTAGGGTTATGGTTAGTGTTAGGTAGTTGTGTCATGTTTATGGTTAGGGTTAAGGTTAGGATTAGGGTTAGTGTTAGCGTTAGGGTTAGGTAGTCGTGTGTCCTGGTTTCGGCTGGGATAGAGTTAATTTCCTTCCTAGTAGCAGGCATAGTGCTGTGTTTTGGATTTAGTAGGAGAAGAATGTTGATAACACGCTGATGTTTTTAGTTGTTGCTAAGTACTACTTATGCCAGTCAAGGACTTTTCAGCTTCCCATGCTCTGCCAGGTGCACAAGAAACTGGGAGGGGGCACAGCCAGGAGAGCTGACCGAAACTATGCAAAGGGCTATTCCATACCATATGACGTCGTGCTCAGTATATAAACTGTGGGGGGGTTGGCCGGGGAGCAGCAATCGCTGCTCAGGAACTGTCTGGGTATCGCTCGACGGGTGCTGAGCAATTGCAGTGTGCATCACTGGCTTTGTATAGTAGTATTATTATTATCATTATTGTATTGTTATTATTATCATTACTATTTTATTTCAGTTATTAAACTGTTCTTATCTCAACCCAGGAGTGTTTCTCACTCTTACTCCTCCGATTCTCTCCCCCATCCCATCGGGGTAGGGGGAGTGAGCGAGCGGCTGCATGGTGCTTAGTTGCAGGCTGGGGCTAAACCACGACAGACGTCTTTTGCAGAAACCCATCTGTCTTTGGGACACAAGGAGCTTTGGAAAGAGATGAATGAAAACACAAGGGAGAAGTTGCAAAAGAGTGTCGACTCTTCAATTGTTTGTAACGGTCCTTCCCCAGAAGCAGGGAGAAGGGTTTTACAGTTGGCCATGGCTCTGAGGTCAGCCCAGCATGGTTGTGGAAGTGGGGCCATCTGAGGGACATTCCCTCAGGATCTTCTCCATCCAAAGGACATTTTCCATGGCCACTGTGGAAAGGAACCTGGTTTCTGTGGCAAGAGAGGGCAACCGGGCACTTGGAGAAATGTTGTGAAAGACTGAATGTCCCTCGGGAGGGAGAGAAGAGGATGCGAGTACAGCTGGGGAGGCATGGAGGGCATCTACATGCAGAGGCAGTGGAGGCCACCTGAACTTTCACCCAGGACCATAAGGGACCAGGGAAGGAAAGAGAGCAAGGCTGAGCCCGGCTCTGCTGGGCTGGACTTTCTACTTCCACTTGGGGTAGAGCCAGGGCTCTTTACTATCCTATTTATCTCCCAGATTATCCAATTTATATCCAATTTATTTCTCTACCTGTGAAATCCTCCAAGTAGGTCTGCCGTTTGGCCATCCCATGAGCCACCCGCAGTGACAGTCCATCTCCAGTCCCAGTACTATGGCACTCATGTAGTCAGTCTCCTGTTACCTGGCATTTTCCTCCTTGCCTAAATCCATCCTATTGAACCCGTCCTTACGGGAAACTTCGGATTAGTACCCCCTCTGGCACCTGGGGGAAGGAGCCACCCTGATGCCGCCCTAAAAATTCAGTCCCTGACCTTGAGCAAAGGTTGTTCCTGAGGACACTGGCGCGAGTGAATGATGAGGGTCTGCAAAGCTGAATTTCACTTTCTGCATGGGTTTGCAAGAGGTCTGAGGGTGCCAGGCTGGGAATTTGAATATCTTGTTGAAGTGCCAAAATTGAGGGATCTACCCAGAACCAGGAGCTCACTGCTGGGGTGCAATGTGTCTCACTGGGAAGGCTGCAGTGTTACCCTGTCCAGCTGAGCTTGTCAAATGGGGACTTTCTGCTGAGGGAAATCAAAAAATCCTGGAATAATCCTGGTCAGAGGGGACATCAAGAGGTTTCCAGCCCAAACCTGTGCTCAGAGCAGTTCCCATCAGGCTGCTCAAGGACATGCCCAGTTGAGGTATGAACACCACCAAAGTTTTGCCCCTCTGGCTACAAGATCTGCCGACTCTTTGGGTAAGAAAAACCCTCCTTTTTAAGGCCCAAATCATCTTTTTTGAGTCTCAACCCTCATGTTTAGGGCACAAAGCCTCATTTCTTAGAGTCCAAAGCTGCATCTTAAAGGCCCAAAATCCTCAAGTTAGAGCCTAAATCATCATTTTCAGGGTCCAAAGCCTCATTGTAGTGTCCAAAGACCCATTTTTAAGATCCAACCCCATGGTTTTAAAGCCCAAACACTCATTTTAAAGATGCAAGCCTCATTTTTAGGGCCCAATTCCTCCTTCTGGGGTCTAAATAGTCATTTTTAAGGTCCAAATCCTCATTTTTAGGATACAAACCCTCATTTATAAGTTCCAAACCCCACTTCAGAGGTTCAAGGATACTTTAAGGGCCCAAAGCATCATTTTTAATGCCCCAAATCTGATTTTGAAGTTCCAAAGCCTCATTTTTATGGTCCAAAGCCTCATTTTCAGGTCCAAAGCCTCATTTTAGTTCCCAAAGCCTCATTTTCCCATAGCCTAATTTTCAGGATCCAGTCTGTAAGTTTTAGGGCCCAAAGTCTCATTTTTTTTAGAATAGAATAGAATAGAATAGAATAGAATAGAATAGAATAGAATATTTACATTGGAAGGGACCTACAATGATCATCTAGTCCAACTGCCTGACCAGTTCAGGGCTGACCAAGTTAAAGCACATAAGGGCATTGTCCAAATGCTTCTTAAACACTGACAGGCATGGGGCATTGACTTTTTAGTGTCCAAAGCCTCATTTTTATTTTCCAAACCTGAATTTTAACCAAAAAGCCTTAAATTGGGTGTGGTGCTTATTCTTCAGTGTCAAAGCCTCAGTTTTTGGGTCCAAACTTCATTTTAAGACACAAAGCTCATTTCAGAGGCCAAAGCCTCATTTTAGATTCCAAACCCTCCACTATAGGGCTCAAAGCTTCATTTTGAGGGTCCATATTCTCATTCACAGGGTCCAAACCCCTCTTTTACAGCTCAAAGTCTTAATGGTAGGGATCATAATCTTATTTTTAAGGCCCAAAGCTTCATTTAAAGGTCTAAACCCTCATTTTTAAGTCCAAAACCCACTTTTTTTAAGGTCCAAAGCTACATTTATAGAATCTGAATTATCATTTTAGGGTCCAAGGTGTAATTTTTAGTTTCCAAAGTTTTATTTTTAGAGTCCAAAGCATCAATTCTAGAGTACAAAGCCCCATTTTTATCATCCAAACACTCACTTTAAGGAACAAAACCTCATTTTGGGTCTCAAAGCCACATTTTTATTGTTCAAAGCCTCATTTGTAGCATCCAAACATGTTTTTCAGGTCTGAAAGCCTCATTTTCAAGGCTCAAAGAATCAGTTTCAGATCCAAATCTTCATTTTTATAATCCAAAGCCTCATTTGTAATGTTTTAACTCTCATTTGTTGGGTCCAAATCTTCAGGATCTTAACCCTCATTTTAGGGTACCAAGCCTCATTTTTAGGGTCCAAAGTGTGGTGGTGCATGTCCCCCTCCCCCTTTTCTCTCTTCAACTCCTTTACAACCTCAGGAATTCCTGCCAGACCGCAACTTTGTGTAGTAAGTTGGTCAGTTAGGCGCCCCTTAATTGTACCAGAAACTCCTACATGGTCCACGTGGAGAGGGGCCCTGTCCTTATGAGAAACTCATATTATGGTTAACGAGGGGAGCGGAAACAGTCAGCTACCCCTGACAGCCTTGAAACAGAGCAGTATCATCGTTACTGGAATTCCAGTAATTACCAACCTGGTTTGTGGCTCGGATGGAAATTTACTGATGACTAAAGCCAATCATTTCATGATCCTATAAACAGCAGTCCTAAGTGAGGCCCTTTGATCTCTCCTGGACTGCGGCGGGCTGCACCAGCACCTCCCTCTGAGCGGGACGCCTCTCAGAGCCAGCAAACTCTTCAAGTCTGTGAAGATCAGAGATCCATCGCCAAAGAGCGACGGTGGAGCCTGGGCTGAAACCCTTCACTCCTCGAGGCTCAACCCTTGCCTGTTGAGAAATGCCAAGACATACGATGTGAATATTTCACTGAACTCAAGGGGAATTTTTAACAGGTATACCATATATATGTATAGAAATATATATATATTCATGTATGTGTGTATGCATGTCTAAATTAATTTAAGTAGTCTGTAGATGTATGATTTAATTATAAAGTGAGTCTTATACTGCTGCATTATCCTTATTCCTAGGAACCGTTGACCAAGTCTGAGACTAAGATTGGACCCAGCCGCACCTCGACTCCTCTCTGAGAAGGAGTTTAGAAAGCAAGGGGGTCTGTTCTGAACCTCGTGACTCAACGGAAGGGTCCTCCTCTGTATACACGATCTCTCTGTGAATCATTCCAACTCAGTGTAACTTAATTTCCCTTTATGCACTTCTTCCATGCAGTAACCTTGAGTGAACCTTGCCATCTTCAAACCTGTAACTAAGTCACTGTTTTGATCAGTTTTGTCTGATCACTTTGTTAATCACTGTTTGAGTGCTATTAAAATACCACAACCAAATCCTGCAATTTGCCACAAGTAAATTTTAAACAGCTACTAAATCAAACTGTGTAAAGTCACTCATTCACGAGAAATTAATATAATCAGCAGGATTTACAAACTTGCATTCGTGATACAAAGCCAGTTTTCGTTTACTAGTTTAGGTTTACTAAACTAAGCTGGGTCCGGCCCTTCCCTCAGGCCTTTCTGAGCCCCAGAGGCCATTTGGGCATGGCAGAGGGGACGGTCCCACCAGAGCCTGACAGGGCAAAATGATTTTTTACACAGCTTTGGTTTAGCAGCAATATAGGATTTATTAATATTTTGGAGATAGATCACAAAATTAGGTTATATAATTCTTAACAGCATTTAAGCATCAGCCCGTTTAACAGAGTGATTCAGTGGCAGTTCTTACAATCAAAATAGTGACTTAGTTAAAGATTCGAGAATGGCACAGGTCACCTAAACCTTACAGCAGGGTTGCACACACAGATAGGGTTTAAATCAAATCACACACATACGCACAGACTGTCAAACAGCTCTAAATCAAATTGTGCACACACACACACAGAGGTTAACCTGTGATTAAAATTTCCCTTTTTGTGAGTTTCATGAATTACTCACTTTTATGTGCCAGCATTCATCAATGGATGGTTGGTGAACGGGCGTAGTCTTCGCTGGGTAAAAAACTGGTTGGTGAACCTCCCAAAATCAGGCGTTTGAGTCCTCACGAAATTGTTGACAGATGATCCTTCAATCCTCGCAAAATCTACACTGAGAGACATCCCAGCTCAGGGGGAGATACTGGGTCACACAGCCCGCTGCAGTCCCAGAGAGCTCGAAAGGTCTCACTTTTGGATTGCTATCTATAGGATCTCAAGATGATTGGCTTTGGCCAGTATTTTAAATTCTGGCCACAATTCATGCCGAGTCATTCTGGTATACAACTCAGGCAGCAGATGGCCCAGGTGTGGCCAGGGAGTGTCTGACACCCAAGTCACTGCACTTGTGACCAAGCACAAGAGGGCTTATTCTGAGATCGCAGGGTGGCCTGGGGAGCTGCACCACCACACCACCACCCTCCTTACAAGACACTCTCTTTGGAAGACCGAGGTGCAATCTCTCAGGAGACGTTAGCTGTCTTAACTCCTGCCTATTTTCAGAGGTTCCCCACCTTTATGGAGCTGGGCCAGAGCCCCCTCAACCTCAAAAATTGTTCTTCAGTTAAACACCAGTAACTGAGTTTCTAATGTCAACTCATTTCTTTGTTGCTCTGGTAATGCTTAATAAAGATGCAGAAAGACTCACAAAACCCTGCTCTCTCTTTGTCTGATCTGCCAAAATACAGGTGTTGCGATAGAGATCTCCTGTTCCATGGTCTGTTCATGCTAGCCACCTGCTTAATTCACAGAAATGTAGAAGCAGCTCTTCCCAGGAAAAGAAAAACAAAACCAAACCAGAAACATTAGTTTTCTAACTGGCATTGGTCCAAAAAGCAAACCACCTGCCTAGCTACAATGGGAAAGGAAAAAGTAAATTTCCTTTTAGCACATAATACTACAGAACAGGACTGTCAAGTGTGTTTCGTGGCTAGTCTGCTTCTTACATTGCTACATTCACATAAGAAAAAGGAAAAGAAAAAAAATACAAACCTCTCTCAGTTGGGTCATAAGGGAAAGGGGCCCTCAGGGAGCAGGGGGCAGCAGAGGCATCAGCCTGATGTCTTCTGCTTCTGCTAGAAAAACACTTCACAACTTGAGAAGTGAACCTGATCCCAGAGGTTTGGGTTTTCCAGTGGGGAAAACAGCATTTACCTAGTTTGTAGCAGCACGGTATGACATTGGTTCTCTTGTAACAACTCCACCTTTATTCTGTGGTTCCCAGGCTCATCTGACCACAGGCTCATCTGACCACTTTGAGGTGGTGCCCTAAAAGAAGGCTTTGGACCCTCCCAAGGAGGGTTTGGAACCTTAAAAATGCCTCGCTGGATCCTAGAATTTGCCCTTTGGACCCTGAAATTTAGACTTTGCAAACTAAACCTCAGCCTTTGGACGCTCAAAAAGAGGCTTTGGAGCCTGAAATGAGGCTTTAGAGGTGAAAAGTAAGACTTTGGAAAGTAAAAATGAGGCTTTGGACACTATAAATCATGCTTTGGACTCTACAAATGAGGCTTTGGACCTTCAAAATCCGGCTTCAGGCCTTGAAAATGACACTCTAGGCCCTTAAAATGACTCTTTAAACCTGAAAAGTGTAAACCTTGGAACTTAGAAATGAGGCTTTGGACCCTAACGAATGAGGGATTGAAACTGTGGGTCCTCAAAAAAGGCTATGGATACCCAAAGGCATCCCTGGACCCTACAAATGGGGATTTGGGCCCTAAAACTGGGGCTTTACATCCTAAGAATGGGTGTTTGGACTCTCAAAATGAGGCTTTGGACATGAAGAAAATGAGGCTTCGAGCCCTAAGTGAGGAGTTTGTACCCTAAAATGAGGCTTTGTACCCTAAAATGAGGCTTTGGGAGCTAAAACTGAGGCGTTGAGCCCTAAAAGAGGGCTTTGGACCCTCCCAAGGAGGGTTTGGAACCTTAAAAATGCCTGGCTGGATCCTAGAATTTGCACTTTGGACCCTGAAATTTAGATTTTGCAAACTAAACCTCAGCCTTTGGATGCTCAAAATGATCACATCACCCCAGGGCCAACATCCCAGAGAACAACCACCCTTTGAAGTGGTTAACACTGGAACTCATCACCCTTGAGGTGTTTAACTCTGGGGGCCCATCATCTTTGGCACATTACCCTTGGGGTGGTTAACCCTGGAGGCCCATCAGTGAGGGGGCCCATCACCCTTGGCTTGGTTAACCTTGAGACCCATCACCCTTATGGTGGTTAACTGTGGGGGCCCATCACCCTTGGGGAGGTTAAAGCCAGGGCCCAACACCCTTTGGGTGCATCACCTTTGGGGTGGTTAACCCCCAGGGCTCATCAGCCTTGCTGTTTTTTACCCTTGGGGCCCATTAACCCTTGCTCCCATCATCCTTGGGGTGATTAACTGTCCTGGTTTTAGCTGGGATAGAGTTAATTTTCTTCCTAGTAGCAGGCATAGTGCTGTGTTTTGGATTTAGTAGGAGAAGAATGTTGATAACACGCTGATGTTTTTAGTTGTTGCTAAGTGCTGCTTATGCTAGTCAAGGACTTTTCAGCTTCCCATGCTCTACCAGGTGCACAAGAAACTGGGAGGGGGCACAGCCAGGACAGTTGATCCAAACTGACCAAAGGGCCATTCCATACCATATGATGTCATGCTCAGTATAGAAACTGGGGGCGGGGCAGTTGGCCAGGGAGCAGCGATCGCTGCTCAGGAACTGTCTGGGTATCGGTCGGCAGGTGGTGAGCAATTGCATTGTGCATCACTTGCTTTGTGTATTATTATTATCATTATTGTATTGTTATTATTATCATTACTATTTTACTTTATTTCAATTATTAAACTGTCCTTATCTCACCCCAGGAGTGTTTCTCACTCTTACTCCTCCGATTCTCTCCCCCATCCCATTGGGGTAGGGGGAGTGAGCGAGCGGCTGCGTGGTGCTTAGTTGCAGGCTGGGGCTAAACCACGACAGAGCAGAAAAGGCCTTAATGCTGTGTAAGCACTGCTCAGCAATAACTCTGGTGGCAGAGCTGAAGGAGGAGGTGGAAAGGCTGAGGAGTATCAGGGAGTGTGAGAGGGAAATAGACTGGTGGAGCCGCACCCTACTGTCCCTGGGGCCAAGGCAGCAGGCAGAGGCCCCACAAGGAGCGGAGGATCCCCTACCATCTTGCCGGCAAGCAGAAGGAGGGGATATCCAAGAGACAGGGGGGGAATGGAAACAGGTCCCTGCCCAGGACAGCAGGCGAATCCCCTCCCGGCCTCCCTCACCTTCCCAGCTGCCCTTACCTAACAGGTATGGGGCCCTGGAAGTTGAGGGCCAGGCAAGTGGGGAGGGAGGTGAAGGTGAAGGTCCAGCCAGGGGGTTGCCGAGGGCCAGTCAGTCAACCCCACAGATTACGACTGCCCCTGTTAAGAAAAAAAGGAGGGTAATTGTGGTGGGTGATTCCCTCCTGCGGGGAACTGAGGGCCCAATCTGCCGCCCGGACCCATCCCACAGGGAAGTCTGCTGCCTCCCTGGGGCCCGGCTTAGGGGCGTTACTAGGAAACTCCCCGACCTCGTGAGGCCCTCCGATTATTACCCGTTGCTGGTTGTACAGGTTGGCAGTGATGAGATTACAGAGAGAAGTCCTAAAGCAATGAAGAGGGACTTCAGGGCACTGGGGCGATTAGTCACAGGATCGGGAGCACAGGTAGTGTTTTCCGCAATCCCATCAGTGATAGCTAAGAGTGCTGAAAGGAATGGGAAAACTCACCTGATTAACAGGTGGCTCAGAGGCTGGTGCCATCGGTGGAATTTGGGGTTTTTCGATCACGGGGAGGTTTACACAGCACCGGGCCTGCTGGCGGCTGATGGAGATCAGCTGTCTCCAAAGGGGAAAAGGATCCTCACCCATGAGTTGGCAGGACTCATTGAGACGGCTTTAAACTAGGTTTGAAGGGGGAAGGGGATATAAACGGGCCTGCCAGTTAGAAAAGCAAAAAAAAAATTAGAAAAGCAAAAGCCCAGCAAGAAGTTAATCTGGCCAATGCTGTAAAAGATAATAAAAAATGCTTTTATAAGTACATCAGCAATAAAAGGAGATCCAAGGAGGATCTCCATCCTTTGCTGGATGTGGGGGGAACGTTGTCACCGAGGACAAGGAAAAGGCTGAGGTACTTAACACCGCCTTTGCCTCTGTGCTTAACAGCCAGACCAGTCATCCCCAGGGTACTCAGGCCCCTGAGCTAGAAAATAGGGATGGGGAGCAGAATGGAGCCCTCATAGTCCAGGAGGAAGCAGTTAACGACCTGCTACACCACCTGGATGCTCACAAGTCTATGGGGCCAGATGGGATCCACCAGAGAGTACTGAGGGAGCTGGCAGAGGAGCTTGCCAAGCCACTTTCCATCATCTATCAGCAATCCTGGTTAACAGGGGAGGTCCCTGATGACTTTTCTAATTTCCTCCCTGCATGACCTAACAAGATCCCTGTACTCCTCCTGAGTTGCCCGCCCCTTCTTCCAAAGGTGGCAGACTCTCCCTTTTTCCCTGAGTCCCCGCAAAATGTGACGCCCATCTACAAGAAGGGCCGGAAGGAGGACCCAGGAAACTACAGGCCTGTCAGCCTGACCTCGGTGCCGGGAAAGATTATGGAGCAGTTCATATTGAGTGAACTCAACAGGCAAGTGCAGGTCAACCAGGGGATCAGACCCAGCCAGCATGGGTTCATGAAAGGCAGGTCCTGCTTGACCAAGCTGATCTCCTTTTATGAAGTGGTGACCCGCCTGGTGGATGAAGGAAAGGCTGTGGGTGTCATTTACCTGGACTTTAGCAAAGCCTTCGACACAGTCTCCCATAATATTCTCCTTGGGAAGCTGGCAGCTCATGGCTTGGACGGGCATAGTCTTCGCTGGGTAAAAAACTGGTTGGGTGGCCGAGCCCAGAGAGTAGTGGTGAATGGAGTTAAGTGCAGTTGGCGGCCAGTCATGAGCAGTGTTCCCCAGGGCTCTGTTTTGGGGCCAGCCATGCTTAATATCTTTATCAATGATCTGGATGAGGGGATTGAGTGCACCCTCAGTAAGTTTGCAGATGACACCAAGTTGGGTGGGAGTGTCGATCTGCTGGAGGGTAGGATGGCCCTGCAGAGGGACCTGGACAGGCTGGATCGATGGGCCGAGGCTGACTGTATGAGGTTCAACAAGGCCAAGTGCCAGGTCCTGCACTTCGGTCACAACAACCCCATGCAACGCTACAGGCTTGGGGAGGAGTGGCTGGAAAGCTGCCTGGCCGAAAAGGACCTGGGGGTGTTGGTCGACAGCCAGCTGAACATGAGCCAGCAGTGTGCCCAGGTGGCCAAGAAGGCCAACAGCATCCTGGCTTGTATCAGGAATAGTGTGGCCAGCAGGAGCAGGGAGGTGATTGTTCCCCTGTACTCAGCGCTGGTGAGGCCACACCTGGAATCCTGTGTCCAGTTTTGGGCCCCTCAATACAAGAAAGACATTGAGGTGCTGGAGCGTGTTCAGAGAAGAGCAAGGAAGCTGGTGAAGGGTCTGGAGCACAGGGCTGGTGGGGAGCAGCTGAGGGAACTGGGATTGTTTAGCTTAGAGAAGAGGAGGCTGAGGGGTGACCTTATTGCTCTTTACAACTACCTGAAAGGAGGTTGTAGTGAGGTGGGTGTTGGTCTCTTCTCCCAAGTAGTTAGCGATAGGAGGAGAGGAAATGGGCTCAAGCTGCGCCAGGGGAGGTTTAGGTTGGAAATTAGGAAAAATTTCTTTACAGAAAGGGTAGTCAAGCATTGGAACAGGCTGCCCAGAGAGGTGGTGGAGTCACCATCCCTGGAAGTGTTCAACCCCCCATGGACTCCCAAAAGTGGAGGGAAAAGGGGACACCTCCCATGGACCCCGCAAAACTAAAGCGAAAGGGTGACAGCTCCCCATGGATGCCTCAGTACTGAAGGAAAAAGGGGACACCACCCATGGGTGCCAACACTGGAGGGGAAGGGTGACATCCCCCATGCACACCCCCAACAGGAGGGGAAGTGGGACAGCATCCACAAACACCCCAAAAGTCAAGAGAAATGGGCAATCCTCCTGAGCACCCCAAATCAGGTGGGAAAGGGATAACCACCCCCTCCGGGCCCCCAAAATTGGGAGGGGGAAATGAGCTCTCCCCCAACACCCAGCATAGGAGGACAGGGAACACAAATTCCCATAAACTGTGGGGAAAAATAGGACTCACACACCCCTCCGAGGGGAAATGGGGACACCCCCCCCAATTTTTTTTGGTGGGGGGGAAATAGGGAACCTCACTGGAGGTCCTAAAAGGGGGGTGGAATTAGGATGCCCCCAAACCCCCTACAGGGCTGGCTAGGGACCCCCAAAAGCCCCTCCCAGGGACCCTCCAGTCTGGGTCAGGTGTATAACAGGGACCCCTGAACCCTCTCAGAAAGCCCCCCAGGCAGCTCAGAGGTATAACTGGGACCCCAAAACCTCCCCAGAGACCCCCCCCATACAGCCCAGGGGCACAAAGGGGACCCCCAACACCACCCCAGACCCCCACCATGCAGCCCAAGGCATACAACAGGGACCTCCAACCCCCACCCCAGGGAACCCGCATGCAGCCCAGGGGTATAATAGGGACACCCCACCACCCTGGAACACTCCACTGTGGGCCCTGGGGTACAATGGGGACGCCATCCCCTGGGGACCCTCCCCTGCGTCTGTGGGGTGCAATGGAGACCCCTGCGGCCCCCCCTCCCCTACCTGTGGCCAGGCCCTCAGCAGTCGCGAGGTGGAGGACGGTGTCATCACTGACAGGCCGCTCAGGGGGCTCAAGGGTGATGGCCTCCAGCCCCCCCAGCTCAGCCAGCTCAGCGTGGATCTGGGGTCCCGAGGTGCAGTACTCTCAGCGGCCCCCCCGGTACCCAAGCGCATCCCCCACCCTGCTCAGCACCATGGCCTCTTCATAAGCTTCCACTGAAGGCACCCTGGGGGAAACAGCGGGGCTTCAGGGGGGAGCCAGCGGTAGGGGGTATGCCGGGAGCCCCCAGAGGCACTCACGTCTCCTCCATTGCGGTAGCAGCTGCGGAAGCCCATCAGGCCCGGGGCATGGGGCCAGCGCTGGCCAGGGGCCCTTAAGGAGGATGAGGACACCCCAGGGGTTGGGGGTGGGGATGGGGGCACTGTCCCCATGGCGATGGGGATGAGTGGTGAGGAACCCCAGGGCCTCTGTCCCTGGGGGGTGGCAGGGAGGGAAAAGGCTCCAGGGGGGGCCAAAAGGCACTGGGAGGGGACTGGGGGGCTCCAGGGAGCACTCAGAGGGGCATGGAGGGACATGGATGGGGGCATACCCAAAGAAGGCTGGGGGACACCCAAGAGGGAGACAGGGGACACCGAAAGGGGCCTGAGGGCTACCCAAAGGGGCATGGAGGCACATGGGAGGGGCATCCAAAGGGGCACATGGGCAGCACCCAAAAGGGCTGGGGGGTACCCAAAGGGGGCACCCAGAGTGGACAGAGGCCTCAAAAGAATGTGGGGCACAGAGGGATGGGTTTTAGCAAGCCCTAAGGGAAGGCAGAGACAAGGAGAAAAGGAGCATCTCCAAGGAAGAATGTTTCTGCCAAATATTTTCCCATATTTATTTCACTGGGACGGGGCAAAAACATGGCCCCAAACCATGTTTTGGGGTGAGAACCCCCAAAACTGCTATTGCCTGGGTCCCGCCAGGATGGGGCAGCAATATGCAGCCCTGCTCTGACAACTGGGGTCGGCTCCAACTTAAAAACGCTGTGTTTTGCTATGCAAAAATAGTAAAATTAATGTTTAGTGGTGGGCAGTGAGCGCTTAAAAGATCATACTTAAATTTCAGAGTCAAGCAGCAAAACCTCGGTGCAGGCCCCATGCCAGTCCCAGAAAAGTGCAACTCCTGGCTCCCCAGCATCAGCTTTTCATCTTTTTTTTTGGCCCAAATTATGCCAAACGAGACACAAATCTTTGATCTGTTGGTAAAAATCCTGTTGGGCAGGGCGGGGGGTGCACAACAGGTGGTTGGTACTAAAATAGGTGAATAATGAGGTTTAAAATTCATTGTCAATTTGGAAATTTTTTTTTAAAAAAATGGTGTACACATTTTTTTTTTTTGACATATTTTTGTTTGGACATACAGAAATTGCGGTTTCATCCTGCCACACTCCAAAGAGTGTGTTCAGGGCCTAAATAGGAAGCTATGGACCCAGGAAAGGGGCAGGGTACCCCCAAACCCTGCGGGTCACGTCCAGGACAGGGGCAGCAGATCCACAAACCCTGCAGGTCATGGAGCAGACAGGGACAGGGCACCCCAAACCCCATGGATCAGGACCAGGACTGGTGCAGGGAAAGCCCAAAACTCTGTGGGTCACAGCCACAACAGGAATAGAGAACACTAAAACCCATGAGTCGGTGCCAGGACAGGGGCAAGAAACATCCAAACTCCGCAGGTAAGGGACAGGACTGGGGCAGGACACCCCCAAACTGCACAGGTCAGGGCCGGGACAGGGGCAGGGCACCTCCAAACCCCATGAGTCTCAGCTAAAACAGACACAGGGCACCACGAACCTACGGGTGATGGCCGTGAGAAGGCACCCAGGGTCAGAACAAGGGCCAAGAACCACAAAACCCCACGGGTAATGGCCCAGACAGGCACAGGGCACACCAAACCCAGCGGATCAGGTCCAGAACAGGAGCAGGGCACCCCCAAGCCAAGTTGGTCCTGGAAAGAGAGAGGGCCAGAAAACCCCACAGCTCAAGGTTCAGGGGCAGGGATCCCCAAAATACCTCAGATCAGGGCCAGTATAGGGGCAGAGTACCCCCAAACCGCACTTGTAGCGGCCAAGACAGGGGTAGAGAACCCCAAACCTCGCAGGCCAGGGCCATGACAGGGACAAGGCAGCTTGACATCCCTGTGGGTCATGGCCAGGTCAGGGGCCCCAAACCCCATGGATCACAGCCAATACAGAGACCGGGCACCCCCAAAAGACTGTGGATCAGGGCCAGAACAGAGACAGGGAAACCCAAAAATCCATGGGTCAACCCCAAAACCTCATGGGTCAGGTCCAGGACAGGGGCAGGGCACCCCCAAACTCTGTGGGTCAGGGCAGTGAAAGGGCAGGACACCCCCAAAGACCATGAGTCAGGGGGACGGTACAGGACAGGGGCAGGGTACCCAAAATCCAGTGCATGAGGGCAGGACAAGCAAAGGTCACCCCCAAGCCCTGACCGTTTTAGCCAGGCCATGGGATGGGCACCCCCAAACATTGCTGATCAAGGCAAGGGCGGGGACAGGGCACCCTCAAATCCCCCGGGTCATGGTCAGCACAGGGGCACGGCCTTCCCAAAACCCCACGTGTCAGGGCCAGGACAGAGGCATGGCACCACAAACCCCCTGGGTCAGGGCCAGGAGAGGGGCACAGCGCTCCGAAAACTTGCAGGTCAGGGCCAAAACAGGGGCAGGGTACCCCCAAATGTCATGAGTCAGGGAAATGAAAGGGGCAAGGCACTTCCTACCCTACAGGTCTGGGCCAGGTCAGTGGCAGGACACCCCAAAACCCCATGGGTCAGCATCAGGAGACAGTCTGGGCACCCCATGAGTCATGGACCAGACAGGGACAGGGCACCCCAAACCCTGTGGATCACAGCCAATACAGGGGCTGGGCACCCCCAGACTCTGCCTGTCAGGACCAGAGCAGGGGCGGGCAGACACCCCCAGACACTGCAGTTCTATGCCAAGACAGGGCAAGGGCCACCACAAATCCTGCAGGTAATGGCCTAGAAAGGGGCAGTGCACCCTAAATTCCAGTGAGTCTCAGCAGCAGCAGGGAAAGGGCACCCCCAAACCCCACACGAAAGGGCCAGTACCAGGCCAGGGCACCCCAAAACCCCATGAGTCAGGGCCAGGACAGGGGCAGGGCACCTCCAAACCCCAAGGGTCTTGGCCAGCACAGGGGCAGGGCACCCTCAAACCCCACATGTCAGGGCCAGGATCAGGGTCAGGTCACCCGCAAACTCTGCAGGTCATTCCCTGGACAGGGGAAGGGACAGGCACCCCCACACCCCATGGGTGCCAGCCAGAGCAAGGAAGGATGCCACCAACCCTTTTGGCGCCTATGCAGGTGCTTTTGTTTTCACTTGTAGCTCAGTGTCTGAGACAGCAGAATCAAGCTCTTGACAGTCACAGGTTCTTGTTACATCACGTGTGGCTGAGTAGCAAATGATGCAGGGTCAGGCCTCTGGCTCATGCAGCTGCTTATGACGTCAGGGCTGGCTGAGGAGCAGCTTTGACAGGATCAGGTCCTCAACTTTTGCATGTGCTTGCAATGTCACTCGAGGCTGGGTAGCTCATAAGGCAGGATGAGGCCCCTGGATTGCGCAGACGCTTGTGATGTCATGTGTGGCTTAGTGGCTGATAGGGCAGAACCAAGCACCTCGCATCTGGAAGTACTTTAGAGTAGTCACTTGAGTCACAGCAACTGATATGGCAGGGTCAGGCCCCTGACTTGTGCAGGTGCTGTTGACGTCTGTGACTGTTCATTCAACTCCTGCTCCAACTTTGTCTAACACAGCTCATGCTAAGGCCTCACAGGTGCTGGCAGCAGCACCATTAGGGCAAAGAAGGAGAACCACGTAGGCAGGACAGGTTGCCAGAAAGAGACAAAAGGGTGCAAGACTGTGGTAGCGAGGGGGCTACAGGGGTGGCTTCTGTGAGAAGATGCCAGAAGCTGCTCCCAGGTCCAACAGAGCCAATGCCAGCCAGCTCTAAGACAGACCCACCACTGGCCAAGGCTGAGCCAACCAGCAACGACGGTCATGCCTTTGTGATAAGATATTTAAGAAGGGGGGAAAAACTGCTGCGCAACAGCAGCCAGAGGGAGGAGTGAGAATACATGAAAGAAACAACTCTGCAAACCCCAAGGTCAGTGAAGGAGTGGGAGGAGGTGCTCCAGGTGCTGGAGCAGAGATTCCCCTGCTGCCCCTGGTACAGCCCATGGTGAGGCAGGCTGTTCCCCTGCACCCATGGAGGCCCAAAGTGCAGCAGATATCCACCTGCAGCCCACAGAGGACTACCCGCCGGAGCAGGGGGATGTGCCTGAAGGAGGCTGTGACCCCCTGAGAAGTCCACGCTGGAGCAGGCTCCTGGCAGGAGCTGTGGCCCCGTGGACAGAGGAGCCCAGGCTGGAGCAGGTTTGCTGGCAGGGCTTGTCACCCCATGGGGGACCGACAAAGGAGCAGTCTGCTCCTGAAGGGCTGCACCCCGTGGAATAAAAATAAAAAGAGGGTCAGATCTGGGCAAAGAGACCGAGAAGGGGCAAAAAGCAGCAATGAGATGGAGGAAGAGGAAAAGAGGGCTGAGAAGCATGAAACAGGGAGAGAGAAGCAATAAAAGGTAGAGCCAGATGGACAGCGTTATAGAGCAAGAAACAATGTGATAGGCAGCAGCACAGAAACATAAAGACAGAAAACATGGGGACAGGAAGCAGGACCGAGAGAAAGCAAGAGGAAGAAAGGGACAGGGACAGGACCCCGGCCTTGCCGCCATGCATTCCAAGACACACACATTCTCAGGCTCACTCTCAATCTCAACACAGAACAGCATCCAAAATGCAAACACCCAAGCCATTTCTGCCACACGCTAACACTAAGGGCTTACAGCTGTTGCTAGTCCTCACCTTCCCTTGACTGCGCTTTCACAGCCAAACACACTCTGCCCATCTGCCCTGCCCTTGCCTCCCAGCCCTCCCACCTCACATTCTCAGGCTCACTATCACTCTCGGCACAGACCACCTCCCAAAGTGCAAATGTCCAAGACATTTCTAAAATACCACAAGCCTAAGGCCTTAGAGCTGTTGCTGGTCCTCACCTTCCCTTGACAGCGCTTTCACAGCCAAACACACTCTGGCCATCTGCCTTTGCCTTGCCTCCCAGCACTACCAACACACTCTCACTTCCAACACAGACGATCTCCCAAAGTGCAAACACCCAAGCGATTTCTGCTGCACGCTACATCTAAGGGCTTAGAGCAGATGCTGGTCCTCACCTTCCCTTGACACCGCTTTCACAGCCAAACACACTCTGCCCATCTGTGCTGCCCTTGCCTCCCAGCACTTCCAACACACATTCTCAGGAGCACTCACGCTCTCACTCTCACTCCCAGCACAGACCACCTCCCAAAGTGCCAACACCCAAGCGGTTTCTGCCGCATGCTACATCTAAGGGCTTAGAGCTGTTGCTGGTCCTCACCTTCCCTTCACACCGCTTTCACAGCCAAACACACTCTGCCCATCTGCCTTTGCCTTGCCTCCCAGCACTCCCAACACACATTCTCAGCCTCACTCTCACTCTCACTCCCGGCACAGACCAGCAACCAAAGTGCCAACACAGAAGCCATTTATTCCATACGATAGGCCTAAGGGCTTAGAGCTGTTGCTGGTCCTCACCTTCCCTTGACACCGCTTTCACAGCTAAACACAATCTGGCCATCTGCCTTTGCCTTGCCTCCCAGCACTCCCAAAACACATTCTCACTACCGGCACAGACCACCTCCCAAAGTGCAAACATCCAAGCGATTTCTGACACACAGTACGTCTAAGGGCTTAGAGCTGTTGCTGGTCCTCACCTTCCCTTGACACCACTTTCACAGCCAAACACACTCTGGCCATCTAACCTGGCTTTGCCTCCCAGCACTCCCAACACACATTCTCACTCCCGGCACAGACCACCTCCCAAAGTGCAAACACTCAAGCATTTTCTGCCGCATGCTACATCTAAGGGCTTAGTGCTTTTGCTGGTCCTCACCTTCCCTTGACACCGCTTAACAGCCAAACACACTCTGGCCATCTGCCTTTGCCTTGCCTCCCAGCACTCCCAACACACATTCTCAGGCTCACTCTCACTCTCACTCGCGGCACAGACCGCCTCCCAAAGTACAAACGTCTAAGCCATTTCTCCCATAGGATAGGCCTATGCGCTTAGCGCTGTTGCTGGTCATCACCTTCCCTTGACAGCGCTGTCACCGCCAAACGCACTCTGGCCATCTACCTTTGCCTTGCCTCCCAGCACTCCCAATACTCTTTCCCTTACTCTTTGGTACAAGTCACTGCACTTTGGCAGGTGGTCTGCGCCGAGCGTGAGACTGAGCTTGAGAATGGGTGTTGGGAGTGCTGGGAGGCAAGGGAGGTGCACATCACCGTTGTGCGTTTTGCTGTGAAGGCGCTGGCTAGGAATGTTAAGGACGAGCGAGAGCTTCCCGTGCTGGCACCTTGGCAGTGGGAGAACTGGCTGGGTGCTTGCAGTGTCAGAGCAGGGCTCTGCCGATCGTGAGAGTGACATGGGTGTTGGCAGTTTACAGAGCTAGGCAAGCGCGGAACGCCACTGCTTGCAATCGGCAGAGCCCTGCTCCCACACTGCAAACGTCCAGCGTTTTTCTCACAGCAAACTGCCAGCACTCAAAGCTCTTGCTGTTCATCAGCTTTCGCTGTGTGTTGTTTCACAGCCAACCACACAGTGGCGCTCTGCGCTTGCTTATTTCCTTACACTGCCAACACTGTCTCACTGTCACCATCAGCAGAGCCCTTCTTGACTCTGCGAACGTCCAGCGATTTGTCCCAAAGCACAGATGATAGAGAGCACTCAAAGATTTCATTGCTCCTCACCTTTCCGTGCCAATGCTTTCACAGCCACACACACTCTGGCCATCTGCCTTTGCCTTGCCTCCCAGCACTTCCAACACACATTCTCAGGCGCACTCACGCTCTCACTCTCACTCCCAGCACAGACCACCTCCCAAAGTGCAAACACCCAAGCGATTTCTGCCGCATGCTACATCTAAGGGCTTGGAGCTGTTGCTGGTCCTCACCTTCCCTTGACAGCGCTTTCACAGCCAAACACACTCTGGCCATCTGCGCTGCCCTTCCCTCCCAGCACTCCCAACACACATTCGCAAGCTCACTCACGCTCTCACTCTCACTCCCAGCACAAACCACCTCCCACAGTGCAAACAAAAAAGCCATTTCTCCCATACGACAGGCCTAAAGGCTTAGAGCAGTTGCTGGTCCTCACCTTCCCTTGACACCGCTTTCACAGCCAAACACACTCTGCCCATCTGCCTTTGCCTTGCCTCCCAGCACTCCCAACACACATTCTCAGGCTCAATCTCACTCTCACTCCCAGCAATGACCAGCAACCAAAGTGCCAACACAGAAGCCATTTCTTCCATACGATAGGCCTAAGGGCTTAGAGCTGTTGCTGGTCCTCACCTTCCCTTGACACCACTTTCACAGCCAAACACACTCTGGGAATCTGCCCTGGCTTTGCCTCCCAGCACTCCCAACACACATTCTCAGGTTCAATCTCACTCTCACTCCCAGCACACACCACCTCCCCAAGTGCAAACACCCAAGTATTTTCTGCCGCATGCTACATCTAAGGGCTTAGAGCTGTTGCTGGTCCTCACCTTCCCTTGACAGCGCTTTCACAGCCAAACACACTCTGCCCATCTGCCTTTGCCTTGCCTCCCAGCAATCCCAATACATATTCTCAGGTTCACTCTCACTCTCACTCCCGCCACAGACCACCTCCCAAAGTGCAAACATCCAAGCCATTTCTCCCATACAATAGGCCTAAGGGCTTAGAGCAGTTGCTGGTCCTCACCTTCCCTTGACAGCGCTTTCACAGCCAAACACACTCTGGTCATGTGCCTTTGCCTTGCCTCCCAGCACTCCCAACACACATTCGCAGGCTCACTCTCCCTCTCACTCCCAGCAATGACCAGCAACCAAAGTGCCAACACAGAAGCCATTTCTTCCATACGATAGGCCTAAGTGCTTAGAGCTGTTCCTGGTCCTCAACTTCCCTTGAAACCGCTTTCACAGCCAAACACACTCTGGCCATCTGCCTTTGCCTTGCCTCCCAGCACTCCCAACACACTCTCACTCCCGGCACAGACCACCTCACAAAGTGCAAATATCCAATCGATTTCTGACACACGCTACATCTAAGGGCTTAGAGCTGTTGCTGGTGCTCACCTTCCCTTGACACCGCTTTCACAGCCAAACACACTCTGGCCATCTACCCTAGCTTTGCCTCCCAGCACACACAACACACATTCTCACTACCGGCACAGACCACCTCCCAAAGTGCAAACAACCAAGCGATGTCTGCCGCATGCTACATCTAAGGGCTTAGAGCTGTTGCTGGTCCTCACCTTCCCTTGACTGCACTTTCACAGCCAAACACACTCTGCCCATCTAGCCTGGCTTTGCCTCCAGGACTCCCAACACACATTCTCAGGTTCAATCTCACTCTCACTCCCGGCACAGACCACCTCCCAAAGTGCAAACATCCAAGCCATTTCTCCCATACGATAGGCCTAAGGGCTTAGAGCTGTTGCTGGTCCTCACCTTCCCTTGACACCGCTTAACAGCCAAACACACTCTGGCCATCTGCCTTTACCTTGCCTCCCAGCACTCCCAACACACATTCTCAGGCGCACTCTCACTCTCACTAACGGAACAGACCACTTCCTAAAGTGCAAACGTCCAAGCCATTTCTCCCATACGATAGGCCTAAGGGCTTAGAGCTGTTGATGGTTTTCAACTTCCCTTGACACCGCTTTCACAGCTAAACACACTCTGCCCATTTGCCTTTGCCTTGCCTCCCAGCACTCCCAACACACATTCTCAGGCTCAATCTCACTCTCACTCCCAGCAATGACCAGCAACCAAAGTGCCAACACAGAAGCCATTTCTTCCATACGATAGGCCTAAGGGCTTAGAGCTGTTGCTGGTCCTCACCTTCCCTTGACACCACTTTCACAGCCAAACACACTCTGGGAATCTGCCCTGGCTTTGCCTCCCAGCACTCCCAACACACATTCTCAGGTTCAATCTCACTCTCACTCCCAGCACACACCACCTCCCCAAGTGCAAACACCCAAGTATTTTCTGCCGCATGCTACATCTAAGGGCTTAGAGCTGTTGCTGGTCCTCACCTTCCCTTGACAGCGCTTTCACAGCCAAACACACTCTGCCCATCTGCCTTTGCCTTGCCTCCCAGCAATCCCAATACATATTCTCAGGTTCACTCTCACTCTCACTCCTGGCACAGACCACCTCCCAAAGTGCAAACATCCAAGCCATTTCTCCCATACAATAGGCCTAAGGGCTTAGAGCAGTTGCTGGTCCTCACCTTCCCTTGACAGCGCTTTCACAGCCAAACACACTCTGGTCATGTGCCTTTGCCTTGCCTCCCAGCACTCCCAACACACATTCGCAGGCTCACTCTCACTCTCACTCCCAGCAATGACCAGCAACCAAAGTGCCAACACAGAAGCCATTTCTTCCATACGATAGGCCTAAGTGCTTAGTGCTGTTCCTGGTCCTCAACTTCCCTTGAAACCGCTTTCACAGCCAAACACACTCTGGCCATCTGCCTTTGCCTTGCCTCCCAGCACTCCCAACACACTCTCACTCCCGGCACAGACCACCTCACAAAGTGCAAATATCCAATCGATTTCTGACACACGCTACATCTAAGGGCTTAGAGCTGTTGCTGGTGCTCACCTTCCCTTGACACCGCTTTCACAGCCAAACACACTCTGGCCATCTACCCTAGCTTTGCCTCCCAGCACACACAACACACATTCTCACTACCGGCACAGACCACCTCCCAAAGTGCAAACAACCAAGCGATGTCTGCCGCATGCTACATCTAAGGGCTTAGAGCTGTTGCTGGTCCTCACCTTCCCTTGACTGCACTTTCACAGCCAAACACACTCTGCCCATCTAGCCTGGCTTTGCCTCCAGGACTCCCAACACACATTCTCAGGTTCAATCTCACTCTCACTCCCGGCACAGACCACCTCCCAAAGTGCAAACATCCAAGCCATTTCTCCCATACGATAGGCCTAAGGGCTTAGAGCTGTTGCTGCTCCTCACCTTCCCTTGACACCGCTTAACAGCCAAACACACTCTGGCCATCTGCCTTTACCTTGCCTCCCAGCACTCCCAACACACATTCTCAGGCGCACTCTCACTCTCACTAACGGAACAGACCACTTCCTAAAGTGCAAACGTCCAAGCCATTTCTCCCATACGATAGGCCTAAGGGCTTAGAGCTGTTGATGGTTTTCAACTTCCCTTGACACCGCTTTCACAGCTAAACACACTCTGCCCATTTGCCTTTGCCTTGCCTCCCAGCACTCCCAACACACATTCTCAGGCTCAATCTCACTCTCACTCCCAGCAATGACCAGCAACCAAAGTGCCAACACAGAAGCCATTTCTTCCATACGATAGGCCTAAGGGCTTAGAGCTGTTGCTGGTCCTCACCTTCCCTTGACACCACTTTCACAGCCAAACACACTCTGCCCATCTACCCTGGCTTTGCCTCCCAGCATTCCCAACACACATTCTCAGGTTCAATCTCACTCTCACTCCCAGCACACACCACCTCCCCAAGTGCAAACACCCAAGTATTTTCTGCCGCATGCTACATCTAAGGGCTTAGAGCTGTTGCTGGTCCTCACCTTCCCTTGACAGCGCTTTCACAGCCAAACACACTCTGCCCATCTGCCTTTGCCTTGCCTCCCAGCACTCCCAACACACATTCTCAGGCTCAATCTCACTCTCACTCCCGCCACAGACCACCTCCCAAAGTGCAAACATCCAAGCCATTTCTCCCATACAGTAGGCCTAAGGGCTTAGAGCAGTTGCTGGTCCTCACCTTCCCTTGACAGCGCTTTCACAGCCAAACACACTCTGGTC
Source organism: Pelecanus crispus (assembly GCF_030463565.1). Lineage (NCBI taxonomy): Eukaryota > Metazoa > Chordata > Aves > Pelecaniformes > Pelecanidae > Pelecanus > Pelecanus crispus. The sequence continues at coordinate 941,655 of NW_027461445.1, read as the reverse complement.
ATGTGCCTTTGCCTTGCCTCCCAGCACTCCCAACACACATTCGCAGGCTCACTCTCACTCTCACTCCCAGCAATGACCAGCAACCAAAGTTACAAAACAGAAGCCATTTCTTCCATACGATAGGCCTAAGGGCTTAGAGCTGTTCCTGGTCCTCAACTTCCCTTGAAACCGCTTTCACAGCCAAACACACTCTGGCCATCTGCCTTTGCCTTGCCTCCCAGCACTCCCAACACACTCTCACTCCCGGCACAGACCACCTCACAAAGTGCAAATATCCAATCGATTTCTGACACACGCTACATCTAAGGGCTTAGAGCTGTTGCTGGTCCTCACCTTCCCTTGACACCGCTTTCACAGCCAAACACACTCTGGCCATCTACCCTAGCTTTGCCTCCCAGCACACACAACACACATTCTCACTACCGGCACAGACCACCTCCCAAAGTGCAAACAACCAAGCGATGTCTGCCGCATGCTACATCTAAGGGCTTAGAGCTGTTGCTGGTCCTCACCTTCCCTTGACTGCACTTTCACAGCCAAACACACTCTGCCCATCTAGCCTGGCTTTGCCTCCAGGACTCCCAACACACATTCTCAGGTTCAATCTCACTCTCACTCCCGGCACAGACCACCTCCCAAAGTGCAAACATCCAAGCCATTTCTCCCATACGATAGGCCTAAGGGCTTAGAGCTGTTGCTGGTCCTCACCTTCCCTTGACACCGCTTAACAGCCAAACACACTCTGGCCATCTGCCTTTGCCTTGCCTCCCAGCACTCCCAATACACATTCTCAGGCTCACTCTCACTCTCACTCGCGGCACAGACCGCCTCCCAAAGTACAAACGTCTAAGCCATTTCTCCCATAGGATAGGCCTAAGGGCTTAGAGCTGTTGCTGGTCATCACCTTCCCTTGACAGCGCTGTCACCGCCAAACGCACTCTGGCCATCTACCTTTGCCTTGCCTCCCAGCACTCCCAATACTCTTTCCCTTACTCTTTGGTACAAGTCACTGCACTTTGGCAGGTGGTCTGCGCCGAGCGTGAGACTGAGCTTGAGAATGGGTGTTGGGAGTGCTGGGAGGCAAGGGAGGTGCACATCACCGTTGTGCGTTTTGCTGTGAAGGCGCTGGCTAGGAATGTTAAGGACGAGTGAGAGCTTCCCGTGCTGGCACCTTGGCAGTGGGAGAACTGGCTGGGTGCTTGCAGTGTCAGAGCAGGGCTCTGCCGATCGTGAGAGTGACATGGCTGTTGGCAGTTTACAGAGCTAGGCAAGCGCGGAACGCCACTGCTTGCAATCGGCAGAGCCCTGCTCCCACACTGCAAACGTCCAGCGTTTTTCTCACAGCAAACTGCCAGCACTCAAAGCTCTTGCTGTTCATCAGCTTTCGCTGTGTGTTGTTTCACAGCCAACCACACAGTGGCGCTCTGCGCTTGCTTATTTCCTTACACTGCCAACACTGTCTCACTGTCACCATCAGCAGAGCCCTTCTTGACTCTGCGAACGTCCAGCGATTTGTCCCAAAGCACAGATGATAGAGAGCACTCAAAGATTTCATTGCTCCTCACCTTTCCGTGCCAATGCTTTCACAGCCACACACACTCTGGCCATCTGCCTTTGCCTTGCCTCCCAGCACTTCCAACACACATTCTCAGGCGCACTCACGCTCTCACTCTCACTCCCAGCACAGACCACCTCCCAAAGTGCAAACACCCAAGCGATTTCTGCCGCATGCTACATCTAAGGGCTTGGAGCTGTTGCTGGTCCTCATCTTCCCTTGACTCCGCTTTCACACCCAAACACACTCTGCCCATCTACCCTGGCTTTGACTCCCAGGACTCCCAAAACACATTCTCAGGTTCAATATCACTCTCACTCCCAGCACAGACCACCTCCGAAAGTGCAAACACCCAAGCGATTTCTGACGCACGCTACATCTAAGGGCTTAGAGCAGATGCTGGTCCTCACCTTCCCTTGACACCGCTTTCACAGCCAAACACACTCTGCCCATCGGCCTTTGCCTTGCCTCCCAGCACTCCCAACACACATTCTCAGGCTCAATCTCACTCTCACTCCCGGCACAGACCACCTCACAAAGTGCAAACGTCCATGCCATTTCTCCCATACGATAGGCCTAAGGGCTTAGAGCTGTTGATGGTTTTCAACTTCCCTTGACACCGCTTTCACAGCTAAACACACTCTGCCCATTTGCCTTTGCCTTGCCTCCCAGCACTCCCAACACACATTCTCAGGCTCAATCTCACTTTCACTCCCAGCAATGACCAGCAACCAAAGTGCCAACACAGAAGCCATTTCTTCCATACGATAGGCCTAAGGGCTTAGAGCTGTTGCTGGTCCTCACCTTCCCTTGACACCACTTTCACAGCCAAACACACTCTGCCCATCTACCCTGGCTTTGCCTCCCAGCACTCCCAACACACATTCTCAGGTTCAATCTCACTCTCACTCCAAGCACAGACCACCTCCCAAAGTGCAAACGTCCAAGCGATTTCTGACGCACGCCACATCTAAGGGCTTAGAGCAGTTGCTGGTCGTCACCTTCCCTTGACTCCACTATTAACAGCCAAACACACTTTGGCCATGTACCCTGGCTTTGCCTCCCAGGACTCCCAACACACATTCTCAGGTTCAATCTCACTCTCACTCCCGGCACAGACCACCTCCCAAAGTGCAAACATCCAAGCCATTTCTCCCCTACGATAGGCCTAAGGACTTAGAGCAGTTGCTGGTCCTCACCTTCCCTTGACACCGCTTTCACAGCCAAACACACTCTGGTCATGTGCCTTTACCTTGCCTCCCAGCACTCCCAACACACTCTCAATCCCGGCACAGACCACCTCACAAAGTGCAAATATCCAATCGATTTCTGACACACGCTACATCTAAGGGCTTAGAGCTGTTGCTGGTCCTCACCTTCCCTTGACACCGCTTTCACAGCCAAACACACTCTGGCCATCTGCCTTTGCCTTGCCTCCCAGCAATCCCAACACACAATCTCAAGTTCAATCTCACTCTGACTCCCGGCACAGACCATCTCCCATAGTGCAAATATCCAAGCCATTTCTCCCCTATGATAGGCCTAAGGGCTTAGAGATGTTGCTGGTCCTCAACTTCCCTTGACAGCGCTTTCACAGCCAAACACACTCTGGCCATCTGCCTTTGCCTTGCCTCCCAGCACTCCCAACACACTCTCACTCCCGGCACAGACCACCTCACAAAGTGCAAATATCCAATCGATTTCTGACACACGCTACATGTAAGGGCTTAGAGATGTGGCTGGTGCTCACCTTCCCTTGACACCGCTTTCACAGCCAAACACACTCTGGCCATCTACCCTAGCTTTGCCTCCCAGCACACACAACACACATTCTCACTACCGGCACAGACCACCTCCCAAAGTGCAAACAACCAAGCGATGTCTGCCGCATGCTACATCTAAGGGCTTAGAGCAGTTGCTGGTCCTCACCTTCCCTTGACTGCACTTTCACAGCCAAACACACTCTGCCCATCTAGCCTGGCTTTGCCTCCAGGACTCCCAACACACATTCTCAGGTTCAATCTCACTCTCACTCCCGGCACAGACCACCTCCCAAAGTGCAAACATCCAAGCCATTTCTCCCATACGATAGGCCTAAGGGCTTAGAGCTGTTGCTGGTCCTCACCTTCCCTTGACACCGCTTTCACAGCCAAACACACTCTAGCCATCTGCCTTTGCCTTGCCTCCCAGCACTCCCAATACACATTCTCAGGCTCACTCTCACTCTCACTCGCGGCACAGACCGCCTCCCAAAGTACAAACGTCTAAGCCATTTCTCCCATAGGATAGGCCTATGCGCTTAGCGCTGTTGCTGGTCATCACCTTCCCTTGACAGCGCTGTCACCGCCAAACGCACTCTGGCCATCTACCTTTGCCTTGCCTCCCAGCACTCCCAATACTCTTTCCCTTACTCTTTGGTACAAGTCACTGCACTTTGGCAGGTGGTCTGCGCCGAGCGTGAGACTGAGCTTGAGAATGGGTGTTGGGAGTGCTGGCAGGCAAGGGAAGTGCACATCACCATTGTGCGTTTTGCTGTGAAGGCGCTGGCTAGGAATGTTAAGGATGAGCGAGAGCTTCCCGTGCTGGCACCTTGGCAGTGGGAGAACTGGCTGGGTGCTTGCAGTGTCAGAGCAGGGCTCTGCCGATCGTGAGAGTGACATGGGTGTTGGCAGTTTACAGAGCTAGGCAAGCGCGGAACGCCACTGCTTGCAATCGGCAGAGCCCTGCTCCCACACTGCAAACGTCCAGCGTTTTTCTCACAGCAAACTGCCAGCACTCAAAGCTCTTGCTGTTCATCAGCTTTCGCTGTGTGTTGTTTCACAGCCAACCACACAGTGGCGCTCTGCGCTTGCTTATTTCCTTACACTGCCAACACTGTCTCACTGTCACCATCAGCAGAGCCCTTCTTGACTCTGCGAACGTCCAGCGATTTGTCCCAAAGCACAGATGATAGAGAGCACTCAAAGATTTCATTGCTCCTCACCTTTCCGTGCCAATGCTTTCACAGCCACACACACTCTGGCCATCTGCCTTTGCCTTGCCTCCCAGCACTTCCAACACACATTCTCAGGCGCACTCACGCTCTCACTCTCACTCCCAGCACAGACCACCTCCCAAAGTGCAAACACCCAAGCGATTTCTGCCGCATGCTACATCTAAGGGCTTGGAGCTGTTGCTGGTCCTCACCTTCCCTTGACAGCGCTTTCACAGCCAAACACACTCTGGCCATCTACCCTAGCTTTGCCTCCCAGCACACACAACACACATTCGCAAGCTCACTCACGCTCTCACTCTCACTCCCAGCACAAACCACCTCCCACAGTGCAAACAAAAAAGCCATTTCTCCCATACGATAGGCCTAAAGGCTTAGAGCAGTTGCTGGTCCTCACCTTCCCTTGACAGCGCTTTCACAGCCAAACACACTCTGCCCATCTGCCTTTGCCTTGCCTCCCAGCACTCCCAACACACATTCTCAGGCTCAATCTCACTCTCACTCCCAGCAATGACCAGCAACCAAAGTGCCAACACAGAAGCCATTTCTTCCATACGATAGGCCTAAGGGCTTAGAGCTGTTGCTGGTCCTCACCTTCCCTTGACACCACTTTCACAGCCAAACACACTCTGGGAATCTGCCCTGGCTTTGCCTCCCAGCACTCCCAACACACATTCTCAGGTTCAATCTCACTCTCACTCCCAGCACACACCACCTCCCCAAGTGCAAACACCCAAGTATTTTCTGCCGCATGCTACATCTAAGGGCTTAGAGCTGTTGCTGGTCCTCACCTTCCCTTGACAGCGCTTTCACAGCCAAACACACTCTGCCCATCTGCCTTTGCCTTGCCTCCCAGCAATCCCAATACATATTCTCAGGTTCACTCTCACTCTCACTCCTGGCACAGACCACCTCCCAAAGTGCAAACATCCAAGCCATTTCTCCCATACAATAGGCCTAAGGGCTTAGAGCAGTTGCTGGTCCTCACCTTCCCTTGACAGCGCTTTCACAGCCAAAGACACTCTGGTCATGTGCCTTTGCCATGCCTCCCAGCACTCCCAACACACATTCGCAGGCTCACTCTCACTCTCACTCCCAGCAATGACCAGCAACCAAAGTTACAACACAGAAGCCATTTCTTCCATACGATAGGCCTAAGTGCTTAGAGCTGTTCCTGGTCCTCAACTTCCCTTGAAACCGCTTTCACAGCCAAACACACTCTGGCCATCTGCCTTTGCCTTGCCTCCCAGCACTCCCAACACACTCTCACTCCCGGCACAGACCACCTCACAAAGTGCAAATATCCAATCGATTTCTGACACACGCTACATCTAAGGGCTTAGAGCTGTTGCTGGTGCTCACCTTCCCTTGACACCGCTTTCACAGCCAAACACACTCTGGCCATCTACCCTAGCTTTGCCTCCCAGCACACACAACACACATTCTCACTACCGGCACAGACCACCTCCCAAAGTGCAAACAACCAAGCGATGTCTGCCGCATGCTACATCTAAGGGCTTAGAGCTGTTGCTGGTCCTCACCTTCCCTTGACTGCACTTTCACAGCCAAACACACTCTGCCCATCTAGCCTGGCTTTGCCTCCAGGACTCCCAACACACATTCTCAGGTTCAATCTCACTCTCACTCCCGGCACAGACCACCTCCCAAAGTGCAAACGTCCAAGCCATTTCTCCCATACGATAGGCCTAAGGGCTTAGAGCTGTTGCTGGTCCTCACCTTCCCTTGACACCGCTTTCACAGCCAAACACACTCTGCCCATCGGCCTTTGCCTTGCCTCCCAGCACTCCCAACACACTCTCACTCTCGGCACAGACCACCTCCCAAAGTGCCAACAACCAAGCGATTTCTGACGCACGCTACATCTAAGGGCTTAGAGCTGTTGCTGGTCCTCACCTTCCCTTGACACCGCTTTCACAGCCAAACACACTCTGGCCATCTAGCCTGGCTTTGCCTCCAGCACTCCCAACACACATTCTCAGGCTCAATATCACTCTCACTCCCGGCATAGACCACCTCCCAAAGTGCCAACACCAAAGCAATTTCTCACACACACTACATCTAAGGGCTTAGAGCTGTTGCTGGTCCTCACCTTCCCTTGACACCGCTTTCCCAGCCAAACACACTCTGCCCATCTGCCTTTACCTTGCCTCCCGGCACTCCCAACACACTCTCACTCTCGGCACACACCACCTCCCAAAGTGCCAACAACCAAGCGAGTTCTGACGCACGCTACATCTAAGGGCTTAGAGCAGATGCTGGTCCTCACCTTCCCTTGACACCGCTTTCACAGCCAAACACACTCTGGCCATCTGCCTTTGCCTCAACTCCCACCACTCCCAACACACTCTCACCCTCGGCACACACCACCTCCCAAAGTGCCAACACCCAAGCGGTTTCTGACACACGCTACATCTAAGGGCTTAGAGCAGATGCTGGTCATCACCTTCCCTTCACACCGCTTTCACAGCCAAACACACTCTGCCCATCTAGCGTGGCTTTGCCTCCCAGCACTCCCAACACACATTCTCAGGCGCAATCTAACTCTCACTCCTGGCACAGACCACCTCCCAAAGTGCAGACGTGCAAGCCATTTCTCCCATACGATAGGCCTAAGGGCTTAGAGCTGTTGCTGGTCCTCACCTTCCCTTGACACCGCTTTCACAGCCAAACACACTCTGGCCATCTGCCTTTGCCTTGCCTACCAGCACTCCCAACACACATTCTCAGGCTCAATCTCACTCTCACTCCCGGTACAGACCACCTCCCAAAGTGCAAACGTCTAAGCCATTTATCCCGCACGCTACCTCTAAGGGCTTAGAGGTGTGGCTGGTCCTCACCTTCCCTTGACACCGCTTTCACAGCCAAACACACTCTGCCCATCTGCCTTTGCCTCAACTCCCACCACTCCCAAAACACTCTCACTCTCGGCACACACCACCTCCCAAAGTGCCAACACCCAAGCGGTTTCTGACACACGCTACATCTAAGGGCTTAGAGCTGTGGCTGGTCTTTATCTTCCCTTGACACCGCTTTCACAGCCAAACACGCTCTGGCCATCTGCCCTGGCTTTGCCTCCCAGCACTCCCAACACACATTCTCAGGTTCAATCTCACTCTCACTCCCGTCACAGACCACCTCCCATAGTGACAACACCCAAGCCATTTCTCCCAGGCGACAGGCCTAAGGGCTTAGAGCTGTTGCTGGTCCTCACCTTCCCTTGACACCGCTTTCACAGACAAACACACTCTGGCCGTCTGCCCTGGCTTTGCCTCCCACCACTGCCAACACACATTCTCAGGCTCAATCTCACTCTCACTCCCGGCACAGACAAACTCCCAAAGTGCAAACGTCCAAGCCTTTTCTCCCGAACGCTACCTCTAAGGGCTGAGAGCTGTTCCAGGTCCTCACCTTCCTTTGGCACCGCTTTCACAGCTGAACACACTCTGCCCATCTGCCTTTGCCTCAACTCCCACCACTCCCAACACACTCTCACTCTCGGCACACACCACCTCCCAAAGTGCCAACACCCAAGCGGTTTCTGACAAACGCTACACCTAAGTGCTTACAGCAGATGCTGGTCATCACCTTCCCTTCACACCGCTTTCACAGCCAAACACACTCTGGCCATCTAGCCTGGCTTTGCCTCCCAGCACTCCCAACACACATTCTCAGGCGCAATCTAACTCTCACTACCGGCACAGGCCACCTCCCAAAGTGCAGACGTGCAAGCCATTTCTCCCATACGATAGGCCTAAGGGCTTAGAGCTGATGCTGGTCCTCACCTTCCCTTGACACCGCTTTCACAGCCAAACACACTCTGCCCATCTACCTTTGCCTTGCCTCCCAGCACTCCCAACACACTCTCACTACCGGCACAGACCACCTGCCAAAGTGCAAACACCCAAGTGATTTCTGACACACGCTACTTCTAAGGGCTTAGAGTTGTTGATGGTCCTCACCTTCCCTTGACACCGCTTTCACAGCCAAACACACTCTGGCCATCTGCCTTTGCCTTGCCTACCAGCACTCCCAACACACATTCTCAGGCTCACTCTCACTCTCACTAACGGAACAGACCACTTCCTAAAGTGCAAACGTCCAAGCCATTTCTCCCATACGATAGGCCTAAGGGCTTAGAGCTGTTGATGGTTTTCAACTTCCCTTGACACCGCTTTCACAGCTAAACACACTCTGCCCATTTGCCTTTGCCTTGCCTCCCAGCACTCCCAACACACATTCTCAGGCTCAATCTCACTCTCACTCCCAGCAATGACCAGCAACCAAAGTGCCAACACAGAAGCCATTTCTTCCATACGATAGGCCTAAGGGCTTAGAGCTGTTGCTGGTCCTCACCTTCCCTTGACACCACTTTCACAGCCAAACACACTCTGCCCATCTACCCTGGCTTTGCCTCCCAGCACTCCCAACACACATTCTCAGGTTCAATCTCACTCTCACTCCCAGCACACACCACCTCCCCAAGTGCAAACACCCAAGTATTTTCTGCCGCATGCTACATCTAAGGGCTTAGAGCTGTTGCTGGTCCTCACCTTCCCTTGACAGCGCTTTCACAGCCAAACACACTCTGCCCATCTGCCCTGGCTTTGCCTCCCAGCACTCCCAACACACATTCTCAGGTTCAATCTCACTCTCACTCCAAGCACAGACCACCTCCCAAAGTGCAAACGTCCAAGCGATTTCTGACGCACGCCACATCTAAGGGCTTAGAGCAGTTGCTGGTCCTCACCTTCCCTTGACTCCACTATTAACAGCCAAACACACTTTGGCCATGTACCCTGGCTTTGCCTCCCAGGACTCCCAACACACATTCTCAGGTTCAATCTCACTCTCACTCCCGGCACAGACCACCTCCCAAAGTGCAAACATCCAAGCCATTTCTCCCCTACGATAGGCCTAAGGACTTAGAGCAGTTGCTGGTCCTCACCTTCCCTTGACACCGCTTTCACAGCCAAACACACTCTGGTCATGTGCCTTTACCTTGCCTCCCAGCACTCCCAACACACTCTCAATCCCGGCACAGACCACCTCACAAAGTGCAAATATCCAATCGATTTCTGACACACGCTACATCTAAGGGCTTAGAGCTGTTGCTGGTCCTCACCTTCCCTTGACACCGCTTTCACAGCCAAACACACTCTGGCCATCTGCCTTTGCCTTGCCTCCCAGCAATCCCAACACACAATCTAAAGTTCAATCTCACTCTGTCTCCCGGCACAGACCATCTCCCATAGTGCAAATATCCAAGCCATTTCTCCCCTATGATAGGCCTAAGGGCTTAGAGATGTTGCTGGTCCTCAACTTCCCTTGACAGCGCTTTCACAGCCAAACACACTCTGGCCATCTGCCTTTGCCTTGCCTCCCAGCACTCCCAACACACTCTCACTCCCGGCACAGACCACCTCACAAAGTGCAAATATCCAATCGATTTCTGACACACGCTACATGTAAGGGCTTAGAGCTGTTGCTGGTCCTCACCTTCCCTTGACACCGCTTTCACAGCCAAACACACTCTGGCCATCTACCCTAGCTTTGCCTCCCAGCACACACAACACACATTCTCACTACCAGCACAGACCACCTCCCAAAGTGCAAACAACCAAGCGATGTCTGCCGCATGCTACATCTAAGGGCTTAGAGCAGTTGCTGGTCCTCACCTTCCCTTGACTGCACTTTCACAGCCAAACACACTCTGCCCATCTAGCCTGGCTTTGCCTCCAGGACTCCCAACACACATTCTCAGGTTCAATCTCACTCTCACTCCCGGCACAGACCACCTCCCAAAGTGCAAACATCCAAGCCATTTCTCCCATACGATAGGCCTAAGGGCTTAGAGCTGTTGCTGGTCCTCACCTTCCCTTGACACCGCTTTCACAGCCAAACACACTCTGGCCATCTGCCTTTGCCTTGCCTCCCAGCACTCCCAATACACATTCTCAGGCTCACTCTCACTCTCACTCGCGGCACAGACCGCCTCCCAAAGTACAAACGTCTAAGCCATTTCTCCCATAGGATAGGCCTATGCGCTTAGCGCTGTTGCTGGTCATCACCTTCCCTTGACAGCGCTGTCACCGCCAAACGCACTCTGGCCATCTACCTTTGCCTTGCCTCCCAGCACTCCCAATACTCTTTCCCTTACTCTTTGGTACAAGTCACTGCACTTTGGCAGGTGGTCTGCGCCGAGCGTGAGACTGAGCTTGAGAATGGGTGTTGGGAGTGCTGGGAGGCAAGGGAAGTGCACATCACCATTGTGCGTTTTGCTGTGAAGGCGCTGGCTAGGAATGTTAAGGATGAGCGAGAGCTTCCCGTGCTGGCACCTTGGCAGTGGGAGAACTGGCTGGGTGCTTGCAGTGTCAGAGCAGGGCTCTGCCGATCGTGAGAGTGACATGGGTGTTGGCAGTTTACAGAGCTAGGCAAGCGCGGAACGCCACTGCTTGCAATCGGCAGAGCCCTGCTCCCACACTGCAAACGTCCAGCGTTTTTCTCACAGCAAACTGCCAGCACTCAAAGCTCTTGCTGTTCATCAGCTTTCGCTGTGTGTTGTTTCACAGCCAACCACACAGTGGCGCTCTGCGCTTGCTTATTTCCTTACACTGCCAACACTGTCTCACTGTCACCATCAGCAGAGCCCTTCTTGACTCTGCGAACGTCCAGCGATTTGTCCCAAAGCACAGATGATAGAGAGCACTCAAAGATTTCATTGCTCCTCACCTTTCCGTGCCAATGCTTTCACAGCCACACACACTCTGGCCATCTGCCTTTGCCTTGCCTCCCAGCACTTCCAACACACATTCTCAGGCGCACTCACGCTCTCACTCTCACTCCCAGCACAGACCACCTCCCAAAGTGCAAACACCCAAGCGATTTCTGCCGCATGCTACATCTAAGGGCTTGGAGCTGTTGCTGGTCCTCACCTTCCCTTGACAGCGCTTTCACAGCCAAACACACTCTGGCCATCTGCGCTGCCCTTCCCTCCCAGCACTCCCAACACACATTCGCAAGCTCACTCACGCTCTCACTCTCACTCCCAGCACAAACCACCTCCCACAGTGCAAACAACAAAGCCATTTCTCCCATACGACAGGCCTAAAGGCTTAGAGCAGTTGCTGGTCCTCACCTTCCCTTGACACCGCTTTCACAGCCAAACACACTCTGCCCATCTGCCTTTGCCTTGCCTCCCAGCACTCCCAACACACATTCTCAGGCTCAATCTCACTCTCACTCCCAGCAATGACCAGCAACCAAACTGCCAACACAGAAGCCATTTCTTCCATACGATAGGCCTAAGGGCTTAGAGCTGTTGCTGGTCCTCACCTTCCCTTGACACCACTTTCACAGCCAAACACACTCTGGGAATCTGCCCTGGCTTTGCCTCCCAGCACTCCCAACACACATTCTCAGGTTCAATCTCACTCTCACTCCCAGCACACACCACCTCCCCAAGTGCAAACACCCAAGTATTTTCTGCCGCATGCTACATCTAAGGGCTTAGAGCTGTTGCTGGTCCTCACCTTCCCTTGACAGCGCTTTCACAGCCAAACACACTCTGCCCATCTGCCTTTGCCTTGCCTCCCAGCAATCCCAATACATATTCTCAGGTTCACTCTCACTCTCACTCCTGGCACAGACCACCTCCCAAAGTGCAAACATCCAAGCCATTTCTCCCATACAATAGGCCTAAGGGCTTAGAGCAGTTGCTGGTCCTCACCTTCCCTTGACAGCGCTTTCACAGCCAAACACACTCTGGTCATGTGCCTTTGCCTTGCCTCCCAGCACTCCCAACACACATTCGCAGGCTCACTCTCACTCTCACTCCCAGCAATGACCAGCAACCAAAGTTACAACACAGAAGCCATTTCTTCCATACGATAGGCCTAAGTGCTTAGAGCTGTTCCTGGTCCTCAACTTCCCTTGAAACCGCTTTCACAGCCAAACACACTCTGGCCATCTGCCTTTGCCTTGCCTCCCAGCACTCCCAACACACTCTCACTCCCGGCACAGACCACCTCACAAAGTGCAAATATCCAATCGATTTCTGACACACGCTACATCTAAGGGCTTAGAGCTGTTGCTGGTGCTCACCTTCCCTTGACACCGCTTTCACAGCCAAACACACTCTGGCCATCTACCCTAGCTTTGCCTCCCAGCACACACAACACACATTCTCACTACCGGCACAGACCACCTCCCAAAGTGCAAACAACCAAGCGATGTCTGCCGCATGCTACATCTAAGGGCTTAGAGCTGTTGCTGGTCCTCACCTTCCCTTGACTGCACTTTCACAGCCAAACACACTCTGCCCATCTAGCCTGGCTTTGCCTCCAGGACTCCCAACACACATTCTCAGGTTCAATCTCACTCTCACTCCCGGCACAGACCACCTCCCAAAGTGCAAACATCCAAGCCATTTCTCCCATACGATAGGCCTAAGGGCTTAGAGCTGTTGCTGGTCCTCACCTTCCCTTGACACCGCTTAACAGCCAAACACACTCTGGCCATCTGCCTTTACCTTGCCTCCCAGCACTCCCAACACACATTCTCAGGCGCACTCTCACTCTCACTAACGGAACAGACCACTTCCTAAAGTGCAAACGTCCAAGCCATTTCTCCCATACGATAGGCCTAAGGGCTTAGAGCTGTTGATGGTTTTCAACTTCCCTTGACACCGCTTTCACAGCTAAACACACTCTGCCCATTTGCCTTTGCCTTGCCTCCCAGCACTCCCAACACACATTCTCAGGCTCAATCTCACTCTCACTCCCAGCAATGACCAGCAACCAAACTGCCAACACAGAAGCCATTTCTTCCATACGATAGGCCTAAGGGCTTAGAGCTGTTGCTGGTCCTCACCTTCCCTTGACACCACTTTCACAGCCAAACACATTCTGCCCATCTACCCTGGCTTTGCCTCCCAGCACTCCCAACACACATTCTAAGGTTCAATCTCACTCTCACTCCCAGCACACACCACCTCCCCAAGTGCAAACACCCAAGTATTTTCTGCCGCATGCTACATCTAAGGGCTTAGAGCTGTTGCTGGTCCTCACCTTCCCTTGACAGCGCTTTCACAGCCAAACACACTCTGCCCATCTGCCTTTGCCTTGCCTCCCAGCAATCCCAATACATATTCTCAGGTTCACTCTCACTCTCACTCCCGCCACAGACCACCTCCCAAAGTGCAAACATCCAAGCCATTTCTCCCATACAGTAGGCCTAAGGGCTTAGAGCAGTTGCTGGTCCTCACCTTCCCTTGACAGCGCTTTCACAGCCAAACACACTCTGGTCATGTGCCTTTGCCTTGCCTCCCAGCACTCCCAACACACATTCGCAGGCTCACTCTCACTCTCACTCCCAGCAATGACCAGCAACCAAAGTTACAACACAGAAGCCATTTCTTCCATACGATAGGCCTAAGTGCTTAGAGCTGTTCCTGGTCCTCAACTTCCCTTGAAACCGCTTTCACAGCCAAACACACTCTGGCCATCTGCCTTTGCCTTGCCTCCCAGCACTCCCAACACACTCTCACTCCCGGCACAGACCACCTCACAAAGTGCAAATATCCAATCGATTTCTGACACACGCTACATCTAAGGGCTTAGAGCTGTTGCTGGTCCTCACCTTCCCTTGACACCGCTTTCACAGCCAAACACACTCTGGCCATCTACCCTAGCTTTGCCTCCCAGCACACACAACACACATTCTCACTACCGGCACAGACCACCTCCCAAAGTGCAAACAACCAAGCGATGTCTGCCGCATGCTACATCTAAGGGCTTAGAGCTGTTGCTGGTCCTCACCTTCCCTTGACTGCACTTTCACAGCCAAACACACTCTGCCCATCTAGCCTGGCTTTGCCTCCAGGACTCCCAACACACATTCTCAGGTTCAATCTCACTCTCACTCCCGGCACAGACCACCTCCCAAAGTGCAAACATCCAAGCCATTTCTCCCATACGATAGGCCTAAGGGCTTAGAGCTGTTGCTGGTCCTCACCTTCCCTTGACACCGCTTAACAGCCAAACACACTCTGGCCATCTGCCTTTGCCTTGCCTCCCAGCACTCCCAATACACATTCTCAGGCTCACTCTCACTCTCACTCGCGGCACAGACCGCCTCCCAAAGTACAAACGTCTAAGCCATTTCTCCCATAGGATAGGCCTAAGGGCTTAGAGCTGTTGCTGGTCATCACCTTCCCTTGACAGCGCTGTCACCGCCAAACGCACTCTGGCCATCTACCTTTGCCTTGCCTCCCAGCACTCCCAATACTCTTTCCCTTACTCTTTGGTACAAGTCACTGCACTTTGGCAGGTGGTCTGCGCCGAGCGTGAGACTGAGCTTGAGAATGGGTTTTGGGAGTGCTGGGAGGCAAGGGAGGTGCACATCACCGTTGTGCGTTTTGCTGTGAAGGCGCTGGCTAGGAATGTTAAGGATGAGCGAGAGCTTCCCGTGCTGGCACCTTGGCAGTGGGAGAACTGGCTGGGTGCTTGCAGTGTCAGAGCAGGGCTCTGCCGATCGTGAGAGTGACATGGGTGTTGGCAGTTTACAGAGCTAGGCAAGCGCGGAACGCCACTGCTTGCAATCGGCAGAGCCCTGCTCCCACACTGCAAACGTCCAGCGTTTTTCTCA
This sequence comes from Pelecanus crispus, assembly GCF_030463565.1. NCBI lineage: Eukaryota > Metazoa > Chordata > Aves > Pelecaniformes > Pelecanidae > Pelecanus > Pelecanus crispus. Next base: position 926,443 of record NW_027461445.1, on the reverse strand, counting down.
CAGCAACTGCCAGCACTCAAAGCTCTTGCTGTTCATCAGCTTTCGCTGTGTGTTGTTTCACAGCCAACCACACAGTGGCGCTCTGCGCTTGCTTAATTCCTTACACTGCCAACACTGTCTCACTGTCACCATCAGCAGAGCCCTTCTTGACTCTGCGAACGTCCAGCGATTTGTCCCAAAGCACAGATGATAGAGAGCACTCAAAGATTTCATTGCTCCTCACCTTTCCGTGCCAATGCTTTCACAGCCACACACACTCTGGCCATCTGCCTTTGCCTTGCCTCCCAGCACTTCCAACACACATTCTCAGGCGCACTCACGCTCTCACTCTCACTCCCAGCACAGACCACCTCCCAAAGTGCAAACACCCAAGCGATTTCTGCCGCATGCTACATCTAAGGGCTTGGAGCTGTTGCTGGTCCTCACCTTCCCTTGACTCCGCTTTCACACCCAAACACACTCTGCCCATCTACCCTGGCTTTGACTCCCAGGACTCCCAAAACACATTCTCAGGTTCAATATCACTCTCACTCCCAGCACAGACCACCTCCGAAAGTGCAAACACCCAAGCGATTTCTGACGCACGCTACATCTAAGGGCTTAGAGCTGTTGCTGGTCCTCACCTTCCCTTGACACCGCTTTCACAGCCAAACACACTCTGCCCATCGGCCTTTGCCTTGCCTCCCAGCACTACCAACACACATTCTCAGGCTCAATCTCACTCTCACTCCCGGCACAGACCACCTCACAAAGTGCAAACGTCCATGCCATTTCTCCCATACGATAGGCCTAAGGGCTTAGAGCTGTTGATGGTTTTCAACTTCCCTTGACACCGCTTTCACAGCTAAACACACTCTGCCCATTTGCCTTTGCCTTGCCTCCCAGCACTCCCAACACACATTCTCAGGCTCAATCTCACTTTCACTCCCAGCAATGACCAGCAACCAAAGTGCCAACACAGAAGCCATTTCTTCCATACGATAGGCCTAAGGGCTTGGAGCTGTTGCTGGTCCTCACCTTCCCTTGACACCGCTTTCACAGCCAAAGACACTCTGGCCATCTACCCTAGCTTTGCCTCCCAGCACACACAACACACATTCTCACTACCGGCACAGACCACCTCCCAAAGTGCAAACAACCAAGCGATGTCTGCCGCATGCTACATCTAAGGGCTTAGAGCAGTTGCTGGTCCTCACCTTCCCTTGACTGCACTTTCACAGCCAAACACACTCTGCCCATCTAGCCTGGCTTTGCCTCCAGGACTCCCAACACACATTCTCAGGTTCAATCTCACTCTCACTCCCGGCACAGACCACCTCCCAAAGTGCAAACATCCAAGCCATTTCTCCCATACGATAGGCCTAAGGGCTTAGAGCTGTTGCTGGTCCTCACCTTCCCTTGACACCGCTTTCACAGCCAAACACACTCTAGCCATCTGCCTTTGCCTTGCCTCCCAGCACTCCCAATACACATTCTCAGGCTCACTCTCACTCTCACTCGCGGCACAGACCGCCTCCCAAAGTACAAACGTCTAAGCCATTTCTCCCATAGGATAGGCCTATGCGCTTAGCGCTGTTGCTGGTCATCACCTTCCCTTGACAGCGCTGTCACCGCCAAACGCACTCTGGCCATCTACCTTTGCCTTGCCTCCCAGCACTCCCAATACTCTTTCCCTTACTCTTTGGTACAAGTCACTGCACTTTGGCAGGTGGTCTGCGCCGAGCGTGAGACTGAGCTTGAGAATGGGTGTTGGGAGTGCTGGGAGGCAAGGGAAGTGCACATCACCATTGTGCGTTTTGCTGTGAAGGCGCTGGCTAGGAATGTTAAGGATGAGCGAGAGCTTCCCGTGCTGGCACCTTGGCAGTGGGAGAACTGGCTGGGTGCTTGCAGTGTCAGAGCAGGGCTCTGCCGATCGTGAGAGTGACATGGGTGTTGGCAGTTTACAGAGCTAGGCAAGCGCGGAACGCCACTGCTTGCAATCGGCAGAGCCCTGCTCCCACACTGCAAACGTCCAGCGTTTTTCTCACAGCAAACTGCCAGCACTCAAAGCTCTTGCTGTTCATCAGCTTTCGCTGTGTGTTGTTTCACAGCCAACCACACAGTGGCGCTCTGCGCTTGCTTAATTCCTTACACTGCCAACACTGTCTCACTGTCACCATCAGCAGAGCCCTTCTTGACTCTGCGAACGTCCAGCGATTTGTCCCAAAGCACAGATGATAGAGAGCACTCAAAGATTTCATTGCTCCTCACCTTTCCGTGCCAATGCTTTCACAGCCACACACACTCTGGCCATCTGCCTTTGCCTTGCCTCCCAGCACTTCCAACACACATTCTCAGGCGCACTCACGCTCTCACTCTCACTCCCAGCACAGACCACCTCCCAAAGTGCAAACACCCAAGCGATTTCTGCCGCATGCTACATCTAAGGGCTTGGAGCTGTTGCTGGTCCTCACCTTCCCTTGACAGCGCTTTCACAGCCAAACACACTCTGGCCATCTGCGCTGCCCTTCCCTCCCAGCACTCCCAACACACATTCGCAAGCTCACTCACGCTCTCACTCTCACTCCCAGCACAAACCACCTCCCACAGTGCAAACAAAAAAGCCATTTCTCCCATACGATAGGCCTAAAGGCTTAGAGCAGTTGCTGGTCCTCACCTTCCCTTGACACCGCTTTCACAGCCAAACACACTCTGCCCATCTGCCTTTGCCTTGCCTCCCAGCACTCCCAACACACATTCTCAGGCTCAATCTCACTCTCACTCCCAGCAATGACCAGCAACCAAAGTGCCAACACCGAAGCCATTTCTTCCATACGATAGGCCTAAGGGCTTAGAGCTGTTGCTGGTCCTCACCTTCCCTTGACACCACTTTCACAGCCAAACACACTCTGGGAATCTGCCCTGGCTTTGCCTCCCAGCACTCCCAACACACATTCTCAGGTTCAATCTCACTCTCACTCCCAGCACACACCACCTCCCCAAGTGCAAACACCCAAGTATTTTCTGCCGCATGCTACATCTAAGGGCTTAGAGCTGTTGCTGGTCCTCACCTTCCCTTGACAGCGCTTTCACAGCCAAACACACTCTGCCCATCTGCCTTTGCCTTGCCTCCCAGCAATCCCAATACATATTCTCAGGTTCACTCTCACTCTCACTCCCGCCACAGACCACCTCCCAAAGTGCAAACATCCAAGCCATTTCTCCCATACAATAGGCCTAAGGGCTTAGAGCAGTTGCTGGTCCTCACCATCCCTTGACAGCGCTTTCACAGCCAAACACACTCTGGTCATGTGCCTTTGCCTTGCCTCCCAGCACTCCCAACACACATTCGCAGGCTCACTCTCCCTCTCACTCCCAGCAATGACCAGCAACCAAAGTGCCAACACAGAAGCCATTTCTTCCATACGATAGGCCTAAGTGCTTAGAGCTGTTCCTGGTCCTCAACTTCCCTTGAAACCGCTTTCACAGCCAAACACACTCTGGCCATCTGCCTTTGCCTTGCCTCCCAGCACTCCCAACACACTCTCACTCCCGGCACAGACCACCTCACAAAGTGCAAATATCCAATCGATTTCTGACACACGCTACATCTAAGGGCTTAGAGCTGTTGCTGGTGCTCACCTTCCCTTGACACCGCTTTCACAGCCAAACACACTCTGGCCATCTACCCTAGCTTTGCCTCCCAGCACACACAACACACATTCTCACTACCGGCACAGACCACCTCCCAAAGTGCAAACAACCAAGCGATGTCTGCCGCATGCTACATCTAAGGGCTTAGAGCTGTTGCTGGTCCTCACCTTCCCTTGACTGCACTTTCACAGCCAAACACACTCTGCCCATCTAGCCTGGCTTTGCCTCCAGGACTCCCAACACACATTCTCAGGTTCAATCTCACTCTCACTCCCGGCACAGACCACCTCCCAAAGTGCAAACGTCCAAGCCATTTCTCCCATACGATAGGCCTAAGGGCTTAGAGCTGTTGCTGGTCCTCACCTTCCCTTGACACCGCTTTCACAGCCAAACACACTCTGGCCATCTACCTTTGCCTTGCCTCCCAGCACTCCCAACACACTCTCACTCTCGGCACAGACCACCTCCCAAAGTGCCAACAACCAAGCGATTTCTGACGCACGCTACATCTAAGGGCTTAGAGCTGTTGCTGGTCCTCACCTTCCCTTGACACCGCTTTCACAGCCAAACACACTCTGGCCATCTAGCCTGGCTTTGCCTCCAGCACTCCCAACACACATTCTCAGGCTCAATATCACTCTCACTCCCGGCATAGACCACCTCCCAAAGTGCCAACACCAAAGCAATTTCTCACACACACTACATCTAAGGGCTTAGAGCTGTTGCTGGTCCTCACCTTCCCTTGACACCGCTTTCCCAGCCAAACACACTCTGCCCATCTGCCTTTACCTTGCCTCCCGGCACTCCCAACACACTCTCACTGTCGGCACACACCACCTCCCAAAGTGCCAACAACCAAGCGAGTTCTGACGCACGCTACATCTAAGGGCTTAGAGCAGATGCTGGTCCTCACCTTCCCTTCACACCGCTTTCACAGCCAAACACACTCTGGCCATCTGCCTTTGCCTCAACTCCCACCACTCCCAACAGACTCTCACCCTCGGCACACACCACCTCCCAAAGTGCCAACACCCAAGCGGTTTCTGACACACGCTACATCTAAGGGCTTAGAGCAGATGCTGGTCATCACCTTCCCTTCACACCGCTTTCACAGCCAAACACACTCTGCCCATCTAGCGTGGCTTTGCCTCCCAGCACTCCCAACACACATTCTCAGGCGCAATCTAACTCTCACTCCTGGCACAGACCACCTCCCAAAGTGCAGACGTGCAAGCCATTTCTCCCATACGATAGGCCTAAGGGCTTAGAGCTGTTGCTGGTCCTCACCTTCCCTTGACACCGCTTTCACAGCCAAACACACTCTGGCCATCTGCCTTTGCCTTGCCTACCAGCACTCCCAACACACATTCTCAGGCTCAATCTCACTCTCACTCCCGGTACAGACCACCTCCCAAAGTGCAAACGTCTAAGCCATTTATCCCGCACGCTACCTCTAAGGGCTTAGAGGTGTGGCTGGTCCTCACCTTCCCTTGACACCGCTTTCACAGCCAAACACACTCTGCCCATCTGCCTTTGCCTCAACTCCCACCACTCCCAAAACACTCTCACTCTCGGCACACACCACCTCCCAAAGTGCCAACAACCAAGCGAGTTCTGACACACGCTACATCTAAGGGCTTAGAGCTGTGGCTGGTCCTTATCTTCCCTTGACACCGCTTTCACAGCCAAACACGCTCTGGCCATCTGCCCTGGCTTTGCCTCCCAGCACTCCCAACACACATTCTCAGGTTCAATCTCACTCTCACTCCCGTCACAGACCACCTCCCATAGTGACAACACGCAAGCCATTTCTCCCAGGCGACAGGCCTAAGGGCTTAGAGCTGTTGCTGGTCCTCACCTTCCCTTGACACCGCTTTCACAGACAAACACACTCTGGCCGTCTGCCCTGGCTTTGCCTCCCACCACTGCCAACACACATTCTCAGGCTCAATCTCACTCTCACTCCCGGCACAGACAAACTCCCAAAGTGCAAACGTCCAAGCCTTTTCTCCCGAACGCTACCTCTAAGGGCTGAGAGCTGTTCCAGGTCCTCACCTTCCTTTGGCACCGCTTTCACAGCTAAACACACTCTGCCCATCTGCCTTTGCCTCAACTCCCACCACTCCCAACACACTCTCACTCTCGGCACACACCACCTCCCAAAGTGCCAACACCCAAGCGGTTTCTGACAAACGCTACACCTAAGTGCTTACAGCAGATGCTGGTCATCACCTTCCCTTCACACCGCTTTCACAGCCAAACACACTCTGGCCATCTAGCCTGGCTTTGCCTCCCAGCACTCCCAACACACATTCTCAGGCGCAATCTAACTCTCACTACCGGCACAGACCACCTCCCAAAGTGCAGACGTGCAAGCCATTTCTCCCATACGATAGGCCTAAGGGCTTAGAGCTGATGCTGGTCCTCACCTTCCCTTGACACCGCTTTCACAGCCAAACACACTCTGCCCATCTACCTTTGCCTTGCCTCCCAGCATCCCAACACACTCTCACTACCGGCACAGACCACCTGCCAAAGTGCAAACACCCAAGTGATTTCTGACACACGCTACTTCTAAGGGCTTAGAGTTGTTGATGGTCCTCACCTTCCCTTGACACCGCTTTCACAGACAAACACACTCTGGCCATCTGCCTTTGCCTTGCCTACCAGCACTCCCAACACACATTCTCAGGCTCACTCTCACTCTCACTACCGGCACAGGCCACCTCCCAAAGTGCAAACGTCCAAGCCATTTCTCCCATACGATAGGCCTAAGGGCTTAGAGCTGTTGCTGGTCCTCACCTTCCCTTGACACCGCTTTCACAGCCAAACACCCTCTGCCCATCAGCCTTTGCCTTGCTTCCCAGCACTCCCAACACACATTCTCAGGCTCACTCTCACTCTCACTAACGGAACAGACCACTTCCCAAAGTGCAAACGTCCAAGCCATTTCTCCCATACGATAGGCCTAAGGGCTTAGAGCTGTTGCTGGTCCTCACCTTCCCTTGACACCGCTTTCACAGCCAAACACACTCTGCCCATCTGCCTTTGCCTTGCCTCACGGCAATCCCAACACACTCTCACTCTCGGCACACACTACCTCCCAAAGTGCCAACAACCAAGCGAGTTCTGATGCACGCTACATCTAAGGGCTTAGAGCTGTTGCTGGTCCTCACCTTCCCTTGACACCGCTTTCACAGCCAAACACACTCTGGCCATCTGCCTTTACCTTGCCTCCCGGCACTGCCAACACACATTCTCAGGCTCACTCAGGCTCTCACTCTCACTCCCAGCACAGACCAACTCCCAAAGTGCAAACGTCCAAGCGATTTCTGACGCACGCTACATCTAAGGGCTTAGAGATGTGGCTGGTCCTCACCTTCCCTTGACACCGCTTTCCCAGCCAAACACACTCTGCCCATCTGCCTTTGCCTCAACTCGCACCACTCCCAACACACTCTCACTCTTGGCACAGACCACCTCCCAAAGTGCCAACACCCAAGCTATTTCGGAGGCACGCTACATGTAAGGGCTTAGAGCTGTTGCTGGTCCTCACCTTCCCTTGACACCGCTTTCACAGCCAAACACACTCTGCCCATCTACCCTGGCTTTGCCTCCAAGCACTCCCAACACACATTCTCAGATTCCATCTCACTCTCACTCCCGGCACAGACCACCTCCCAAAGTGCAAACACCGAAGCCATTTCTCCCATACGATAGGCCTAAGGGCTTAGATCTGTTGCTGGTCCTCACCTTCCCTTGACACCGCTTTCACAGCCAAACACACTCTGCCCATCTGCCTTTGACTCAACTCCCACGTCTCCCAAAACACTCTCACTATCGGCACAGACCACCTCCCAAAGTGCCAACACCCAAGCGGTTTCTGCCGCATGCTACATCTAAGGGCTTAGAGCTGTGGCTGGTCCTTACCTTCCCTTGACAGCGCTTTCACAGCCAAACACACTCTGGGAATCTGCCCTGGCTTTGCCTCCCAGCACTCCCAACACACATTCTCAGGCTCAATCTCACTGTCACTCCCGGCACAGACCACCTCCCATAGTGACAACACGCAAGCCATTTCTCCCAGGCGACAGGCCTAAGGGCTTAGAGCTGTTCTGGTCCTCACCTTCCCTTGACACCGCTTTCACAGCCAAACACACTCTGGCCATCTACCTTTGCCTTGCCTCCCAGCACTCCCAACACACTCTCACTACCGGCACAGACCACCTCACAAAGTGCAAATATCCAATCGATTTCTGACACACGCTACATCTAAGGGCTTAGAGCTGTTGCTGGTGCTCACCTTCCCTTGACACCGCTTTCACAGCCAAACACACTCTGGCCATCTACCCTAGCTTTGCCTCCCAGCACACACAACACACATTCTCACTACCGGCACAGACCACCTCCCAAAGTGCAAACAACCAAGCGATGTCTGCCGCATGCTACATCTAAGGGCTTAGAGCTGTTGCTGGTCCTCACCTTCCCTTGACTGCACTTTCACAGCCAAACACACTCTGCCCATCTAGCCTGGCTTTGCCTCCAGGACTCCCAACACACATTCTCAGGTTCAATCTCACTCTCACTCCCGGCACAGACCACCTCCCAAAGTGCAAACATCCAAGCCATTTCTCCCATACGATAGGCCTAAGGGCTTAGAGCTGTTGCTGGTCCTCACCTTCCCTTGACACCGCTTTCACAGCCAAACACACTCTGGCCATCTAGCCTGGCTTTGCCTCCAGCACTCCCAACACACATTCTCAGGCTCAATATCACTCTCACTCCCGGCATAGACCACCTCCCAAAGTGCCAACACCAAAGCAATTTCTCACACACACTACATCTAAGGGCTTAGAGCTGTTGCTGGTCCTCACCTTCCCTTGACACCGCTTTCACAGCCAAACACACTCTGCCCATCTGCCTTTACCTTGCCTCCCGGCACTCCCAACACACTCTCACTGTCGGCACACACCACCTCCCAAAGTGCCAACAACCAAGCGAGTTCTGACGCACGCTACATCTAAGGGCTTAGAGCAGATGCTGGTCCTCACCTTCCCTTCACACCGCTTTCACAGCCAAACACACTCTGGCCATCTGCCTTTGCCTCAACTCCCACCACTCCCAACAGACTCTCACCCTCGGCACACACCACCTCCCAAAGTGCCAACACCCAAGCGGTTTCTGACACACGCTACATCTAAGGGCTTAGAGCAGATGCTGGTCATCACCTTCCCTTCACACCGCTTTCACAGCCAAACACACTCTGCCCATCTAGCGTGGCTTTGCCTCCCAGCACTCCCAACACACATTCTCAGGCGCAATCTAACTCTCACTCCTGGCACAGACCACCTCCCAAAGTGCAGACGTGCAAGCCATTTCTCCCATACGATAGGCCTAAGGGCTTAGAGCTGTTGCTGGTCCTCACCTTCCCTTGACACCGCTTTCACAGCCAAACACACTCTGGCCATCTGCCTTTGCCTTGCCTACCAGCACTCCCAACACACATTCTCAGGCTCAATCTCACTCTCACTCCCGGTACAGACCACCTCCCAAAGTGCAAACGTCTAAGCCATTTATCCCGCACGCTACCTCTAAGGGCTTAGAGGTGTGGCTGGTCCTCACCTTCCCTTGACACCGCTTTCACAGCCAAACACACTCTGCCCATCTGCCTTTGCCTCAACTCCCACCACTCCCAAAACACTCTCACTCTCGGCACACACCACCTCCCAAAGTGCCAACAACCAAGCGAGTTCTGACACACGCTACATCTAAGGGCTTAGAGCTGTGGCTGGTCCTTATCTTCCCTTGACACCGCTTTCACAGCCAAACACGCTCTGGCCATCTGCCCTGGCTTTGCCTCCCAGCACTCCCAACACACATTCTCAGGTTCAATCTCACTCTCACTCCCGTCACAGACCACCTCCCATAGTGACAACACGCAAGCCATTTCTCCCAGGCGACAGGCCTAAGGGCTTAGAGCTGTTGCTGGTCCTCACCTTCCCTTGACACCGCTTTCACAGACAAACACACTCTGGCCGTCTGCCCTGGCTTTGCCTCCCACCACTGCCAACACACATTCTCAGGCTCAATCTCACTCTCACTCCCGGCACAGACAAACTCCCAAAGTGCAAACGTCCAAGCCTTTTCTCCCGAACGCTACCTCTAAGGGCTGAGAGCTGTTCCAGGTCCTCACCTTCCTTTGGCACCGCTTTCACAGCTAAACACACTCTGCCCATCTGCCTTTGCCTCAACTCCCACCACTCCCAACACACTCTCACTCTCGGCACACACCACCTCCCAAAGTGCCAACACCCAAGCGGTTTCTGACAAACGCTACACCTAAGTGCTTACAGCAGATGCTGGTCATCACCTTCCCTTCACACCGCTTTCACAGCCAAACACACTCTGGCCATCTAGCCTGGCTTTGCCTCCCAGCACTCCCAACACACATTCTCAGGCGCAATCTAACTCTCACTACCGGCACAGACCACCTCCCAAAGTGCAGACGTGCAAGCCATTTCTCCCATACGATAGGCCTAAGGGCTTAGAGCTGATGCTGGTCCTCACCTTCCCTTGACACCGCTTTCACAGCCAAACACACTCTGCCCATCTACCTTTGCCTTGCCTCCCAGCATCCCAACACACTCTCACTACCGGCACAGACCACCTGCCAAAGTGCAAACACCCAAGTGATTTCTGACACACGCTACTTCTAAGGGCTTAGAGTTGTTGATGGTCCTCACCTTCCCTTGACACCGCTTTCACAGACAAACACACTCTGGCCATCTGCCTTTGCCTTGCCTACCAGCACTCCCAACACACATTCTCAGGCTCACTCTCACTCTCACTACCGGCACAGGCCACCTCCCAAAGTGCAAACGTCCAAGCCATTTCTCCCATACGATAGGCCTAAGGGCTTAGAGCTGTTGCTGGTCCTCACCTTCCCTTGACACCGCTTTCACAGCCAAACACCCTCTGCCCATCAGCCTTTGCCTTGCTTCCCAGCACTCCCAACACACATTCTCAGGCTCACTCTCACTCTCACTAACGGAACAGACCACTTCCAAAAGTGCAAACGTCCAAGCCATTTCTCCCATACGATAGGCCTAAGGGCTTAGAGCTGTTGCTGGTCCTCACCTTCCCTTGACACCGCTTTCACAGCCAAACACACTCTGCCCATCTGCCTTTGCCTTGCCTCACGGCAATCCCAACACACTCTCACTCTCGGCACACACTACCTCCCAAAGTGCCAACAACCAAGCGAGTTCTGATGCACGCTACATCTAAGGGCTTAGAGCTGTTGCTGGTCCTCACCTTCCCTTGACACCGCTTTCACAGCCAAACACACTCTGGCCATCTGCCTTTACCTTGCCTCCCGGCACTGCCAACACACATTCTCAGGCTCACTCAGGCTCTCACTCTCACTCCCAGCACAGACCAACTCCCAAAGTGCAAACGTCCAAGCGATTTCTGACGCACGCTACATCTAAGGGCTTAGAGATGTGGCTGGTCCTCACCTTCCCTTGACACCGCTTTCCCAGCCAAACACACTCTGCCCATCTGCCTTTGCCTCAACTCGCACCACTCCCAACACACTCTCACTCTTGGCACAGACCACCTCCCAAAGTGCCAACACCCAAGCTATTTCGGAGGCACGCTACATGTAAGGGCTTAGAGCTGTTGCTGGTCCTCACCTTCCCTTGACACCGCTTTCACAGCCAAACACACTCTGCCCATCTACCCTGGCTTTGCCTCCAAGCACTCCCAACACACATTCTCAGATTCCATCTCACTCTCACTCCCGGCACAGACCACCTCCCAAAGTGCAAACACCGAAGCCATTTCTCCCATACGATAGGCCTAAGGGCTTAGATCTGTTGCTGGTCCTCACCTTCCCTTGACACCGCTTTCACAGCCAAACACACTCTGCCCATCTGCCTTTGACTCAACTCCCACGTCTCCCAAAACACTCTCACTATCGGCACAGACCACCTCCCAAAGTGCCAACACCCAAGCGGTTTCTGCCGCATGCTACATCTAAGGGCTTAGAGCTGTGGCTGGTCCTTACCTTCCCTTGACAGCGCTTTCACAGCCAAACACACTCTGGGAATCTGCCCTGGCTTTGCCTCCCAGCACTCCCAACACACATTCTCAGGCTCAATCTCACTGTCACTCCCGGCACAGACCACCTCCCATAGTGACAACACGCAAGCCATTTCTCCCAGGCGACAGGCCTAAGGGCTTAGAGCTGTTCTGGTCCTCACCTTCCCTTGACACCGCTTTCACAGCCAAACACACTCTGGCCATCTACCTTTGCCTTGCCTCCCAGCACTCCCAACACACTCTCACTACCGGCACAGACCACCTCACAAAGTGCAAATATCCAATCGATTTCTGACACACGCTACATCTAAGGGCTTAGAGCTGTTGCTGGTGCTCACCTTCCCTTGACACCGCTTTCACAGCCAAACACACTCTGGCCATCTACCCTAGCTTTGCCTCCCAGCACACACAACACACATTCTCACTACCGGCACAGACCACCTCCCAAAGTGCAAACAACCAAGCGATGTCTGCCGCATGCTACATCTAAGGGCTTAGAGCTGTTGCTGGTCCTCACCTTCCCTTGACTGCACTTTCACAGCCAAACACACTCTGCCCATCTAGCCTGGCTTTGCCTCCAGGACTCCCAACACACATTCTCAGGTTCAATCTCACTCTCACTCCCGGCACAGACCACCTCCCAAAGTGCAAACATCCAAGCCATTTCTCCCATACGATAGGCCTAAGGGCTTAGAGCTGTTGCTGGTCCTCACCTTCCCTTGACACCGCTTTCACAGCCAAACACACTCTGGCCATCTGCCTTTGCCTTGCCTCCCAGCACTCCCAATACACATTCTCAGGCTCACTCTCACTCTCACTCGCGGCACAGACCGCCTCCCAAAGTACAAACGTCTAAGCCATTTCTCCCATAGGATAGGCCTATGCGCTTAGCGCTGTTGCTGGTCATCACCTTCCCTTGACAGCGCTGTCACCGCCAAACGCACTCTGGCCATCTACCTTTGCCTTGCCTCCCAGCACTCCCAATACTCTTTCCCTTACTCTTTGGTACAAGTCACTGCACTTTGGCAGGTGGTCTGCGCCGAGCGTGAGACTGAGCTTGAGAATGGGTGTTGGGAGTGCTGGGAGGCAAGGGAAGTGCACATCACCATTGTGCGTTTTGCTGTGAAGGCGCTGGCTAGGAATGTTAAGGATGAGCGAGAGCTTCCCGTGCTGGCACCTTGGCAGTGGGAGAACTGGCTGGGTGCTTGCAGTGTCAGAGCAGGGCTCTGCCGATCGTGAGAGTGACATGGGTGTTGGCAGTTTACAGAGCTAGGCAAGCGCGGAACGCCACTGCTTGCAATCGGCAGAGCCCTGCTCCCACACTGCAAACGTCCAGCGTTTTTCTCACAGCAAACTGCCAGCACTCAAAGCTCTTGCTGTTCATCAGCTTTCGCTGTGTGTTGTTTCACAGCCAACCACACAGTGGCGCTCTGCGCTTGCTTATTTCCTTACACTGCCAACACTGTCTCACTGTCACCATCAGCAGAGCCCTTCTTGACTCTGCGAACGTCCAGCGATTTGTCCCAAAGCACAGATGATAGAGAGCACTCAAAGATTTCATTGCTCCTCACCTTTCCGTGCCAATGCTTTCACAGCCACACACACTCTGGCCATCTGCCTTTGCCTTGCCTCCCAGCACTTCCAACACACATTCTCAGGCGCACTCACGCTCTCACTCTCACTCCCAGCACAGACCACCTCCCAAAGTGCAAACACCCAAGCGATTTCTGCCGCATGCTACATCTAAGGGCTTGGAGCTGTTGCTGGTCCTCACCTTCCCTTGACAGCGCTTTCACAGCCAAACACACTCTGGCCATCTGCGCTGCCCTTCCCTCCCAGCACTCCCAACACACATTCGCAAGCTCACTCACGCTCTCACTCTCACTCCCAGCACAAACCACCTCCCACAGTGCAAACAACAAAGCCATTTCTCCCATACGACAGGCCTAAAGGCTTAGAGCAGTTGCTGGTCCTCACCTTCCCTTGACACCGCTTTCACAGCCAAACACACTCTGCCCATCTGCCTTTGCCTTGCCTCCCAGCACTCCCAACACACATTCTCAGGCTCAATCTCACTCTCACTCCCAGCAATGACCAGCAACCAAAGTGCCAACACCGAAGCCATTTCTTCCATACGATAGGCCTAAGGGCTTAGAGCTGTTGCTGGTCCTCACCTTCCCTTGACACCACTTTCACAGCCAAACACACTCTGGGAATCTGCCCTGGCTTTGCCTCCCAGCACTCCCAACACACATTCTCAGGTTCAATCTCACTCTCACTCCCAGCACACACCACCTCCCCAAGTGCAAACACCCAAGTATTTTCTGCCGCATGCTACATCTAAGGGCTTAGAGCTGTTGCTGGTCCTCACCTTCCCTTGACACCGCTTTCACAGCCAAACACACTCTGCCCATCTGCCTTTGCCTTGCCTCCCAGCAATCCCAATACATATTCTCAGGTTCACTCTCACTCTCACTCCTGGCACAGACCACCTCCCAAAGTGCAAACATCCAAGCCATTTCTCCCATACAATAGGCCTAAGGGCTTAGAGCAGTTGCTGGTCCTCACCTTCCCTTGACAGCGCTTTCACAGCCAAACACACTCTGGTCATGTGCCTTTGCCTTGCCTCCCAGCACTCCCAACACACATTCGCAGGCTCACTCTCACTCTCACTCCCAGCAATGACCAGCAACCAAAGTTACAACACAGAAGCCATTTCTTCCATACGATAGGCCTAAGTGCTTAGAGCTGTTCCTGGTCCTCAACTTCCCTTGAAACCGCTTTCACAGCCAAACACACTCTGGCCATCTGCCTTTGCCTTGCCTCCCAGCACTCCCAACACACTCTCACTCCCGGCACAGACCACCTCACAAAGTGCAAATATCCAATCGATTTCTGACACACGCTACATCTAAGGGCTTAGAGCTGTTGCTGGTGCTCACCTTCCCTTGACACCGCTTTCACAGCCAAACACACTCTGGCCATCTACCCTAGCTTTGCCTCCCAGCACACACAACACACATTCTCACTACCGGCACAGACCACCTCCCAAAGTGCAAACAACCAAGCGATGTCTGCCGCATGCTACATCTAAGGGCTTAGAGCTGTTGCTGGTCCTCACCTTCCCTTGACTGCACTTTCACAGCCAAACACACTCTGCCCATCTAGCCTGGCTTTGCCTCCAGGACTCCCAACACACATTCTCAGGTTCAATCTCACTCTCACTCCCGGCACAGACCACCTCCCAAAGTGCAAACATCCAAGCCATTTCTCCCATACGATAGGCCTAAGGGCTTAGAGCTGTTGCTGGTCCTCACCTTCCCTTGACACCGCTTAACAGCCAAACACACTCTGGCCATCTGCCTTTACCTTGCCTCCCAGCACTCCCAACACACATTCTCAGGCTCACTCTCACTCTCACTAACGGAACAGACCACTTCCTAAAGTGCAAACGTCCAAGCCATTTCTCCCATACGATAGGCCTAAGGGCTTAGAGCTGTTGATGGTTTTCAACTTCCCTTGACACCGCTTTCACAGCTAAACACACTCTGCCCATTTGCCTTTGCCTTGCCTCCCAGCACTCCCAACACACATTCTCAGGCTCAATCTCACTCTCACTCCCAGCAATGACCAGCAACCAAAGTGCCAACACAGAAGCCATTTCTTCCATACGATAGGCCTAAGGGCTTAGAGCTGTTGCTGGTCCTCACCTTCCCTTGACACCACTTTCACAGCCAAACACACTCTGCCCATCTACCCTGGCTTTGCCTCCCAGCACTCCCAACACACATTCTAAGGTTCAATCTCACTCTCACTCCCAGCACACACCACCTCCCCAAGTGCAAACACCCAAGTATTTTCTGCCGCATGCTACATCTAAGGGCTTAGAGCTGTTGCTGGTCCTCACCTTCCCTTGACAGCGCTTTCACAGCCAAACACACTCTGCCCATCTGCCTTTGCCTTGCCTCCCAGCAATCCCAATACATATTCTCAGGTTCACTCTCACTCTCACTCCCGCCACAGACCACCTCCCAAAGTGCAAACATCCAAGCCATTTCTCCCATACAGTAGGCCTAAGGGCTTAGAGCAGTTGCTGGTCCTCACCTTCCCTTGACAGCGCTTTCACAGCCAAACACACTCTGGTCATGTGCCTTTGCCTTGCCTCCCAGCACTCCCAACACACATTCGCAGGCTCACTCTCACTCTCACTCCCAGCAATGACCAGCAACCAAAGTTACAACACAGAAGCCATTTCTTCCATACGATAGGCCTAAGTGCTTAGAGCTGTTCCTGGTCCTCAACTTCCCTTGAAACCGCTTTCACAGCCAAACACACTCTGGCCATCTGCCTTTGCCTTGCCTCCCAGCACTCCCAACACACTCTCACTCCCGGCACAGACCACCTCACAAAGTGCAAATATCCAATCGATTTCTGACACACGCTACATCTAAGGGCTTAGAGCTGTTGCTGGTGCTCACCTTCCCTTGACACCGCTTTCACAGCCAAACACACTCTGGCCATCTACCCTAGCTTTGCCTCCCAGCACACACAACACACATTCTCACTACCGGCACAGACCACCTCCCAAAGTGCAAACAACCAAGCGATGTCTGCCGCATGCTACATCTAAGGGCTTAGAGCTGTTGCTGGTCCTCACCTTCCCTTGACTGCACTTTCACAGCCAAACACACTCTGCCCATCTAGCCTGGCTTTGCCTCCAGGACTCCCAACACACATTCTCAGGTTCAATCTCACTCTCACTCCCGGCACAGACCACCTCCCAAAGTGCAAACATCCAAGCCATTTCTCCCATACGATAGGCCTAAGGGCTTAGAGCTGTTGCTGGTCCTCACCTTCCCTTGACACCGCTTAACAGCCAAACACACTCTGGCCATCTGCCTTTGCCTTGCCTCCCAGCACTCCCAATACACATTCTCAGGCTCACTCTCACTCTCACTCGCGGCACAGACCGCCTCCCAAAGTACAAACGTCTAAGCCATTTCTCCCATAGGATAGGCCTAAGGGCTTAGAGCTGTTGCTGGTCATCACCTTCCCTTGACAGCGCTGTCACCGCCAAACGCACTCTGGCCATCTACCTTTGCCTTGCCTCCCAGCACTCCCAATACTCTTTCCCTTACTCTTTGGTACAAGTCACTGCACTTTGGCAGGTGGTCTGCGCCGAGCGTGAGACTGAGCTTGAGAATGGGTGTTGGGAGTGCTGGGAGGCAAGGGAAGTGCACATCACCGTTGTGCGTTTTGCTGTGAAGGCGCTGGCTAGGAATGTTAAGGATGAGCGAGAGCTTCCCGTGCTGGCACCTTGGCAGTGGGAGAACTGGCTGGGTGCTTGCAGTGTCAGAGCAGGGCTCTGCCGATCGTGAGAGTGACATGGCTGTTGGCAGTTTACAGAGCTAGGCAAGCGCGGAACGCCACTGCTTGCAATCGGCAGAGCCCTGCTCCCACACTGCAAACGTCCAGCGTTTTTCTCACAGCAAACTGCCAGCACTCAAAGCTCTTGCTGTTCATCAGCTTTCGCTGTGTGTTGTTTCACAGCCAACCACACAGTGGCGCTCTGCGCTTGCTTAATTCCTTACACTGCCAACACTGTCTCACTGTCACCATCAGCAGAGCCCTTCTTGACTCTGCGAACGTCCAGCGATTTGTCCCAAAGCACAGATGATAGAGAGCACTCAAAGATTTCATTGCTCCTCACCTTTCCGTGCCAATGCTTTCACAGCCACACACACTCTGGCCATCTGCCTTTGCCTTGCCTCCCAGCACTTCCAACACACATTCTCAGGCGCACTCACGCTCTCACTCTCACTCCCAGCACAGACCACCTCCCAAAGTGCAAACACCCAAGCGATTTCTGCCGCATGCTACATCTAAGGGCTTGGAGCTGTTGCTGGTCCTCACCTTCCCTTGACTCCGCTTTCACACCCAAACACACTCTGCCCATCTACCCTGGCTTTGACTCCCAGGACTCCCAAAACACATTCTCAGGTTCAATATCACTCTCACTCCCAGCACAGACCACCTCCGAAAGTGCAAACACCCAAGCGATTTCTGACGCACGCTACATCTAAGGGCTTAGAGCTGTTGCTGGTCCTCACCTTCCCTTGACACCGCTTTCACAGCCAAACACACTCTGCCCATCGGCCTTTGCCTTGCCTCCCAGCACTACCAACACACATTCTCAGGCTCAATCTCACTCTCACTCCCGGCACAGACCACCTCACAAAGTGCAAACGTCCATGCCATTTCTCCCATACGATAGGCCTAAGGGCTTAGAGCTGTTGATGGTTTTCAACTTCCCTTGACACCGCTTTCACAGCTAAACACACTCTGCCCATTTGCCTTTGCCTTGCCTCCCAGCACTCCCAACACACATTCTCAGGCTCAATCTCACTTTCACTCCCAGCAATGACCAGCAACCAAAGTGCCAACACAGAAGCCATTTCTTCCATACGATAGGCCTAAGGGCTTGGAGCTGTTGCTGGTCCTCACCTTCCCTTGACACCGCTTTCACAGCCAAACACACTCTGGCCATCTACCCTAGCTTTGCCTCCCAGCACACACAACACACATTCTCACTACCGGCACAGACCACCTCCCAAAGTGCAAACAACCAAGCGATGTCTGCCGCATGCTACATCTAAGGGCTTAGAGCAGTTGCTGGTCCTCACCTTCCCTTGACTGCACTTTCACAGCCAAACACACTCTGCCCATCTAGCCTGGCTTTGCCTCCAGGACTCCCAACACACATTCTCAGGTTCAATCTCACTCTCACTCCCGGCACAGACCACCTCCCAAAGTGCAAACATCCAAGCCATTTCTCCCATACGATAGGCCTAAGGGCTTAGAGCTGTTGCTGGTCCTCACCTTCCCTTGACACCGCTTTCACAGCCAAACACACTCTAGCCATCTGCCTTTGCCTTGCCTCCCAGCACTCCCAATACACATTCTCAGGCTCACTCTCACTCTCACTCGCGGCACAGACCGCCTCCCAAAGTACAAACGTCTAAGCCATTTCTCCCATAGGATAGGCCTATGCGCTTAGCGCTGTTGCTGGTCATCACCTTCCCTTGACAGCGCTGTCACCGCCAAACGCACTCTGGCCATCTACCTTTGCCTTGCCTCCCAGCACTCCCAATACTCTTTCCCTTACTCTTTGGTACAAGTCACTGCACTTTGGCAGGTGGTCTGCGCCGAGCGTGAGACTGAGCTTGAGAATGGGTGTTGGGAGTGCTGGGAGGCAAGGGAAGTGCACATCACCATTGTGCGTTTTGCTGTGAAGGCGCTGGCTAGGAATGTTAAGGATGAGCGAGAGCTTCCCGTGCTGGCACCTTGGCAGTGGGAGAACTGGCTGGGTGCTTGCAGTGTCAGAGCAGGGCTCTGCCGATCGTGAGAGTGACATGGGTGTTGGCAGTTTACAGAGCTAGGCAAGCGCGGAACGCCACTGCTTGCAATCGGCAGAGCCCTGCTCCCACACTGCAAACGTCCAGCGTTTTTCTCACAGCAAACTGCCAGCACTCAAAGCTCTTGCTGTTCATCAGCTTTCGCTGTGTGTTGTTTCACAGCCAACCACACAGTGGCGCTCTGCGCTTGCTTAATTCCTTACACTGCCAACACTGTCTCACTGTCACCATCAGCAGAGCCCTTCTTGACTCTGCGAACGTCCAGCGATTTGTCCCAAAGCACAGATGATAGAGAGCACTCAAAGATTTCATTGCTCCTCACCTTTCCGTGCCAATGCTTTCACAGCCACACACACTCTGGCCATCTGCCTTTGCCTTGCCTCCCAGCACTTCCAACACACATTCTCAGGCGCACTCACGCTCTCACTCTCACTCCCAGCACAGACCACCTCCCAAAGTGCAAACACCCAAGCGATTTCTGCCGCATGCTACATCTAAGGGCTTGGAGCTGTTGCTGGTCCTCACCTTCCCTTGACAGCGCTTTCACAGCCAAACACACTCTGGCCATCTGCGCTGCCCTTCCCTCCCAGCACTCCCAACACACATTCGCAAGCTCACTCACGCTCTCACTCTCACTCCCAGCACAAACCACCTCCCACAGTGCAAACAACAAAGCCATTTCTCCCATACGATAGGCCTAAAGGCTTAGAGCAGTTGCTGGTCCTCACCTTCCCTTGACACCGCTTTCACAGCCAAACACACTCTGCCCATCTGCCTTTGCCTTGCCTCCCAGCACTCCCAACACACATTCTCAGGCTCAATCTCACTCTCACTCCCAGCAATGACCAGCAACCAAAGTGCCAACACCGAAGCCATTTCTTCCATACGATAGGCCTAAGGGCTTAGAGCTGTTGCTGGTCCTCACCTTCCCTTGACACCACTTTCACAGCCAAACACACTCTGGGAATCTGCCCTGGCTTTGCCTCCCAGCACTCCCAACACACATTCTCAGGTTCAATCTCACTCTCACTCCCAGCACACACCACCTCCCCAAGTGCAAACACCCAAGTATTTTCTGCCGCATGCTACATCTAAGGGCTTAGAGCTGTTGCTGGTCCTCACCTTCCCTTGACAGCGCTTTCACAGCCAAACACACTCTGCCCATCTGCCTTTGCCTTGCCTCCCAGCAATCCCAATACATATTCTCAGGTTCACTCTCACTCTCACTCCCGCCACAGACCACCTCCCAAAGTGCAAACATCCAAGCCATTTCTCCCATACAATAGGCCTAAGGGCTTAGAGCAGTTGCTGGTCCTCACCTTCCCTTGACAGCGCTTTCACAGCCAAACACACTCTGGTCATGTGCCTTTGCCTTGCCTCCCAGCACTCCCAACACACATTCGCAGGCTCACTCTCCCTCTCACTCCCAGCAATGACCAGCAACCAAAGTGCCAACACAGAAGCCATTTCTTCCATACGATAGGCCTAAGTGCTTAGAGCTGTTCCGGGTCCTCAACTTCCCTTGAAACCGCTTTCACAGCCAAACACACTCTGGCCATCTGCCTTTGCCTTGCCTCCCAGCACTCCCAACACACTCTCACTCCCGGCACAGACCACCTCACAAAGTGCAAATATCCAATCGATTTCTGACACACGCTACATCTAAGGGCTTAGAGCTGTTGCTGGTGCTCACCTTCCCTTGACACCGCTTTCACAGCCAAACACACTCTGGCCATCTACCCTAGCTTTGCCTCCCAGCACACACAACACACATTCTCACTACCGGCACAGACCACCTCCCAAAGTGCAAACAACCAAGCGATGTCTGCCGCATGCTACATCTAAGGGCTTAGAGCTGTTGCTGGTCCTCACCTTCCCTTGACTGCACTTTCACAGCCAAACACACTCTGCCCATCTAGCCTGGCTTTGCCTCCAGGACTCCCAACACACATTCTCAGGTTCAATCTCACTCTCACTCCCGGCACAGACCACCTCCCAAAGTGCAAACGTCCAAGCCATTTCTCCCATACGATAGGCCTAAGGGCTTAGAGCTGTTGCTGGTCCTCACCTTCCCTTGACACCGCTTTCACAGCCAAACACACTCTGGCCATCTACCTTTGCCTTGCCTCCCAGCACTCCCAACACACTCTCACTCTCGGCACAGACCACCTCCCAAAGTGCCAACAACCAAGCGATTTCTGACGCACGCTACATCTAAGGGCTTAGAGCTGTTGCTGGTCCTCACCTTCCCTTGACACCGCTTTCACAGCCAAACACACTCTGGCCATCTAGCCTGGCTTTGCCTCCAGCACTCCCAACACACATTCTCAGGCTCAATATCACTCTCACTCCCGGCATAGACCACCTCCCAAAGTGCCAACACCAAAGCAATTTCTCACACACACTACATCTAAGGGCTTAGAGCTGTTGCTGGTCCTCACCTTCCCTTGACACCGCTTTCCCAGCCAAACACACTCTGCCCATCTGCCTTTACCTTGCCTCCCGGCACTCCCAACACACTCTCACTGTCGGCACACACCACCTCCCAAAGTGCCAACAACCAAGCGAGTTCTGACGCACGCTACATCTAAGGGCTTAGAGCAGATGCTGGTCCTCACCTTCCCTTGACACCGCTTTCACAGCCAAACACACTCTGGCCATCTGCCTTTGCCTCAACTCCCACCACTCCCAACACACTCTCACCCTCGGCACACACCACCTCCCAAAGTGCCAACACCCAAGCGGTTTCTGACACACGCTACATCTAAGGGCTTAGAGCAGATGCTGGTCATCACCTTCCCTTCACACCGCTTTCACAGCCAAACACACTCTGCCCATCTAGCGTGGCTTTGCCTCCCAGCACTCCCAACACACATTCTCAGGCGCAATCTAACTCTCACTCCTGGCACAGACCACCTCCCAAAGTGCAGACGTGCAAGCCATTTCTCCCATACGATAGGCCTAAGGGCTTAGAGCTGTTGCTGGTCCTCACCTTCCCTTGACACCGCTTTCACAGCCAAACACACTCTGGCCATCTGCCTTTGCCTTGCCTACCAGCACTCCCAACACACATTCTCAGGCTCAATCTCACTCTCACTCCCGGTACAGACCACCTCCCAAAGTGCAAACGTCTAAGCCATTTATCCCGCACGCTACCTCTAAGGGCTTAGAGGTGTGGCTGGTCCTCACCTTCCCTTGACACCGCTTTCACAGCCAAACACACTCTGCCCATCTGCCTTTGCCTCAACTCCCACCACTCCCAAAACACTCTCACTCTCGGCACACACCACCTCCCAAAGTGCCAACACCCAAGCGGTTTCTGACACACGCTACATCTAAGGGCTTAGAGCTGTGGCTGGTCCTTATCTTCCCTTGACACCGCTTTCACAGCCAAACACGCTCTGGCCATCTGCCCTGGCTTTGCCTCCCAGCACTCCCAACACACATTCTCAGGTTCAATCTCACTCTCACTCCCGTCACAGACCACCTCCCATAGTGACAACACGCAAGCCATTTCTCCCAGGCGACAGGCCTAAGGGCTTAGAGCTGTTGCTGGTCCTCACCTTCCCTTGACACCGCTTTCACAGACAAACACACTCTGGCCGTCTGCCGTGGCTTTGCCTCCCACCACTGCCAACACACATTCTCAGGCTCAATCTCACTCTCACTCCCGGCACAGACAAACTCCCAAAGTGCAAACGTCCAAGCCTTTTCTCCCGAACGCTACCTCTAAGGGCTGAGAGCTGTTCCAGGTCCTCACCTTCCTTTGGCACCGCTTTCACAGCTAAACACACTCTGCCCATCTGCCTTTGCCTCAACTCCCACCACTCCCAACACACTCTCACTCTCGGCACACACCACCTCCCAAAGTGCCAACACCCAAGCGGTTTCTGACAAACGCTACACCTAAGTGCTTACAGCAGATGCTGGTCATCACCTTCCCTTCACACCGCTTTCACAGCCAAACACACTCTGGCCATCTAGCCTGGCTTTGCCTCCCAGCACTCCCAACACACATTCTCAGGCGCAATCTAACTCTCACTACCGGCACAGACCACCTCCCAAAGTGCAGACGTGCAAGCCATTTCTCCCATACGATAGGCCTAAGGGCTTAGAGCTGATGCTGGTCCTCACCTTCCCTTGACACCGCTTTCACAGCCAAACACACTCTGCCCATCTACCTTTGCCTTGCCTCCCAGCATCCCAACACACTCTCACTACCGGCACAGACCACCTGCCAAAGTGCAAACACCCAAGTGATTTCTGACACACGCTACTTCTAAGGGCTTAGAGTTGTTGATGGTCCTCACCTTCCCTTGACACCGCTTTCACAGCCAAACACACTCTGGCCATCTGCCTTTGCCTTGCCTACCAGCACTCCCAACACACATTCTCAGGCTCACTCTCACTCTCACTACCGGCACAGGCCACCTCCCAAAGTGCAAACGTCCAAGCCATTTCTCCCATACGATAGGCCTAAGGGCTTAGAGCTGTTGCTGGTCCTCACCTTCCCTTGACACCGCTTTCACAGCCAAACACCCTCTGCCCATCAGCCTTTGCCTTGCTTCCCAGCACTCCCAACACACATTCTCAGGCTCACTCTCACTCTCACTAACGGAACAGACCACTTCCCAAAGTGCAAACGTCCAAGCCATTTCTCCCATACGATAGGCCTAAGGGCTTAGAGCTGATGCTGGTCCTCACCTTCCCTTGACACCGCTTTCACAGCCAAACACACTCTGCCCATCTGCCTTTGCCTTGCCTCACGGCAATCCCAACACACTCTCACTCTCGGCACACACTACCTCCCAAAGTGCCAACAACCAAGCGAGTTCTGATGCACGCTACATCTAAGGGCTTAGAGCTGTTGCTGGTCCTCACCTTCCCTTGACACCGCTTTCACAGCCAAACACACTCTGGCCATCTGCCTTTACCTTGCCTCCCGGCACTGCCAACACACATTCTCAGGCTCACTCAGGCTCTCACTCTCACTCCCAGCACAGACCAACTCCCAAAGTGCAAACGTCCAAGCGATTTCTGACGCACGCTACATCTAAGGGCTTAGAGATGTGGCTGGTCCTCACCTTCCCTTGACACCGCTTTCCCAGCCAAACACACTCTGCCCATCTGCCTTTGCCTCAACTCGCACCACTCCCAACACACTCTCACTCTTGGCACAGACCACCTCCCAAAGTGCCAACACCCAAGCTATTTCGGAGGCACGCTACATGTAAGGGCTTAGAGCTGTTGCTGGTCCTCACCTTCCCTTGACACCGCTTTCACAGCCAAACACACTCTGCCCATCTACCCTGGCTTTGCCTCCAAGCACTCCCAACACACATTCTCAGATTCCATCTCACTCTCACTCCCGGCACAGACCACCTCCCAAAGTGCAAACACCGAAGCCATTTCTCCCATACGATAGGCCTAAGGGCTTAGATCTGTTGCTGGTCCTCACCTTCCCTTGACACCGCTTTCACAGCCAAACACACTCTGCCCATCTGCCTTTGACTCAAGTCCCACGTCTCCCAAAACACTCTCACTATCGGCACAGACCACCTCCCAAAGTGCCAACACCCAAGCGGTTTCTGCCGCATGCTACATCTAAGGGCTTAGAGCTGTGGCTGGTCCTTACCTTCCCTTGACAGCGCTTTCACAGCCAAACACACTCTGGGAATCTGCCCTGGCTTTGCCTCCCAGCACTCCCAACACACATTCTCAGGCTCAATCTCACTGTCACTCCCGGCACAGACCACCTCCCATAGTGACAACACGCAAGCCATTTCTCCCAGGCGACAGGCCTAAGGGCTTAGAGCTGTTCTGGTCCTCACCTTCCCTTGACACCGCTTTCACAGCCAAACACACTCTGGCCATCTACCTTTGCCTTGCCTCCCAGCACTCCCAACACACTCTCACTACCGGCACAGACCACCTCACAAAGTGCAAATATCCAATCGATTTCTGACACACGCTACATCTAAGGGCTTAGAGCTGTTGCTGGTCCTCACCTTCCCTTGACACCGCTTTCACAGCCAAACACACTCTGGCCATCTACCCTAGCTTTGCCTCCCAGCACACACAACACACATTCTCACTACCGGCACAGACCACCTCCCAAAGTGCAAACAACCAAGCGATGTCTGCCGCATGCTACATCTAAGGGCTTAGAGCTGTTGCTGGTCCTCACCTTCCCTTGACTGCACTTTCACAGCCAAACACACTCTGCCCATCTAGCCTGGCTTTGCCTCCAGGACTCCCAACACACATTCTCAGGTTCAATCTCACTCTCACTCCCGGCACAGACCACCTCCCAAAGTGCAAACATCCAAGCCATTTCTCCCATACGATAGGCCTAAGGGCTTAGAGCTGTTGCTGGTCCTCACCTTCCCTTGACACCGCTTTCACAGCCAAACACACTCTGGCCATCTGCCTTTGCCTTGCCTCCCAGCACTCCCAATACACATTCTCAGGCTCACTCTCACTCTCACTCGCGGCACAGACCGCCTCCCAAAGTACAAACGTCTAAGCCATTTCTCCCATAGGATAGGCCTATGCGCTTAGCGCTGTTGCTGGTCATCACCTTCCCTTGACAGCGCTGTCACCGCCAAACGCACTCTGGCCATCTACCTTTGCCTTGCCTCCCAGCACTCCCAATACTCTTTCCCTTACTCTTTGGTACAAGTCACTGCACTTTGGCAGGTGGTCTGCGCCGAGCGTGAGACTGAGCTTGAGAATGGGTGTTGGGAGTGCTGGGAGGCAAGGGAAGTGCACATCACCATTGTGCGTTTTGCTGTGAAGGCGCTGGCTAGGAATGTTAAGGATGAGCGAGAGCTTCCCGTGCTGGCACCTTGGCAGTGGGAGAACTGGCTGGGTGCTTGCAGTGTCAGAGCAGGGCTCTGCCGATCGTGAGAGTGACATGGGTGTTGGCAGTTTACAGAGCTAGGCAAGCGCGGAACGCCACTGCTTGCAATCGGCAGAGCCCTGCTCCCACACTGCAAACGTCCAGCGTTTTTCTCACAGCAAACTGCCAGCACTCAAAGCTCTTGCTGTTCATCAGCTTTCGCTGTGTGTTGTTTCACAGCCAACCACACAGTGGCGCTCTGCGCTTGCTTATTTCCTTACACTGCCAACACTGTCTCACTGTCACCATCAGCAGAGCCCTTCTTGACTCTGCGAACGTCCAGCGATTTGTCCCAAAGCACAGATGATAGAGAGCACTCAAGATTTCATTGCTCCTCACCTTTCCGTGCCAATGCTTTCACAGCCACACACACTCTGGCCATCTGCCTTTGCCTTGCCTCCCAGCACTTCCAACACACATTCTCAGGCGCACTCACGCTCTCACTCTCACTCCCAGCACAGACCACCTCCCAAAGTGCAAACACCCAAGCGATTTCTGCCGCATGCTACATCTAAGGGCTTGGAGCTGTTGCTGGTCCTCACCTTCCCTTGACAGCGCTTTCACAGCCAAACACACTCTGGCCATCTGCGCTGCCCTTCCCTCCCAGCACTCCCAACACACATTCGCAAGCTCACTCACGCTCTCACTCTCACTCCCAGCACAAACCACCTCCCACAGTGCAAACAAAAAAGCCATTTCTCCCATACGATAGGCCTAAAGGCTTAGAGCAGTTGCTGGTCCTCACCTTCCCTTGACACCGCTTTCACAGCCAAACACACTCTGCCCATCTGCCTTTGCCTTGCCTCCCAGCACTCCCAACACACATTCTCAGGCTCAATCTCACTCTCACTCCCAGCAATGACCAGCAACCAAAGTGCCAACACAGAAGCCATTTCTTCCATACGATAGGCCTAAGGGCTTAGAGCTGTTGCTGGTCCTCACCTTCCCTTGACACCACTTTCACAGCCAAACACACTCTGGGAATCTGCCCTGGCTTTGCCTCCCAGCACTCCCAACACACATTCTCAGGTTCAATCTCACTCTCACTCCCAGCACACACCACCTCCCCAAGTGCAAACACCCAAGTATTTTCTGCCGCATGCTACATCTAAGGGCTTAGAGCTGTTGCTGGTCCTCACCTTCCCTTGACAGCGCTTTCACAGCCAAACACACTCTGCCCATCTGCCTTTGCCTTGCCTCCCAGCAATCCCAATACATATTCGCAGGTTCACTCTCACTCTCACTCCCGCCACAGACCACCTCCCAAAGTGCAAACATCCAAGCCATTTCTCCCATACAATAGGCCTAAGGGCTTAGAGCAGTTGCTGGTCCTCACCTTCCCTTGACAGCGCTTTCACAGCCAAACACACTCTGGTCATGTGCCTTTGCCTTGCCTCCCAGCACTCCCAACACACATTCGCAGGCTCACTCTCCCTCTCACTCCCAGCAATGACCAGCAACCAAAGTGCCAACACAGAAGCCATTTCTTCCATACGATAGGCCTAAGTGCTTAGAGCTGTTCCTGGTCCTCAACTTCCCTTGAAACCGCTTTCACAGCCAAACACACTCTGGCCATCTGCCTTTGCCTTGCCTCCCAGCACTCCCAACACACTCTCACTCCCGGCACAGACCACCTCACAAAGTGCAAATATCCAATCGATTTCTGACACACGCTACATCTAAGGGCTTAGAGCTGTTGCTGGTGCTCACCTTCCCTTGACACCGCTTTCACAGCCAAACACACTCTGGCCATCTACCCTAGCTTTGCCTCCCAGCACACACAACACACATTCTCACTACCGGCACAGACCACCTCCCAAAGTGCAAACAACCAAGCGATGTCTGCCGCATGCTACATCTAAGGGCTTAGAGCTGTTGCTGGTCCTCACCTTCCCTTGACTGCACTTTCACAGCCAAACACACTCTGCCCATCTAGCCTGGCTTTGCCTCCAGGACTCCCAACACACATTCTCAGGTTCAATCTCACTCTCACTCCCGGCACAGACCACCTCCCAAAGTGCAAACGTCCAAGCCATTTCTCCCATACGATAGGCCTAAGGGCTTAGAGCTGTTGCTGGTCCTCACCTTCCCTTGACACCGCTTTCACAGCCAAACACACTCTGGCCATCTACCTTTGCCTTGCCTCCCAGCACTCCCAACACACTCTCACTCTCGGCACAGACCACCTCCCAAAGTGCCAACAACCAAGCGATTTCTGACGCACGCTACATCTAAGGGCTTAGAGCTGATGCTGGTCCTCACCTTCCCTTGACACCGCTTTCACAGCCAAACACACTCTGCCCATCTAGCCTGGCTTTGCCTCCAGCACTCCCAACACACATTCTCAGGCTCAATATCACTCTCACTCCCGGCATAGACCACCTCCCAAAGTGCCAACACCAAAGCAATTTCTCACACACACTACATCTAAGGGCTTAGAGCTGTTGCTGGTCCTCACCTTCCCTTGACACCGCTTTCCCAGCCAAACACACTCTGCCCATCTGCCTTTACCTTGCCTCCCGGCACTCCCAACACACTCTCACTCTCGGCACACACCACCTCCCAAAGTGCCAACAACCAAGCGAGTTCTGACGCACGCTACATCTAAGGGCTTAGAGCAGATGCTGGTCCTCACCTTCCCTTGACACCGCTTTCACAGCCAAACACACTCTGGCCATCTGCCTTTGCCTCAACTCCCACCACTCCCAACAGACTCTCACCCTCGGCACACACCACCTCCCAAAGTGCCAACACCCAAGCGGTTTCTGACACACGCTACATCTAAGGGCTTAGAGCAGATGCTGGTCATCACCTTCCCTTCACACCGCTTTCACAGCCAAACACACTCTGCCCATCTAGCGTGGCTTTGCCTCCCAGCACTCCCAACACACATTCTCAGGCGCAATCTAACTCTCACTCCTGGCACAGACCACCTCCCAAAGTGCAGACGTGCAAGCCATTTCTCCCATACGATAGGCCTAAGGGCTTAGATCTGTTGCTGGTCCTCACCTTCCCTTGACACCGCTTTCACAGCCAAACACACTCTGGCCATCTGCCTTTGCCTTGCCTACCAGCACTCCCAACACACATTCTCAGGCTCAATCTCACTCTCACTCCCGGTACAGACCACCTCCCAAAGTGCAAACGTCTAAGCCATTTATCCCGCACGCTACCTCTAAGGGCTTAGAGGTGTGGCTGGTCCTCACCTTCCCTTGACACCGCTTTCACAGCCAAACACACTCTGCCCATCTGCCTTTGCCTCAACTCCCACCACTCCCAAAACACTCTCACTCTCGGCACACACCACCTCCCAAAGTGCCAACACCCAAGCGGTTTCTGACACACGCTACATCTAAGGGCTTAGAGCTGTGGCTGGTCCTTATCTTCCCTTGACACCGCTTTCACAGCCAAACACGCTCTGGCCATCTGCCCTGGCTTTGCCTCCCAGCACTCCCAACACACATTCTCAGGTTCAATCTCACTCTCACTCCCGTCACAGACCACCTCCCATAGTGACAACACCCAAGCCATTTCTCCCAGGCGACAGGCCTAAGGGCTTAGAGCTGTTGCTGGTCCTCACCTTCCCTTGACACCGCTTTCACAGACAAACACACTCTGGCCGTCTGCCCTGGCTTTGCCTCCCACCACTGCCAACACACATTCTCAGGCTCAATCTCACTCTCACTCCCGGCACAGACAAACTCCCAAAGTGCAAACGTCCAAGCCTTTTCTCCCGAACGCTACCTCTAAGGGCTGAGAGCTGTTCCAGGTCCTCACCTTCCTTTGGCACCGCTTTCACAGCTAAACACACTCTGCCCATCTGCCTTTGCCTCAACTCCCACCACTCCCAACACACTCTCACTCTCGGCACACACCACCTCCCAAAGTGCCAACACCCAAGCGGTTTCTGACAAACGCTACACCTAAGTGCTTACAGCAGATGCTGGTCATCACCTTCCCTTCACACCGCTTTCACAGCCAAACACACTCTGGCCATCTAGCCTGGCTTTGCCTCCCAGCACTCCCAACACACATTCTCAGGCGCAATCTAACTCTCACTACCGGCACAGACCACCTCCCAAAGTGCAGACGTGCAAGCCATTTCTCCCATACGATAGGCCTAAGGGCTTAGAGCTGATGCTGGTCCTCACCTTCCCTTGACACCGCTTTCACAGCCAAACACACTCTGCCCATCTACCTTTGCCTTGCCTCCCAGCATCCCAACACACTCTCACTACCGGCACAGACCACCTGCCAAAGTGCAAACACCCAAGTGATTTCTGACACACGCTACTTCTAAGGGCTTAGAGTTGTTGATGGTCCTCACCTTCCCTTGACACCGCTTTCACAGACAAACACACTCTGGCCATCTGCCTTTGCCTTGCCTACCAGCACTCCCAACACACATTCTCAGGCTCACTCTCACTCTCACTACCGGCACAGGCCACCTCCCAAAGTGCAAACGTCCAAGCCATTTCTCCCATACGATAGGCCTAAGGGCTTAGAGCTGTTGCTGGTCCTCACCTTCCCTTGACACCGCTTTCACAGCCAAACACCCTCTGCCCATCAGCCTTTGCCTTGCTTCCCAGCACTCCCAACACACATTCTCAGGCTCACTCTCACTCTCACTAACGGAACAGACCACTTCCCAAAGTGCAAACGTCCAAGCCATTTCTCCCATACGATAGGCCTAAGGGCTTAGAGCTGTTGCTGGTCCTCACCTTCCCTTGACACCGCTTTCACAGCCAAACACATTCTGCCCATCTGCCTTTGCCTTGCCTCACGGCAATCCCAACACACTCTCACTCTCGGCACACACTACCTCCCAAAGTGCCAACAACCAAGCGAGTTCTGATGCACGCTACATCTAAGGGCTTAGAGCTGTTGCTGGTCCTCACCTTCCCTTGACACCGCTTTCACAGCCAAACACACTCTGGCCATCTGCCTTTACCTTGCCTCCCGGCACTGCCAACACACATTCTCAGGCTCACTCAGGCTCTCACTCTCACTCCCAGCACAGACCAACTCCCAAAGTGCAAACGTCCAAGCGATTTCTGACGCACGCTACATCTAAGGGCTTAGAGATGTGGCTGGTCCTCACCTTCCCTTGACACCGCTTTCCCAGCCAAACACACTCTGCCCATCTGCCTTTGCCTCAACTCGCACCACTCCCAACACACTCTCACTCTCGGCACACACCACCTCCCAAAGTGCCAGCACCCAAGCGGTTTCTGACACACGCTACATCTAAGGGCTCAGAGCTGTTGCTGGTCCTCACCTTCCCTTGACACCGCTTTCACAGCCAAACACAGTCTGGGAATGTGCCCTGGCTTTGCCTCCCAGCACTCCCAACACACATTCTCAGGTGCAATCTCACTGTCACTCCCGGCACAGACCACCTCCCATAGTGACAACACACAAGCCATTTCTCCCAGGCGACAGGCCTAAGGGCTTAGAGCTGTTGCTGGTCCTCACCTTCCCTTGACACCGCTTTCACAGACAAACACATTCTGCCCATCTGCCTTTGCCTTGCCTCACAGCACTCCCAACACACAGTCTCACTCCTGGCACAGACCACCTCCCAAAGTGCCAACACCCAAGCTATTTCGGAGGCACGCTACATGTAAGGGCTTAGAGCTGTTGCTGGTCCTCACCTTCCCTTGACACCGCTTTCACAGCCAAACACACTCTGCCCATCTACCCTGGCTTTGCCTCCCAGCACTCCCAACACACATTCTCAGGTTCAATCTCACTCTCACTCCTGGCACAGACCACCTCCCAAAGTGCAAACACCGAAGCCATTTCTCCCATACGATAGGCCTAAGGGCTTAGATCTGTTGCTGGTCCTCACCTTCCCTTGACACCGCTTTCACAGCCAAACACACTCTGCCCATCTGCCTTTGACTCAACTCCCACGTCTCCCAAAACACTCTCACTATCGGCACAGACCACCTCCCAAAGTGCCAACACCCAAGCGGTTTCTGCCGCATGCTACATCTAAGGGCTTAGAGCTGTGGCTGGTCCTTACCTTCCCTTGACAGCGCTTTCACAGCCAAACACACTCTGGGAATCTGCCCTGGCTTTGCCTCCCAGCACTCCCAACACACATTCTCAGGCTCAATCTCACTGTCACTCCCGGCACAGACCACCTCCCATAGTGACAACACGCAAGCCATTTCTCCCAGGCGACAGGCCTAAGGGCTTAGAGCTGTTCTGGTCCTCACCTTCCCTTGACACCGCTTTCACAGCCAAACACACTCTGGCCATCTACCTTTGCCTTGCCTCCCAGCACTCCCAACACACTCTCACTACCGGCACAGACCACCTCACAAAGTGCAAATATCCAATCGATTTCTGACACACGCTACATCTAAGGGCTTAGAGCTGTTGCTGGTGCTCACCTTCCCTTGACACCGCTTTCACAGCCAAACACACTCTGGCCATCTACCCTAGCTTTGCCTCCCAGCACACACAACACACATTCTCACTACCGGCACAGACCACCTCCCAAAGTGCAAACAACCAAGCGATGTCTGCCGCATGCTACATCTAAGGGCTTAGAGCTGTTGCTGGTCCTCACCTTCCCTTGACTGCACTTTCACAGCCAAACACACTCTGCCCATCTAGCCTGGCTTTGCCTCCAGGACTCCCAACACACATTCTCAGGTTCAATCTCACTCTCACTCCCGGCACAGACCACCTCCCAAAGTGCAAACATCCAAGCCATTTCTCCCATACGATAGGCCTAAGGGCTTAGAGCTGTTGCTGGTCCTCACCTTCCCTTGACACCGCTTTCACAGCCAAACACACTCTGCCCATCGGCCTTTGCCTTGCCTCCCAGCACTCCCAATACACATTCTCAGGCTCACTCTCACTCTCACTCGCGGCACAGACCGCCTCCCAAAGTACAAACGTCTAAGCCATTTCTCCCATAGGATAGGCCTATGCGCTTAGCGCTGTTGCTGGTCATCACCTTCCCTTGACAGCGCTGTCACCGCCAAACGCACTCTGGCCATCTACCTTTGCCTTGCCTCCCAGCACTCCCAATACTCTTTCCCTTACTCTTTGGTACAAGTCACTGCACTTTGGCAGGTGGTCTGCGCCGAGCGTGAGACTGAGCTTGAGAATGGGTGTTGGGAGTGCTGGGAGGCAAGGGAAGTGCACATCACCATTGTGCGTTTTGCTGTGAAGGCGCTGGCTAGGAATGTTAAGGATGAGCGAGAGCTTCCCGTGCTGGCACCTTGGCAGTGGGAGAACTGGCTGGGTGCTTGCAGTGTCAGAGCAGGGCTCTGCCGATCGTGAGAGTGACATGGGTGTTGGCAGTTTACAGAGCTAGGCAAGCGCGGAACGCCACTGCTTGCAATCGGCAGAGCCCTGCTCCCACACTGCAAACGTCCAGCGTTTTTCTCACAGCAAACTGCCAGCACTCAAAGCTCTTGCTGTTCATCAGCTTTCGCTGTGTGTTGTTTCACAGCCAACCACACAGTGGCGCTCTGCGCTTGCTTATTTCCTTACACTGCCAACACTGTCTCACTGTCACCATCAGCAGAGCCCTTCTTGACTCTGCGAACGTCCAGCGATTTGTCCCAAAGCACAGATGATAGAGAGCACTCAAAGATTTCATTGCTCCTCACCTTTCCGTGCCAATGCTTTCACAGCCACACACACTCTGGCCATCTGCCTTTGCCTTGCCTCCCAGCACTTCCAACACACATTCTCAGGCGCACTCACGCTCTCACTCTCACTCCCAGCACAGACCACCTCCCAAAGTGCAAACACCCAAGCGATTTCTGCCGCATGCTACATCTAAGGGCTTGGAGCTGTTGCTGGTCCTCACCTTCCCTTGACAGCGCTTTCACAGCCAAACACACTCTGGCCATCTGCGCTGCCCTTCCCTCCCAGCACTCCCAACACACATTCGCAAGCTCACTCACGCTCTCACTCTCACTCCCAGCACAAACCACCTCCCACAGTGCAAACAAAAAAGCCATTTCTCCCATACGATAGGCCTAAAGGCTTAGAGCAGTTGCTGGTCCTCACCTTCCCTTGACACCGCTTTCACAGCCAAACACACTCTGGCCATCTGCCTTTGCCTTGCCTCCCAGCACTCCCAACACACATTCTCAGGCTCAATCTCACTCTCACTCCCAGCAATGACCAGCAACCAAAGTGCCAACACAGAAGCCATTTCTTCCATACGATAGGCCTAAGGGCTTAGAGCTGTTGCTGGTCCTCACCTTCCCTTGACACCACTTTCACAGCCAAACACACTCTGGGAATCTGCCCTGGCTTTGCCTCCCAGCACTCCCAACACACATTCTCAGGTTCAATCTCACTCTCACTCCCAGCACACACCACCTCCCCAAGTGCAAACACCCAAGTATTTTCTGCCGCATGCTACATCTAAGGGCTTAGAGCTGTTGCTGGTCCTCACCTTCCCTTGACAGCGCTTTCACAGCCAAACACACTCTGCCCATCTGCCTTTGCCTTGCCTCCCAGCAATCCCAATACATATTCTCAGGTTCACTCTCACTCTCACTCCCGCCACAGACCACCTCCCAAAGTGCAAACATCCAAGCCATTTCTCCCATACAATAGGCCTAAGGGCTTAGAGCAGTTGCTGGTCCTCACCTTCCCTTGACAGCGCTTTCACAGCCAAACACACTCTGGTCATGTGCCTTTGCCTTGCCTCCCAGCACTCCCAACACACATTCGCAGGCTCACTCTCCCTCTCACTCCCAGCAATGACCAGCAACCAAAGTGCCAACACAGAAGCCATTTCTTCCATACGATAGGCCTAAGTGCTTAGAGCTGTTCCTGGTCCTCAACTTCCCTTGAAACCGCTTTCACAGCCAAACACACTCTGGCCATCTGCCTTTGCCTTGCCTCCCAGCACTCCCAACACACTCTCACTCCCGGCACAGACCACCTCACAAAGTGCAAATATCCAATCGATTTCTGACACACGCTACATCTAAGGGCTTAGAGCTGTTGCTGGTGCTCACCTTCCCTTGACACCGCTTTCACAGCCAAACACACTCTGGCCATCTACCCTAGCTTTGCCTCCCAGCACACACAACACACATTCTCACTACCGGCACAGACCACCTCCCAAAGTGCAAACAACCAAGCGATGTCTGCCGCATGCTACATCTAAGGGCTTAGAGCTGTTGCTGGTCCTCACCTTCCCTTGACTGCACTTTCACAGCCAAACACACTCTGCCCATCTAGCCTGGCTTTGCCTCCAGGACTCCCAACACACATTCTCAGGTTCAATCTCACTCTCACTCCCGGCACAGACCACCTCCCAAAGTGCCAACACCAAAGCAATTTCTCACACACACTACATCTAAGGGCTTAGAGCTGTTGCTGGTCCTCACCTTCCCTTGACACCGCTTTCCCAGCCAAACACACTCTGCCCATCTGCCTTTACCTTGCCTCCCGGCACTCCCAACACACTCTCACTGTCGGCACACACCACCTCCCAAAGTGCCAACAACCAAGCGAGTTCTGACGCACGCTACATCTAAGGGCTTAGAGCAGATGCTGGTCCTCACCTTCCCTTGACACCGCTTTCACAGCCAAACACACTCTGGCCATCTGCCTTTGCCTCAACTCCCACCACTCCCAACACACTCTCACCCTCGGCACACACCACCTCCCAAAGTGCCAACACCCAAGCGGTTTCTGACACACGCTACATCTAAGGGCTTAGAGCAGATGCTGGTCATCACCTTCCCTTCACACCGCTTTCACAGCCAAACACACTCTGCCCATCTAGCGTGGCTTTGCCTCCCAGCACTCCCAACACACATTCTCAGGCGCAATCTAACTCTCACTCCTGGCACAGACCACCTCCCAAAGTGCAGACGTGCAAGCCATTTCTCCCATACGATAGGCCTAAGGGCTTAGAGCTGTTGCTGGTCCTCACCTTCCCTTGACACCGCTTTCACAGCCAAACACACTCTGGCCATCTGCCTTTGCCTTGCCTACCAGCACTCCCAACACACATTCTCAGGCTCAATCTCACTCTCACTCCCGGTACAGACCACCTCCCAAAGTGCAAACGTCTAAGCCATTTATCCCGCACGCTACCTCTAAGGGCTTAGAGGTGTGGCTGGTCCTCACCTTCCCTTGACACCGCTTTCACAGCCAAACACACTCTGCCCATCTGCCTTTGCCTCAACTCCCACCACTCCCAAAACACTCTCACTCTCGGCACACACCACCTCCCAAAGTGCCAACACCCAAGCGGTTTCTGACACACGCTACATCTAAGGGCTTAGAGCTGTGGCTGGTCCTTATCTTCCCTTGACACCGCTTTCACAGCCAAACACGCTCTGGCCATCTGCCCTGGCTTTGCCTCCCAGCACTCCCAACACACATTCTCAGGTTCAATCTCACTCTCACTCCCGTCACAGACCACCTCCCATAGTGACAACACCCAAGCCATTTCTCCCAGGCGACAGGCCTAAGGGCTTAGAGCTGTTGCTGGTCCTCACCTTCCCTTGACACCGCTTTCACAGACAAACACACTCTGGCCGTCTGCCCTGGCTTTGCCTCCCACCACTGCCAACACACATTCTCAGGCTCAATCTCACTCTCACTCCCGGCACAGACAAACTCCCAAAGTGCAAACGTCCAAGCCTTTTCTCCCGAACGCTACCTCTAAGGGCTGAGAGCTGTTCCAGGTCCTCACCTTCCTTTGGCACCGCTTTCACAGCTAAACACACTCTGCCCATCTGCCTTTGCCTCAACTCCCACCACTCCCAACACACTCTCACTCTCGGCACACA
Organism: Pelecanus crispus; assembly: GCF_030463565.1. Lineage (NCBI taxonomy): Eukaryota > Metazoa > Chordata > Aves > Pelecaniformes > Pelecanidae > Pelecanus > Pelecanus crispus. Next base: position 889,595 of record NW_027461445.1, on the reverse strand, counting down.
CCACCTCCCAAAGTGCCAACACCCAAGCGGTTTCTGACAAACGCTACACCTAAGTGCTTACAGCAGATGCTGGTCATCACCTTCCCTTCACACCGCTTTCACAGCCAAACACACTCTGGCCATCTAGCCTGGCTTTGCCTCCCAGCACTCCCAACACACATTCTCAGGCGCAATCTAACTCTCACTACCGGCACAGGCCACCTCCCAAAGTGCAGACGTGCAAGCCATTTCTCCCATACGATAGGCCTAAGGGCTTAGAGCTGATGCTGGTCCTCACCTTCCCTTGACACCGCTTTCACAGCCAAACACACTCTGCCCATCTACCTTTGCCTTGCCTCCCAGCATCCCAACACACTCTCACTACCGGCACAGACCACCTGCCAAAGTGCAAACACCCAAGTGATTTCTGACACACGCTACTTCTAAGGGCTTAGAGTTGTTGATGGTCCTCACCTTCCCTTGACACCGCTTTCACAGCCAAACACACTCTGGCCATCTGCCTTTGCCTTGCCTACCAGCACTCCCAACACACATTCTCAGGCTCACTCTCACTCTCACTACCGGCACAGGCCACCTCCCAAAGTGCAAACGTCCAAGCCATTTCTCCCATACGATAGGCCTAAGGGCTTAGAGCTGTTGCTGGTCCTCACCTTCCCTTGACACCGCTTTCACAGCCAAACACCCTCTGCCCATCAGCCTTTGCCTTGCTTCCCAGCACTCCCAACACACATTCTCAGGCTCACTCTCACTCTCACTAACGGAACAGACCACTTCCCAAAGTGCAAACGTCCAAGCCATTTCTCCCATACGATAGGCCTAAGGGCTTAGAGCTGTTGCTGGTCCTCACCTTCCCTTGACACCGCTTTCACAGCCAAACACATTCTGCCCATCTGCCTTTGCCTTGCCTCACGGCAATCCCAACACACTCTCACTCTCGGCACACACTACCTCCCAAAGTGCCAACAACCAAGCGAGTTCTGATGCACGCTACATCTAAGGGCTTAGAGCTGTTGCTGGTCCTCACCTTCCCTTGACACCGCTTTCACAGCCAAACACACTCTGGCCATCTGCCTTTACCTTGCCTCCCGGCACTGCCAACACACATTCTCAGGCTCACTCAGGCTCTCACTCTCACTCCCAGCACAGACCAACTCCCAAAGTGCAAACGTCCAAGCGATTTCTGACGCACGCTACATCTAAGGGCTTAGAGATGTGGCTGGTCCTCACCTTCCCTTGACACCGCTTTCCCAGCCAAACACACTCTGCCCATCTGCCTTTGCCTCAACTCGCACCACTCCCAACACACTCTCACTCTCGGCACACACCACCTCCCAAAGTGCCAGCACCCAAGCGGTTTCTGACACACGCTACATCTAAGGGCTCAGAGCTGTTGCTGGTCCTCACCTTCCCTTGACACCGCTTTCACAGCCAAACACAGTCTGGGAATGTGCCCTGGCTTTGCCTCCCAGCACTCCCAACACACATTCTCAGGTGCAATCTCACTGTCACTCCCGGCACAGACCACCTCCCATAGTGACAACACACAAGCCATTTCTCCCAGGCGACAGGCCTAAGGGCTTAGAGCTGTTGCTGGTCCTCACCTTCCCTTGACACCGCTTTCACAGACAAACACATTCTGCCCATCTGCCTTTGCCTTGCCTCACAGCACTCCCAACACACAGTCTCACTCCTGGCACAGACCACCTCCCAAAGTGCCAACACCCAAGCTATTTCGGAGGCACGCTACATGTAAGGGCTTAGAGCTGTTGCTGGTCCTCACCTTCCCTTGACACCGCTTTCACAGCCAAACACACTCTGCCCATCTACCCTGGCTTTGCCTCCCAGCACTCCCAACACACATTCTCAGGTTCAATCTCACTCTCACTCCTGGCACAGACCACCTCCCAAAGTGCAAACACCGAAGCCATTTCTCCCATACGATAGGCCTAAGGGCTTAGATCTGTTGCTGGTCCTCACCTTCCCTTGACACCGCTTTCACAGCCAAACACACTCTGCCCATCTGCCTTTGACTCAACTCCCACGTCTCCCAAAACACTCTCACTATCGGCACAGACCACCTCCCAAAGTGCCAACACCCAAGCGGTTTCTGCCGCATGCTACATCTAAGGGCTTAGAGCTGTGGCTGGTCCTTACCTTCCCTTGACAGCGCTTTCACAGCCAAACACACTCTGGGAATCTGCCCTGGCTTTGCCTCCCAGCACTCCCAACACACATTCTCAGGCTCAATCTCACTGTCACTCCCGGCACAGACCACCTCCCATAGTGACAACACGCAAGCCATTTCTCCCAGGCGACAGGCCTAAGGGCTTAGAGCTGTTCTGGTCCTCACCTTCCCTTGACACCGCTTTCACAGCCAAACACACTCTGGCCATCTACCTTTGCCTTGCCTCCCAGCACTCCCAACACACTCTCACTACCGGCACAGACCACCTCACAAAGTGCAAATATCCAATCGATTTCTGACACACGCTACATCTAAGGGCTTAGAGCTGTTGCTGGTGCTCACCTTCCCTTGACACCGCTTTCACAGCCAAACACACTCTGGCCATCTACCCTAGCTTTGCCTCCCAGCACACACAACACACATTCTCACTACCGGCACAGACCACCTCCCAAAGTGCAAACAACCAAGCGATGTCTGCCGCATGCTACATCTAAGGGCTTAGAGCTGTTGCTGGTCCTCACCTTCCCTTGACTGCACTTTCACAGCCAAACACACTCTGCCCATCTAGCCTGGCTTTGCCTCCAGGACTCCCAACACACATTCTCAGGTTCAATCTCACTCTCACTCCCGGCACAGACCACCTCCCAAAGTGCAAACATCCAAGCCATTTCTCCCATACGATAGGCCTAAGGGCTTAGAGCTGTTGCTGGTCCTCACCTTCCCTTGACACCGCTTTCACAGCCAAACACACTCTGCCCATCGGCCTTTGCCTTGCCTCCCAGCACTCCCAATACACATTCTCAGGCTCACTCTCACTCTCACTCGCGGCACAGACCGCCTCCCAAAGTACAAACGTCTAAGCCATTTCTCCCATAGGATAGGCCTATGCGCTTAGCGCTGTTGCTGGTCATCACCTTCCCTTGACAGCGCTGTCACCGCCAAACGCACTCTGGCCATCTACCTTTGCCTTGCCTCCCAGCACTCCCAATACTCTTTCCCTTACTCTTTGGTACAAGTCACTGCACTTTGGCAGGTGGTCTGCGCCGAGCGTGAGACTGAGCTTGAGAATGGGTGTTGGGAGTGCTGGCAGGCAAGGGAAGTGCACATCACCATTGTGCGTTTTGCTGTGAAGGCGCTGGCTAGGAATGTTAAGGATGAGCGAGAGCTTCCCGTGCTGGCACCTTGGCAGTGGGAGAACTGGCTGGGTGCTTGCAGTGTCAGAGCAGGGCTCTGCCGATCGTGAGAGTGACATGGGTGTTGGCAGTTTACAGAGCTAGGCAAGCGCGGAACGCCACTGCTTGCAATCGGCAGAGCCCTGCTCCCACACTGCAAACGTCCAGCGTTTTTCTCACAGCAAACTGCCAGCACTCAAAGCTCTTGCTGTTCATCAGCTTTCGCTGTGTGTTGTTTCACAGCCAACCACACAGTGGCGCTCTGCGCTTGCTTATTTCCTTACACTGCCAACACTGTCTCACTGTCACCATCAGCAGAGCCCTTCTTGACTCTGCGAACGTCCAGCGATTTGTCCCAAAGCACAGATGATAGAGAGCACTCAAGATTTCATTGCTCCTCACCTTTCCGTGCCAATGCTTTCACAGCCACACACACTCTGGCCATCTGCCTTTGCCTTGCCTCCCAGCACTTCCAACACACATTCTCAGGCGCACTCACGCTCTCACTCTCACTCCCAGCACAGACCACCTCCCAAAGTGCAAACACCCAAGCGATTTCTGCCGCATGCTACATCTAAGGGCTTGGAGCTGTTGCTGGTCCTCACCTTCCCTTGACAGCGCTTTCACAGCCAAACACACTCTGGCCATCTGCGCTGCCCTTCCCTCCCAGCACTCCCAACACACATTCGCAAGCTCACTCACGCTCTCACTCTCACTCCCAGCACAAACCACCTCCCACAGTGCAAACAAAAAAGCCATTTCTCCCATACGATAGGCCTAAAGGCTTAGAGCAGTTGCTGGTCCTCACCTTCCCTTGACACCGCTTTCACAGCCAAACACACTCTGCCCATCTGCCTTTGCCTTGCCTCCCAGCACTCCCAACACACATTCTCAGGCTCAATCTCACTCTCACTCCCAGCAATGACCAGCAACCAAAGTGCCAACACAGAAGCCATTTCTTCCATACGATAGGCCTAAGGGCTTAGAGCTGTTGCTGGTCCTCACCTTCCCTTGACACCACTTTCACAGCCAAACACACTCTGGGAATCTGCCCTGGCTTTGCCTCCCAGCACTCCCAACACACATTCTCAGGTTCAATCTCACTCTCACTCCCAGCACACACCACCTCCCCAAGTGCAAACACCCAAGTATTTTCTGCCGCATGCTACATCTAAGGGCTTAGAGCTGTTGCTGGTCCTCACCTTCCCTTGACAGCGCTTTCACAGCCAAACACACTCTGCCCATCTGCCTTTGCCTTGCCTCCCAGCAATCCCAATACATATTCTCAGGTTCACTCTCACTCTCACTCCTGGCACAGACCACCTCCCAAAGTGCAAACATCCAAGCCATTTCTCCCATACAATAGGCCTAAGGGCTTAGAGCAGTTGCTGGTCCTCACCTTCCCTTGACAGCGCTTTCACAGCCAAACACACTCTGGTCATGTGCCTTTGCCATGCCTCCCAGCACTCCCAACACACATTCGCAGGCTCACTCTCCCTCTCACTCCCAGCAATGACCAGCAACCAAAGTGCCAACACAGAAGCCATTTCTTCCATACGATAGGCCTAAGTGCTTAGAGCTGTTCCTGGTCCTCAACTTCCCTTGAAACCGCTTTCACAGCCAAACACACTCTGGCCATCTGCCTTTGCCTTGCCTCCCAGCACTCCCAACACACTCTCACTCCCGGCACAGACCACCTCACAAAGTGCAAATATCCAATCGATTTCTGACACACGCTACATCTAAGGGCTTAGAGCTGTTGCTGGTGCTCACCTTCCCTTGACACCGCTTTCACAGCCAAACACACTCTGGCCATCTACCCTAGCTTTGCCTCCCAGCACACACAACACACATTCTCACTACCGGCACAGACCACCTCCCAAAGTGCAAACAACCAAGCGATGTCTGCCGCATGCTACATCTAAGGGCTTAGAGCTGTTGCTGGTCCTCACCTTCCCTTGACTGCACTTTCACAGCCAAACACACTCTGCCCATCTAGCCTGGCTTTGCCTCCAGGACTCCCAACACACATTCTCAGGTTCAATCTCACTCTCACTCCCGGCACAGACCACCTCCCAAAGTGCAAACGTCCAAGCCATTTCTCCCATACGATAGGCCTAAGGGCTTAGAGCTGTTGCTGGTCCTCACCTTCCCTTGACACCGCTTTCACAGCGAAACACACTCTGGCCATCTACCTTTGCCTTGCCTCCCAGCACTCCCAACACACTCTCACTCTCGGCACAGACCACCTCCCAAAGTGCCAACAACCAAGCGATTTCTGACGCACGCTACATCTAAGGGCTTAGAGCTGTTGCTGGTCCTCACCTTCCCTTGACACCGCTTTCACAGCCAAACACACTCTGGCCATCTAGCCTGGCTTTGCCTCCAGCACTCCCAACACACATTCTCAGGCTCAATATCACTCTCACTCCCGGCATAGACCACCTCCCAAAGTGCCAACACCAAAGCAATTTCTCACACACACTACATCTAAGGGCTTAGAGCTGTTGCTGGTCCTCACCTTCCCTTGACACCGCTTTCCCAGCCAAACACACTCTGCCCATCTGCCTTTACCTTGCCTCCCGGCACTCCCAACACACTCTCACTGTCGGCACACACCACCTCCCAAAGTGCCAACAACCAAGCGAGTTCTGACGCACGCTACATCTAAGGGCTTAGAGCAGATGCTGGTCCTCACCTTCCCTTGACACCGCTTTCACAGCCAAACACACTCTGCCCATCTGCCTTTGCCTCAACTCCCACCACTCCCAACAGACTCTCACCCTCGGCACACACCACCTCCCAAAGTGCCAACACCCAAGCGGTTTCTGACACACGCTACATCTAAGGGCTTAGAGCAGATGCTGGTCATCACCTTCCCTTCACACCGCTTTCACAGCCAAACACACTCTGCCCATCTAGCGTGGCTTTGCCTCCCAGCACTCCCAACACACATTCTCAGGCGCAATCTAACTCTCACTCCTGGCACAGACCACCTCCCAAAGTGCAGACGTGCAAGCCATTTCTCCCATACGATAGGCCTAAGGGCTTAGAGCTGTTGCTGGTCCTCACCTTCCCTTGACACCGCTTTCACAGCCAAACACACTCTGGCCATCTGCCTTTGCCTTGCCTACCAGCACTCCCAACACACATTCTCAGGCTCAATCTCACTCTCACTCCCGGTACAGACCACCTCCCAAAGTGCAAACGTCTAAGCCATTTATCCCGCACGCTACCTCTAAGGGCTTAGAGGTGTGGCTGGTCCTCACCTTCCCTTGACACCGCTTTCACAGCCAAACACACTCTGCCCATCTGCCTTTGCCTCAACTCCCACCACTCCCAAAACACTCTCACTCTCGGCACACACCACCTCCCAAAGTGCCAACACCCAAGCGGTTTCTGACACACGCTACATCTAAGGGCTTAGAGCTGTGGCTGGTCCTTATCTTCCCTTGACACCGCTTTCACAGCCAAACACGCTCTGGCCATCTGCCCTGGCTTTGCCTCCCAGCACTCCCAACACACATTCTCAGGTTCAATCTCACTCTCACTCCCGTCACAGACCACCTCCCATAGTGACAACACCCAAGCCATTTCTCCCAGGCGACAGGCCTAAGGGCTTAGAGCTGTTGCTGGTCCTCACCTTCCCTTGACACCGCTTTCACAGACAAACACACTCTGGCCGTCTGCCCTGGCTTTGCCTCCCACCACTGCCAACACACATTCTCAGGCTCAATCTCACTCTCACTCCCGGCACAGACAAACTCCCAAAGTGCAAACGTCCAAGCCTTTTCTCCCGAACGCTACCTCTAAGGGCTGAGAGCTGTTCCAGGTCCTCACCTTCCTTTGGCACCGCTTTCACAGCTAAACACACTCTGCCCATCTGCCTTTGCCTCAACTCCCACCACTCCCAACACACTCTCACTCTCGGCACACACCACCTCCCAAAGTGCCAACACCCAAGCGGTTTCTGACAAACGCTACACCTAAGTGCTTACAGCAGATGCTGGTCATCACCTTCCCTTCACACCGCTTTCACAGCCAAACACACTCTGGCCATCTAGCCTGGCTTTGCCTCCCAGCACTCCCAACACACATTCTCAGGCGCAATCTAACTCTCACTACCGGCACAGGCCACCTCCCAAAGTGCAGACGTGCAAGCCATTTCTCCCATACGATAGGCCTAAGGGCTTAGAGCTGATGCTGGTCCTCACCTTCCCTTGACACCGCTTTCACAGCCAAACACACTCTGCCCATCTACCTTTGCCTTGCCTCCCAGCATCCCAACACACTCTCACTACCGGCACAGACCACCTGCCAAAGTGCAAACACCCAAGTGATTTCTGACACACGCTACTTCTAAGGGCTTAGAGTTGTTGATGGTCCTCACCTTCCCTTGACACCGCTTTCACAGCCAAACACACTCTGGCCATCTGCCTTTGCCTTGCCTACCAGCACTCCCAACACACATTCTCAGGCTCACTCTCACTCTCACTACCGGCACAGGCCACCTCCCAAAGTGCAAACGTCCAAGCCATTTCTCCCATACGATAGGCCTAAGGGCTTAGAGCTGTTGCTGGTCCTCACCTTCCCTTGACACCGCTTTCACAGCCAAACACCCTCTGCCCATCAGCCTTTGCCTTGCTTCCCAGCACTCCCAACACACATTCTCAGGCTCACTCTCACTCTCACTACCGGCACAGACCACTTCCCAAAGTGCAAACGTCCAAGCGATTTCTCCCATACGATAGGCCTAAGGGCTTAGAGCTGTTGCTGGTCCTCACCTTCCCTTGACACCGCTTTCACAGCCAAACACACTCTGCCCATCTGCCTTTGCCTTGCCTCACGGCAATCCCAACACACTCTCACTCTCGGCACACACTACCTCCCAAAGTGCCAACAACCAAGCGAGTTCTGATGCACGCTACATCTAAGGGCTTAGAGCTGTTGCTGGTCCTCACCTTCCCTTGACACCGCTTTCACAGCCAAACACACTCTGGCCATCTGCCTTTACCTTGCCTCCCGGCACTGCCAACACACATTCTCAGGCTCACTCAGGCTCTCACTCTCACTCCCAGCACAGACCAACTCCCAAAGTGCAAACGTCCAAGCGATTTCTGACGCACGCTACATCTAAGGGCTTAGAGATGTGGCTGGTCCTCACCTTCCCTTGACACCGCTTTCCCAGCCAAACACACTCTGCCCATCTGCCTTTGCCTCAACTCGCACCACTCCCAACACACTCTCACTCTCGGCACACACCACCTCCCAAAGTGCCAGCACCCAAGCGGTTTCTGACACACGCTACATCTAAGGGCTCAGAGCTGTTGCTGGTCCTCACCTTCCCTTGACACCGCTTTCACAGCCAAACACAGTCTGGGAATGTGCCCTGGCTTTGCCTCCCAGCACTCCCAACACACATTCTCAGGTGCAATCTCACTGTCACTCCCGGCACAGACCACCTCCCATAGTGACAACACACAAGCCATTTCTCCCAGGCGACAGGCCTAAGGGCTTAGAGCTGTTGCTGGTCCTCACCTTCCCTTGACACCGCTTTCACAGACAAACACATTCTGCCCATCTGCCTTTGCCTTGCCTCACAGCACTCCCAACACACAGTCTCACTCTTGGCACAGACCACCTCCCAAAGTGCCAACACCCAAGCTATTTCGGAGGCACGCTACATGTAAGGGCTTAGAGCTGTTGCTGGTCCTCACCTTCCCTTGACACCGCTTTCACAGCCAAACACACTCTGCCCATCTACCCTGGCTTTGCCTCCAAGCACTCCCAACACACATTCTCAGATTCCATCTCACTCTCACTCCCGGCACAGACCACCTCCCAAAGTGCAAACACCGAAGCCATTTCTCCCATACGATAGGCCTAAGGGCTTAGATCTGTTGCTGGTCCTCACCTTCCCTTGACACCGCTTTCACAGCCAAACACACTCTGCCCATCTGCCTTTGACTCAACTCCCACGTCTCCCAAAACACTCTCACTATCGGCACAGACCACCTCCCAAAGTGCCAACACCCAAGCGGTTTCTGCCGCATGCTACATCTAAGGGCTTAGAGCTGTGGCTGGTCCTTACCTTCCCTTGACAGCGCTTTCACAGCCAAACACACTCTGGGAATCTGCCCTGGCTTTGCCTCCCAGCACTCCCAACACACATTCTCAGGCTCAATCTCACTGTCACTCCCGGCACAGACCACCTCCCATAGTGACAACACGCAAGCCATTTCTCCCAGGCGACAGGCCTAAGGGCTTAGAGCTGTTCTGGTCCTCACCTTCCCTTGACACCGCTTTCACAGCCAAACACACTCTGGCCATCTACCTTTGCCTTGCCTCCCAGCACTCCCAACACACTCTCACTACCGGCACAGACCACCTCACAAAGTGCAAATATCCAATCGATTTCTGACACACGCTACATCTAAGGGCTTAGAGCTGTTGCTGGTGCTCACCTTCCCTTGACACCGCTTTCACAGCCAAACACACTCTGGCCATCTACCCTAGCTTTGCCTCCCAGCACACACAACACACATTCTCACTACCGGCACAGACCACCTCCCAAAGTGCAAACAACCAAGCGATGTCTGCCGCATGCTACATCTAAGGGCTTAGAGCTGTTGCTGGTCCTCACCTTCCCTTGACTGCACTTTCACAGCCAAACACACTCTGCCCATCTAGCCTGGCTTTGCCTCCAGGACTCCCAACACACATTCTCAGGTTCAATCTCACTCTCACTCCCGGCACAGACCACCTCCCAAAGTGCAAACATCCAAGCCATTTCTCCCATACGATAGGCCTAAGGGCTTAGAGCTGTTGCTGGTCCTCACCTTCCCTTGACACCGCTTTCACAGCCAAACACACTCTGGCCATCTGCCTTTGCCTTGCCTCCCAGCACTCCCAATACACATTCTCAGGCTCACTCTCACTCTCACTCGCGGCACAGACCGCCTCCCAAAGTACAAACGTCTAAGCCATTTCTCCCATAGGATAGGCCTATGCGCTTAGCGCTGTTGCTGGTCATCACCTTCCCTTGACAGCGCTGTCACCGCCAAACGCACTCTGGCCATCTACCTTTGCCTTGCCTCCCAGCACTCCCAATACTCTTTCCCTTACTCTTTGGTACAAGTCACTGCACTTTGGCAGGTGGTCTGCGCCGAGCGTGAGACTGAGCTTGAGAATGGGTGTTGGGAGTGCTGGCAGGCAAGGGAAGTGCACATCACCATTGTGCGTTTTGCTGTGAAGGCGCTGGCTAGGAATGTTAAGGATGAGCGAGAGCTTCCCGTGCTGGCACCTTGGCAGTGGGAGAACTGGCTGGGTGCTTGCAGTGTCAGAGCAGGGCTCTGCCGATCGTGAGAGTGACATGGGTGTTGGCAGTTTACAGAGCTAGGCAAGCGCGGAACGCCACTGCTTGCAATCGGCAGAGCCCTGCTCCCACACTGCAAACGTCCAGCGTTTTTCTCACAGCAAACTGCCAGCACTCAAAGCTCTTGCTGTTCATCAGCTTTCGCTGTGTGTTGTTTCACAGCCAACCACACAGTGGCGCTCTGCGCTTGCTTATTTCCTTACACTGCCAACACTGTCTCACTGTCACCATCAGCAGAGCCCTTCTTGACTCTGCGAACGTCCAGCGATTTGTCCCAAAGCACAGATGATAGAGAGCACTCAAAGATTTCATTGCTCCTCACCTTTCCGTGCCAATGCTTTCACAGCCACACACACTCTGGCCATCTGCCTTTGCCTTGCCTCCCAGCACTTCCAACACACATTCTCAGGCGCACTCACGCTCTCACTCTCACTCCCAGCACAGACCACCTCCCAAAGTGCAAACACCCAAGCGATTTCTGCCGCATGCTACATCTAAGGGCTTGGAGCTGTTGCTGGTCCTCACCTTCCCTTGACAGCGCTTTCACAGCCAAACACACTCTGGCCATCTGCGCTGCCCTTCCCTCCCAGCACTCCCAACACACATTCGCAAGCTCACTCACGCTCTCACTCTCACTCCCAGCACAAACCACCTCCCACAGTGCAAACAAAAAAGCCATTTCTCCCATACGATAGGCCTAAAGGCTTAGAGCAGTTGCTGGTCCTCACCTTCCCTTGACACCGCTTTCACAGCCAAACACACTCTGGCCATCTGCCTTTGCCTTGCCTCCCAGCACTCCCAACACACATTCTCAGGCTCAATCTCACTCTCACTCCCAGCAATGACCAGCAACCAAAGTGCCAACACAGAAGCCATTTCTTCCATACGATAGGCCTAAGGGCTTAGAGCTGTTGCTGGTCCTCACCTTCCCTTGACACCACTTTCACAGCCAAACACACTCTGGGAATCTGCCCTGGCTTTGCCTCCCAGCACTCCCAACACACATTCTCAGGTTCAATCTCACTCTCACTCCCAGCACACACCACCTCCCCAAGTGCAAACACCCAAGTATTTTCTGCCGCATGCTACATCTAAGGGCTTAGAGCTGTTGCTGGTCCTCACCTTCCCTTGACAGCGCTTTCACAGCCAAACACACTCTGCCCATCTGCCTTTGCCTTGCCTCCCAGCAATCCCAATACATATTCTCAGGTTCACTCTCACTCTCACTCCTGGCACAGACCACCTCCCAAAGTGCAAACATCCAAGCCATTTCTCCCATACAATAGGCCTAAGGGCTTAGAGCAGTTGCTGGTCCTCACCTTCCCTTGACAGCGCTTTCACAGCCAAACACACTCTGGTCATGTGCCTTTGCCATGCCTCCCAGCACTCCCAACACACATTCGCAGGCTCACTCTCACTCTCACTCCCAGCAATGACCAGCAACCAAAGTGCCAACACAGAAGCCATTTCTTCCATACGATAGGCCTAAGTGCTTAGAGCTGTTCCTGGTCCTCAACTTCCCTTGAAACCGCTTTCACAGCCAAACACACTCTGGCCATCTGCCTTTGCCTTGCCTCCCAGCACTCCCAACACACTCTCACTCCCGGCACAGACCACCTCACAAAGTGCAAATATCCAATCGATTTCTGACACACGCTACATCTAAGGGCTTAGAGCTGTTGCTGGTCCTCACCTTCCCTTGACACCGCTTTCACAGCCAAACACACTCTGGCCATCTACCCTAGCTTTGCCTCCCAGCACACACAACACACATTCTCACTACCGGCACAGACCACCTCCCAAAGTGCAAACAACCAAGCGATGTCTGCCGCATGCTACATCTAAGGGCTTAGAGCTGTTGCTGGTCCTCACCTTCCCTTGACTGCACTTTCACAGCCAAACACACTCTGCCCATCTAGCCTGGCTTTGCCTCCAGGACTCCCAACACACATTCTCAGGTTCAATCTCACTCTCACTCCCGGCACAGACCACCTCCCAAAGTGCAAACGTCCAAGCCATTTCTCCCATACGATAGGCCTAAGGGCTTAGAGCTGTTGCTGGTCCTCACCTTCCCTTGACACCGCTTTCACAGCCAAACACACTCTGGCCATCTACCTTTGCCTTGCCTCCCAGCACTCCCAACACACTCTCACTCTCGGCACAGACCACCTCCCAAAGTGCCAACACCCAAGCGATTTCTGACGCACGCTACATCTAAGGGCTTAGAGCTGATGCTGGTCCTCACCTTCCCTTGACACCGCTTTCACAGCCAAACACACTCTGCCCATCTAGCCTGGCTTTGCCTCCAGCACTCCCAACACACATTCTCAGGCTCAATATCACTCTCACTCCCGGCATAGACCACCTCCCAAAGTGCCAACACCAAAGCAATTTCTCACACACACTACATCTAAGGGCTTAGAGCTGTTGCTGGTCCTCACCTTCCCTTGACACCGCTTTCCCAGCCAAACACACTCTGCCCATCTGCCTTTACCTTGCCTCCCGGCACTCCCAACACACTCTCACTCTCGGCACCCACCACCTCCCAAAGTGCCAACAACCAAGCGAGTTCTGACGCACGCTACATCTAAGGGCTTAGAGCAGATGCTGGTCCTCACCTTCCCTTGACACCGCTTTCACAGCCAAACACACTCTGCCCATCTGCCTTTGCCTTGCCTCCCAGCACTCCCAACACACATTCTCAGGCTCACTCTCACTCTCACTAACGGAACAGACCACTTCCCAAAGTGCAAACGTCCAAGCCATTTCTCCCATACGATAGGCCTAAGGGCTTAGAGCTGTTGCTGGTCCTCACCTTCCCTTGACACCGCTTTCACAGCCAAACACACTCTGCCCATCTGCCTTTGCCTTGCCTCCCGGCAATCCCAACACACTCTCACTCTCGGCACACACTACCTCCCAAAGTGCCAACAACCAAGCGAGTTCTGACGCACGCTACATCTAAGGGCTTAGAGCTGTTGCTGGTCCTCACCTTCCCTTGACACCACTTTCACAGCCAAACACACTCTGCCCATCTGCCTTTACCTTGCCTCCCGGCACTGCCAACACACATTCTCAGGCTCACTCAGGCTCTCACTCTCACTCCCAGCACAGACCAACTCCCAAAGTGCAAACCTCCAAGCGATTTCTGACGCACGCTACATCTAAGGGCTTAGAGATGTGGCTGGTCCTCACCTTCCCTTGACACCGCTTTCACAGCCAAACACACTCTGCCCATCTGCCTTTGCCTCAACTCGCACCACTCCCAACACACTCTCACTCTCGGCACACACCACCTCCCAAAGTGCCAACAACCAAGCGATTTCTGACGCACGCTACATCTAAGGGCTTAGAGCAGATGCTGGTCCTCACCTTCCCTTGACACCGCTTTCACAGCCAAACACACTCTGCCCATCTGCCTTTGCCTCAACTCCCACCACTCCCAACACACTCTCACTCTCGGCACACACCACCTCCCAAAGTGCCAGCACCCAAGCGGTTTCTGACACACGCTACATCTAAGGGCTCAGAGCTGTTGCTGGTCATCACCTTCCCTTCACAGCGCTTTCACAGCCAAACACACTCTGCCCATCTAGCCTGGCTTTGCCTCCCAGCACTCCCAACACACATTCTCAGGCGCAATCTAACTCTCACTCCTGGCACAGACCACCTCCCAAAGTGCAGACGTGCAAGCCATTTCTCCCCTAGGATAGGCCTAAGGGCTTAGAGCTGTGGCTGGTCCTTACCTTCCCTTGACACCGCTTTCACAGCCAAACACACTCTGGGAATCTGCCCTGGCTTTGCCTCCCAGCACTCCCAACACACATTCTCAGGTGCAATCTCACTGTCACTCCCGGCACAGACCACCTCCCATAGTGACAACACGCAAGCCATTTCTCCCAGGCGACAGGCCTAAGGGCTTAGAGCTGTTGCTGGTCCTCACCTTCCCTTGACACCGCTTTCACAGACAAACACATTCTGCCCATCTGCCTTTGCCTTGCCTCACAGCACTCCCAACACACAGTCTCACTCTTGGCACAGACCACCTCCCAAAGTGCCAACACCCAAGCTATTTCGGAGGCACGCTACATGTAAGGGCTTAGAGCTGTTGCTGGTCCTCACCTTCCCTTGACACCGCTTTCACAGCCAAACACACTCTGCCCATCTACCCTGGCTTTGCCTCCCAGCACTCCCAACACACATTCTCAGGTTCAATCTCACTCTCACTCCTGGCACAGACCACCTCCCAAAGTGCAAACACCCAAGCCATTTCTCCCATACGATAGGCCTAAGGGCTTAGAGCTGTTGCTGGTCCTCACCTTCCCTTGACACCGCTTTCACAGCCAAACACACTCTGGCCATCTACCTTTGCCTTGCCTCCCAGCACTCCCAACACACTCTCACTACCGGCACAGACCACCTGCCAAAGTGCAAACACCCAAGCGATTTCTGACACACGCTACATCTAAGGGCTTAGAGCTGTTGCTGGTCCTCACCTTCCCTTGACACCGCTTTCACAGCCAAACACACTCTGCCCATCGGCCTTTGCCTTGCCTCCCAGCACTCCCAACACACATTCTCAGACTCAATCTCACTCTCACTCCCGGCACAGACCACTTCCCAAATTGCAAACACCCAAGCCATTTCTCCCATACGATAGGCCTAAGGGCTTAGAGCTGATGCTGGTCCTCACATTCCCTTGACACCGCTTTCACAGCCAAACACACTCTGGCCATCTGCCTTTGCCTTGCCTACCAGCACTCCCAACACACATTCTCAGGCTCACTCTCACTCTCACTACCGGCACAGACCACCTCCCAAAGTGCAAACGTCCAAGCCATTTCTCCCATACGATAGGCCTAAGGGCTTAGAGCTGATGCTGGTCCTCACCTTCCCTTGACACCGCTTTCACAGCCAAACACACTCTGGCCATCTACCTTTGCCTTGCCTCCCAGCACTCCCAACACACTCTCACTCTCGGCACAGACCACCTCCCAAAGTGCCAACATCCAAGCGATTTCTGACGCACGCTACATCTAAGGGCTTAGAGCTGTTGCTGGTCCTCACCTTCCCTTGACACCGCTTTCACAGCCAAACACACTCTGCCCATCTGCCTTTACCTTGCCTCCCGGCACTGCCAACACACATTCTCAGGCTCACTCAGGCTCTCACTCTCACTCCCAGCACAGACCAACTCCCAAAGTGCAAACGTCCAAGCGATTTCTGACGCTCGCTACCTCTAAAGGCTTAGAGGTGTGGCTGGTCCTCACCTTCCCTTGACACCGCTTTCACAGCCAAACACACTCTGCCCATCTGCCTTTACCTTGCCTCCCGGCACTCCCAACACACTCTCACTCTCGGCACACACCACCTCCCAAAGTGCCAACAACCAAGCGAGTTCTGACGCACGCTACATCTAAGGGCTTAGAGCAGATGCTGGTCCTCACCTTCCCTTGACACCGCTTTCACAGCCAAACACACTCTGCCCATCTGCCTTTGCCTTGCCTCCCAGCACTCCCAACACACATTCTCAGGCTCACTCTCACTCTCACTAACGGAACAGACCACTTCCCAAAGTGCAAACGTCCAAGCCATTTCTCCCATACGATAGGCCTAAGGGCTTAGAGCTGTTGCTGGTCCTCACCTTCCCTTGACACCGCTTTCACAGCCAAACACACTCTGCCCATCTGCCTTTGCCTTGCCTCCCGGCAATCCCAACACACTCTCACTCTCGGCACACACTACCTCCCAAAGTGCAAAAACCAAGCGATTTCTGACGCACGCTACATCTAAGGGCTTAGAGCTGTTGCTGGTCCTCACCTTCCCTTGACACCGCTTTCACAGCCAAACACACTCTGCCCATCTGCCTTTACCTTGCCTCCCGGCACTGCCAACACACATTCTCAGGCTCACTCAGGCTCTCACTCTCACTCCCAGCACAGACCAACTCCCAAAGTGCAAACGTCCAAGCGATTTCTGACGCACGCTACATCTAAGGGCTTAGAGATGTGGCTGGTCCTCACCTTCCCTTGACACCGCTTTCACAGCCAAACACACTCTGCCCATCTGCCTTTACCTCAACTCGCACCACTCCCAACACACTCTCACTCTCGGCACACACCACCTCCCAAAGTGCCAACAACCAAGCGATTTCTGACGCACGCTACATCTAAGGGCTTAGAGCAGATGCTGGTCCTCACCTTCCCTTGACACCGCTTTCACAGCCAAACACACTCTGGCCATCTGCCTTTGCCTCAACTCCCACCACTCCCAACACACTCTCACTCTCGGCACACACCACCTCCCAAAGTGCCAGCACCCAAGCGGTTTCTGACACACGCTACATCTAAGGGCTCAGAGCTGTTGCTGGTCATCACCTTCCCTTCACAGCGCTTTCACAGCCAAACACACTCTGCCCATCTAGCCTGGCTTTGCCTCCCAGCACTCCCAACACACATTCTCAGGCGCAATCTAACTCTCACTCCTGGCACAGACCACCTCCCAAAGTGCAGACGTGCAAGCCATTTCTCCCCTAGGATAGGCCTAAGGGCTTAGAGCTGTGGCTGGTCCTTACCTTCCCTTGACACCGCTTTCACAGCCAAACACACTCTGGGAATCTGCCCTGGCTTTGCCTCCCAGCACTCCCAACACACATTCTCAGGTGCAATCTCACTGTCACTCCCGGCACAGACCACCTCCCATAGTGACAACACGCAAGCCATTTCTCCCAGGCGACAGGCCTAAGGGCTTAGAGCTGTTGCTGGTCCTCACCTTCCCTTGACACCGCTTTCACAGACAAACACATTCTGCCCATCTGCCTTTGCCTTGCCTCACAGCACTCCCAACACACAGTCTCACTCTTGGCACAGACCACCTCCCAAAGTGCCAACACCCAAGCTATTTCGGAGGCACGCTACATGTAAGGGCTTAGAGCTGTTGCTGGTCCTCACCTTCCCTTGACACCGCTTTCACAGCCAAACACACTCTGCCCATCTACCCTGGCTTTGCCTCCCAGCACTCCCAACACACATTCTCAGGTTCAATCTCACTCTCACTCCTGGCACAGACCACCTCCCAAAGTGCAAACACCCAAGCCATTTCTCCCATACGATAGGCCTAAGGGCTTAGAGCTGTTGCTGGTCCTCACCTTCCCTTGAAACCGCTTTCACAGCCAAACACACTCTGGCCATCTGCCTTTGCCTTGCCTCCCAGCACTCCCAACACACTCTCACTCCCGGCACAGACCACCTCACAAAGTGCAAATATCCAATCGATTTCTGACACACGCTACATCTAAGGGCTTAGAGCTGTTGCTGGTGCTCACCTTCCCTTGACACCGCTTTCACAGCCAAACACACTCTGGCCATCTACCCTAGCTTTGCCTCCCAGCACACACAACACACATTCTCACTACCGGCACAGACCACCTCCCTAAGTGCAATCAACCAAGCGATGTCTGCCGCATGCTACATCTAAGGGCTTAGAGCTGTTGCTGGTCCTCACCTTCCCTTGACTGCACTTTCACAGCCAAACACACTCTGCCCATCTAGCCTGGCTTTGCCTCCAGGACTCCCAACACACATTCTCAGGTTCAATCTCACTCTCACTCCCGGCACAGACCACCTCCCAAAGTGCAAACGTCCAAGCCATTTCTCCCATACGATAGGCCTAAGGGCTTAGAGCTGTTGCTGGTCCTCACCTTCCCTTGACACCGCTTTCACAGCCAAACACACTCTGGCCATCTACCTTTGCCTTGCCTCCCAGCACTCCCAACACACTCTCACTCTCGGCACAGACCACCTCCCAAAGTGCCAACACCCAAGCGATTTCTGACGCACGCTACATCTAAGGGCTTAGAGCTGATGCTGGTCCTCACCTTCCCTTGACACCGCTTTCACAGCCAAACACACTCTGGCCATCTAGCCTGGCTTTGCCTCCAGCACTCCCAACACACATTCTCAGGCTCAATATCACTCTCACTCCCGGCATAGACCACCTCCCAAAGTGCCAACACCAAAGCAATTTCTCACACACACTACATCTAAGGGCTTAGAGCTGTTGCTGGTCCTCACCTTCCCTTGACACCGCTTTCCCAGCCAAACACACTCTGCCCATCTGCCTTTACCTTGCCTCCCGGCACTCCCAACACACTCTCACTCTCGGCACCCACCACCTCCCAAAGTGCCAACAACCAAGCGAGTTCTGACGCACGCTACATCTAAGGGCTTAGAGCAGATGCTGGTCCTCACCTTCCCTTGACACCGCTTTCACAGCCAAACACACTCTGCCCATCTGCCTTTGCCTTGCCTACCAGCACTCCCAACACACATTCTCAGGCTCACTCTCACTCTCACTAACGGAACAGACCACTTCCCAAAGTGCAAACGTCCAAGCCATTTCTCCCATACGATAGGCCTAAGGGCTTAGAGCTGTTGCTGGTCCTCACCTTCCCTTGACACCGCTTTCACAGCCAAACACACTCTGCCCATCTGCCTTTGCCTTGCCTCCCGGCAATCCCAACACACTCTCACTCTCGGCACACACTACCTCCCAAAGTGCCAACAACCAAGCGAGTTCTGACGCACGCTACATCTAAGGGCTTAGAGCTGTTGCTGGTCCTCACCTTCCCTTGACACCGCTTTCACAGCCAAACACACTCTGCCCATCTGCCTTTACCTTGCCTCCCGGCACTGCCAACACACATTCTCAGGCTCACTCAGGCTCTCACTCTCACTCCCAGCACAGACCAACTCCCAAAGTGCAAACGTCCAAGCGATTTCTGACGCACGCTACATCTAAGGGCTTAGAGATGTGGCTGGTCCTCACCTTCCCTTGACACCGCTTTCACAGCCAAACACACTCTGCCCATCTGCCTTTGCCTCAACTCGCACCACTCCCAACACACTCTCACTCTCGGCACACACCACCTCCCAAAGTGCCAACAACCAAGCGATTTCTGACGCACGCTACATCTAAGGGCTTAGAGCAGATGCTGGTCCTCACCTTCCCTTGACACCGCTTTCACAGCCAAACACACTCTGGCCATCTGCCTTTGCCTCAACTCCCACCACTCCCAACACACTCTCACTCTCGGCACACACCACCTCCCAAAGTGCCAGCACCCAAGCGGTTTCTGACACACGCTACATCTAAGGGCTCAGAGCTGTTGCTGGTCATCACCTTCCCTTCACAGCGCTTTCACAGCCAAACACACTCTGCCCATCTAGCCTGGCTTTGCCTCCCAGCACTCCCAACACACATTCTCAGGCGCAATCTAACTCTCACTCCTGGCACAGACCACCTCCCAAAGTGCAGACGTGCAAGCCATTTCTCCCCTAGGATAGGCCTAAGGGCTTAGAGCTGTGGCTGGTCCTTACCTTCCCTTGACACCGCTTTCACAGCCAAACACACTCTGGGAATCTGCCCTGGCTTTGCCTCCCAGCACTCCCAACACACATTCTCAGGTGCAATCTCACTGTCACTCCCGGCACAGACCACCTCCCATAGTGACAACACGCAAGCCATTTCTCCCAGGCGACAGGCCTAAGGGCTTAGAGCTGTTGCTGGTCCTCACCTTCCCTTGACACCGCTTTCACAGACAAACACATTCTGCCCATCTGCCTTTGCCTTGCCTCACAGCACTCCCAACACACAGTCTCACTCTTGGCACAGACCACCTCCCAAAGTGCCAACACCCAAGCTATTTCGGAGGCACGCTACATGTAAGGGCTTAGAGCTGTTGCTGGTCCTCACCTTCCCTTGACACCGCTTTCACAGCCAAACACACTCTGCCCATCTACCCTGGCTTTGCCTCCCAGCACTCCCAACACACATTCTCAGGTTCAATCTCACTCTCACTCCTGGCACAGACCACCTCCCAAAGTGCAAACACCCAAGCCATTTCTCCCATACGATAGGCCTAAGGGCTTAGAGCTGTTGCTGGTCCTCACCTTCCCTTGACACCGCTTTCACAGCCAAACACACTCTGGCCATCTACCTTTGCCTTGCCTCCCAGCACTCCCAACACACTCTCACTACCGGCACAGACCACCTGCCAAAGTGCAAACACCCAAGCGATTTCTGACACACGCTACATCTAAGGGCTTAGAGCTGTTGCTGGTCCTCACCTTCCCTTGACACCGCTTTCACAGCCAAACACACTCTGCCCATCGGCCTTTGCCTTGCCTCCCAGCACTCCCAACACACATTCTCAGACTCAATCTCACTCTCACTCCCGGCACAGACCACTTCCCAAATTGCAAACACCCAAGCCATTTCTCCCATACGATAGGCCTAAGGGCTTAGAGCTGATGCTGGTCCTCACATTCCCTTGACACCGCTTTCACAGCCAAACACACTCTGGCCATCTGCCTTTGCCTTGCCTACCAGCACTCCCAACACACATTCTCAGGCTCACTCTCACTCTCACTACCGGCACAGACCACCTCCCAAAGTGCAAACGTCCAAGCCATTTCTCCCATACGATAGGCCTAAGGGCTTAGAGCTGATGCTGGTCCTCACCTTCCCTTGACACCGCTTTCACAGCCAAACACACTCTGGCCATCTACCTTTGCCTTGCCTCCCAGCACTCCCAACACACTCTCACTCTCGGCACAGACCACCTCCCAAAGTGCCAACAACCAAGCGATTTCTGACGCACGCTACATCTAAGGGCTTAGAGCTGTTGCTGGTCCTCACCTTCCCTTGACACCGCTTTCACAGCCAAACACACTCTGCCCATCTGCCTTTACCTTGCCTCCCGGCACTGCCAACACACATTCTCAGGCTCACTCAGGCTCTCACTCTCACTCCCAGCACAGACCAACTCCCAAAGTGCAAACGTCCAAGCGATTTCTGACGCTCGCTACCTCTAAAGGCTTAGAGGTGTGGCTGGTCCTCACCTTCCCTTGACACCGCTTTCACAGCCAAACACACTCTGCCCATCTGCCTTTGCCTCAACTCGCACCACTCCCAACACACTCTCACTCTCGGCACACACCACCTCCCAAAGTGCCAACAACCAAGCGAGTTCTGACGCACGCTACATCTAAGGGCTTAGAGCAGATGCTGGTCCTCACCTTCCCTTGACACCGCTTTCACAGCCAAACACACTCTGCCCATCTGCCTTTGCCTTGCCTCCCAGCACTCCCAACACACATTCTCAGGCTCACTCTCACTCTCACTAACGGAACAGACCACTTCCCAAAGTGCAAACGTCCAAGCCATTTCTCCCATACGATAGGCCTAAGGGCTTAGAGCTGTTGCTGGTCCTCACCTTCCCTTGACACCGCTTTCACAGCCAAACACACTCTGCCCATCTGCCTTTGCCTTGCCTCCCGGCAATCCCAACACACTCTCACTCTCGGCACACACTACCTCCCAAAGTGCCAACAACCAAGCGATTTCTGACGCACGCTACATCTAAGGGCTTAGAGCTGTTGCTGGTCCTCACCTTCCCTTGACACCGCTTTCACAGCCAAACACACTCTGCCCATCTGCCTTTACCTTGCCTCCCGGCACTGCCAACACACATTCTCAGGCTCACTCAGGCTCTCACTCTCACTCCCAGCACAGACCAACTCCCAAAGTGCAAACCTCCAAGCGATTTCTGACGCACGCTACATCTAAGGGCTTAGAGATGTGGCTGGTCCTCACCTTCCCTTGACACCGCTTTCACAGCCAAACACACTCTGCCCATCTGCCTTTGCCTCAACTCCCACCACTCCCAACACACTCTCACTCTCGGCACACACCACCTCCCAAAGTGCCAACAACCAAGCGATTTCTGACGCACGCTACATCTAAGGGCTTAGAGCAGATGCTGGTCCTCACCTTCCCTTGACACCGCTTTCACAGCCAAACACACTCTGCCCATCTGCCTTTGCCTCAACTCCCACCACTCCCAACACACTCTCACTCTCGGCACACACCACCTCCCAAAGTGCCAGCACCCAAGCGGTTTCTGACACACGCTACATCTAAGGGCTCAGAGCTTTTGCTGGTCATCACCTTCCCTTCACAGCGCTTTCACAGCCAAACACACTCTGCCCATCTAGCCTGGCTTTGCCTCCCAGCACTCCCAACACACATTCTCAGGCGCAATCTAACTCTCACTCCTGGCACAGACCACCTCCCAAAGTGCAGACGTGCAAGCCATTTCTCCCCTAGGATAGGCCTAAGGGCTTAGAGCTGTGGCTGGTCCTTACCTTCCCTTGACACCGCTTTCACAGCCAAACACACTCTGGGAATCTGCCCTGGCTTTGCCTCCCAGCACTCCCAACACACATTCTCAGGTGCAATCTCACTGTCACTCCCGGCACAGACCACCTCCCATAGTGACAACACGCAAGCCATTTCTCCCAGGCGACAGGCCTAAGGGCTTAGAGCTGTTGCTGGTCCTCACCTTCCCTTGACACCGCTTTCACAGACAAACACATTCTGCCCATCTGCCTTTGCCTTGCCTCACAGCACTCCCAACACACAGTCTCACTCTTGGCACAGACCACCTCCCAAAGTGCCAACACCCAAGCTATTTCGGAGGCACGCTACATGTAAGGGCTTAGAGCTGTTGCTGGTCCTCACCTTCCCTTGACACCGCTTTCACAGCCAAACACACTCTGGCCATCTACCCTGGCTTTGCCTCCCAGCACTCCCAACACACATTCTCAGGTTCAATCTCACTCTCACTCCTGGCACAGACCACCTCCCAAAGTGCAAACACCCAAGCCATTTCTCCCATACGATAGGCCTAAGGGCTTAGAGCTGTTGCTGGTCCTCACCTTCCCTTGACACCGCTTTCACAGCCAAACACACTCTGCCCATCTGCCTTTGCCTTGCCTCCCAGCACTCCCAACACACTCTCACTACCGGCACAGACCACCTGCCAAAGTGCAAACACCCAAGCGATTTCTGACACACGCTACATCTAAGGGCTTAGAGCTGTTGCTGGTCCTCACCTTCCCTTGACACCGCTTTCACAGCCAAACACACTCTGCCCATCGGCCTTTGCCTTGCCTCCCAGCACTCCCAACACACATTCTCAGACTCAATCTCACTCTCACTCCCGGCACAGACCACTTCCCAAAGTGCAAACACCCAAGCCATTTCTCCCATACGATAGGCCTAAGGGCTTAGAGCTGATGCTGGTCCTCACATTCCCTTCACACCGCTTTCACAGCCAAACACACTCTGGCCATCTGCCTTTGCCTTGCCTACCAGCACTCCCAACACACATTCTCAGGCTCACTCTCACTCTCACTACCGGCACAGACCACCTCCCAAAGTGCAAACGTCCAAGCCATTTCTCCCATACGATAGGCCTAAGGGCTTAGAGCTGTTGCTGGTCCTCACCTTCCCTTGACACCGCTTTCACAGCCAAACACACTCTGCCCATCTGCCTTTACCTTGCCTCCCGGCACTGCCAACACACATTCTCAGGCTCACTCAGGCTCTCACTCTCACTCCCAGCACAGACCAACTCCCAAAGTGCAAACCTCCAAGCGATTTCTGACGCTCGCTACCTCTAAGGGCTTAGAGGTGTGGCTGGTCCTCACCTTCCCTTGACACCGCTTTCACAGCCAAACACACTCTGCCCATCTGCCTTTACCTTGCCTCACGGCACTCCCAACACACTCTCACTCTCGGCACACACCATCTCCCAAAGTGCCAACAACCAAGTGAGTTCTGACGCACGCTACATCTAAGGGCTTAGAGCAGATGCTGGTCCTCACCTTCCCTTGACACCGCTTTCACAGCCAAACACACTCTGCCCATCTGCCTTTGCCTTGCCTCCCAGCACTCCCAACACACATTCTCAGGCTCACTCTCACTCTCACTAACGGAACAGACCACTTCCCAAAGTGCAAACGTCCAAGCCATTTCTCCCATACGATAGGCCTAAGGGCTTAGAGCTGTTGCTGGTCCTCACCTTCCCTTGACACCGCTTTCACAGCCAAACACACTCTGCCCATCTGCCTTTGCCTTGCCTCCCGGCAATCCCAACACACTCTCACTCTCGGCACACACTACCTCCCAAAGTGCCAACAACCAAGCGAGTTCTGACGCACGCTACATCTAAGGGCTTAGAGCTGTTGCTGGTCCTCACCTTCCCTTGACACCGCTTTCACAGCCAAACACACTCTGCCCATCTGCCTTTACCTTGCCTCCCGGCACTGCCAACACACATTCTCAGGCTCACTCAGGCTCTCACTCTCACTCCCAGCACAGACCAACTCCCAAAGTGCCAACAACCAAGCGATTTCTGACGCACGCTACATCTAAGGGCTTAGAGCAGATGCTGGTCCTCACCTTCCCTTGACACCGCTTTCACAGCCAAACACACTCTGCCCATCTGCCTTTGCCTCAACTCGCACCACTCCCAACACACTCTCACTCTCGGCACACACCACCTCCCAAAGTGCCAGCACCCAAGCGGTTTCTGACACACGCTACATCTAAGGGCTCAGAGCTGTTGCTGGTCATCACCTTCCCTTCACAGCGCTTTCACAGCCAAAAACACTCTGCCCATCTAGCCTGGCTTTGCCTCCCAGCACTCCCAACACACATTCTCAGGCGCAATCTAACTCTCACTCCTGGCACAGACCACCTCCCAAAGTGCAGACGTGCAAGCCATTTCTCCCCTAGGATAGGCCTAAGGGCTTAGAGCTGTGGCTGGTCCTTACCTTCCCTTGACACCGCTTTCACAGCCAAACACACTCTGGGAATCTGCCCTGGCTTTGCCTCCCAGCACTCCCAACACACATTCTCAGGTGCAATCTCACTGTCACTCCCGGCACAGACCACCTCCCATAGTGACAACACGCAAGCCATTTCTCCCAGGCGACAGGCCTAAGGGCTTAGAGCTGTTGCTGGTCCTCACCTTCCCTTGACACCGCTTTCACAGACAAACACATTCTGCCCATCTGCCTTTGCCTTGCCTCACAGCACTCCCAACACACAGTCTCACTCTTGGCACAGACCACCTCCCAAAGTGCCAACACCCAAGCTATTTCGGAGGCACGCTACATGTAAGGGCTTAGAGCTGTTGCTGGTCCTCACCTTCCCTTGACACCGCTTTCACAGCCAAACACACTCTGCCCATCTACCCTGGCTTTGCCTCCCAGCACTCCCAACACACATTCTCAGACTCAATCTCACTCTCACTCCCGGCACAGACCACTTCCCAAAGTGCAAACACCCAAGCCATTTCTCCCATACGATAGGCCTAAGGGCTTAGAGCTGATGCTGGTCCTCACATTCCCTTCACACCGCTTTCACAGCCAAACACACTCTGGCCATCTGCCTTTGCCTTGCCTACCAGCACTCCCAACACACATTCTCAGGCTCACTCTCACTCTCACTACCGGCACAGACCACCTCCCAAAGTGCAAACGTCCAAGCCATTTCTCCCATACGATAGGCCTAAGGGCTTAGAGCTGTTGCTGGTCCTCACCTTCCCTTGACACCGCTTTCACAGCCAAACACACTCTGGCCATCTACCTTTGCCTTGCCTCCCAGCACTCCCAACACACTCTCACTCTCGGCACACACTACCTCCCAAAGTGCCAACAACCAAGCGAGTTCTGACGCACGCTACATCTAAGGGCTTAGAGCTGTTGCTGGTCCTCACCTTCCCTTGACACCACTTTCACAGCCAAACACACTCTGGCCATCTGCCTTTACCTTGCCTCCCGGCACTGCCAACACACATTCTCAGGCTCACTCAGGCTCTCACTCTCACTCCCAGCACAGACCAACTCCCAAAGTGCAAACCTCCAAGCGATTTCTGACGCACGCTACATCTAAGGGCTTAGAGATGTGGCTGGTCCTCACCTTCCCTTGACACCGCTTTCACAGCCAAACACACTCTGCCCATCTAGCCTGGCTTTGCCTCCAGCACTCCCAACACACATTCTCAGGCTCAATATCAGTCTCACTCCCGGCATAGACCACCTCCCAAATTGCCAACACCAAAGCAATTTCTCACACACACTACATCTAAGGGCTTAGAGCTGTTGCTGGTCCTCACCTTCCCTTGACACCGCTTTCACAGCCAAACACACTCTGCCCATCTGCCTTTACCTTGCCTCCCGGCACTGCCAACACACATTCTCAGGCTCACTCAGGCTCTCACTCTCACTCCCAGCACAGACCAACTCCCAAAGTGCAAACGTCCAAGCGATTTCTGACGCTCGCTACCTCTAAGGGCTTAGAGGTGTGGCTGGTCCTCACCTTCCCTTGACACCGCTTTCACAGCCAAACACACTCTGCCCATCTGCCTTTACCTTGCCTCCCGGCACTCCCAACACACTCTCACTCTCGGCACACACCACCTCCCAAAGTGCCAACAACCAAGCGAGTTCTGACGCACGCTACATCTAAGGGCTTAGAGCAGATGCTGGTCCTCACCTTCCCTTGACACCGCTTTCACAGCCAAACACACTCTGCCCATCTGCCTTTGCCTTGCCTCCCAGCACTCCCAACACACATTCTCAGGCTCACTCTCACTCTCACTAACGGAACAGACCACTTCCCAAAGTGCAAACGTCCAAGCCATTTCTCCCATACGATAGGCCTAAGGGCTTAGAGCTGTTGCTGGTCCTCACCTTCCCTTGACACCGCTTTCACAGCCAAACACACTCTGCCCATCTGCCTTTGCCTTGCCTCCCGGCAATCCCAACACACTCTCACTCTCGGCACACACTACCTCCCAAAGTGCCAACAACCAAGCGAGTTCTGACGCACGCTACATCTAAGGGCTTAGAGCTGTTGCTGGTCCTCACCTTCCCTTGACACCGCTTTCACAGCCAAACACACTCTGCCCATCTGCCTTTACCTTGCCTCCCGGCACTGCCAACACACATTCTCAGGCTCACTCAGGCTCTCACTCTCACTCCCAGCACAGACCAACTCCCAAAGTGCAAACGTCCAAGCGATTTCTGACGCACGCTACATCTAAGGGCTTAGAGATGTGGCTGGTCCTCACCTTCCCTTGACACCGCTTTCACAGCCAAACACACTCTGCCCATCTGCCTTTGCCTCAACTCGCACCACTCCCAACACACTCTCACTCTCGGCACACACCACCTCCCAAAGTGCCAACAACCAAGCGATTTCTGACGCACGCTACATCTAAGGGCTTAGAGCAGATGCTGGTCCTCACCTTCCCTTGACACCGCTTTCACAGCCAAACACACTCTGGCCATCTGCCTTTGCCTCAACTCCCACCACTCCCAACACACTCTCACTCTCGGCACACACCACCTCCCAAAGTGCCAGCACCCAAGCGGTTTCTGACACACGCTACATCTAAGGGCTCAGAGCTGTTGCTGGTCATCACCTTCCCTTCACAGCGCTTTCACAGCCAAACACACTCTGCCCATCTAGCCTGGCTTTGCCTCCCAGCACTCCCAACACACATTCTCAGGCGCAATCTAACTCTCACTCCTGGCACAGACCACCTCCCAAAGTGCAGACGTGCAAGCCATTTCTCCCCTAGGATAGGCCTAAGGGCTTAGAGCTGTGGCTGGTCCTTACCTTCCCTTGACACCGCTTTCACAGCCAAACACACTCTGGGAATCTGCCCTGGCTTTGCCTCCCAGCACTCCCAACACACATTCTCAGGTGCAATCTCACTGTCACTCCCGGCACAGACCACCTCCCATAGTGACAACACGCAAGCCATTTCTCCCAGGCGACAGGCCTAAGGGCTTAGAGCTGTTGCTGGTCCTCACCTTCCCTTGACACCGCTTTCACAGACAAACACATTCTGCCCATCTGCCTTTGCCTTGCCTCACAGCACTCCCAACACACAGTCTCACTCTTGGCACAGACCACCTCCCAAAGTGCCAACACCCAAGCTATTTCGGAGGCACGCTACATGTAAGGGCTTAGAGCTGTTGCTGGTCCTCACCTTCCCTTGACACCGCTTTCACAGCCAAACACACTCTGCCCATCTACCCTGGCTTTGCCTCCCAGCACTCCCAACACACATTCTCAGGTTCAATCTCACTCTCACTCCTGGCACAGACCACCTGCCAAAGTGCAAACACCCAAGCCATTTCTCCCATACGATAGGCCTAAGGGCTTAGAGCTGTTGCTTGTCCTCACCTTCCCTTGACACCGCTTTCACAGCCAAACACACTCTGGCCATCTACCTTTGCCTTGCCTCCCAGCACTCCCAACACACTCTCACTACCGGCACAGACCACCTGCCAAAGTGCAAACACCCAAGCGATTTCTGACACACGCTACATCTAAGGGCTTAGAGCTGTTGATGGTCCTCACCTTCCCTTGACACCGCTTTCACAGCCAAACACACTCTGCCCATCGGCCTTTGCCTTGCCTCCCAGCACTCCCAACACACATTCTCAGGCTCACTCTCACTCTCACTCCCGGCACAGACCACTTCCCAAAGTGCAAACACCCAAGCCATTTCTCCCATACGATAGGCCTAAGGGCTTAGAGCTGATGCTGGTCCTCACATTCCCTTCACACCGCTTTCACAGCCAAACACACTCTGGCCATCTGCCTTTGCCTTGCCTACCAGCACTCCCAACACACATTCTCAGGCTCACTCTCACTCTCACTACCGGCACAGACCACCTCCCAAAGTGCAAACGTCCAAGCCATTTCTCCCATACGATAGGCCTAAGGGCTTAGAGCTGATGCTGGTCCTCACCTTCCCTTGACACCGCTTTCACAGCCAAACACACTCTGGCCATCTACCTTTGCCTTGCCTCCCAGCACTCCCAACACACTCTCACTCTCGGCACAGACCACCTCCCAAAGTGCCAACAACCAAGCGATTTCTGACGCACGCTACATCTAAGGGCTTAGAGCTGTTGCTGGTCCTCACCTTCCCTTGACACCGCTTTCACAGCCAAACACACTCTGCCCATCTGCCTTTACCTTGCCTCCCGGCACTGCCAACACACATTCTCAGGCTCACTCAGGCTCTCACTCTCACTCCCAGCACAGACCAACTCCCAAAGTGCAAACGTCCAAGCGATTTCTGACGCTCGCTACCTCTAAGGGCTTAGAGGTGTGGCTGGTCCTCACCTTCCCTTGACACCGCTTTCACAGCCAAACACACTCTGCCCATCTGCCTTTACCTTGCCTCCCGGCACTCCCAACACACTCTCACTCTCGGCACACACCACCTCCCAAAGTGCCAACAACCAAGCGAGTTCTGACGCACGCTACATCTAAGGGCTTAGAGCAGATGCTGGTCCTCACCTTCCCTTGACACCGCTTTCACAGCCAAACACACTCTGCCCATCTGCCTTTGCCTTGCCTCCCAGCACTCCCAACACACATTCTCAGGCTCACTCTCACTCTCACTAACGGAACAGACCACTTCCCAAAGTGCAAACGTCCAAGCCATTTCTCCCATACGATAGGCCTAAGGGCTTAGAGCTGTTGCTGGTCCTCACCTTCCCTTGACACCGCTTTCACAGCCAAACACACTCTGCCCATCTGCCTTTGCCTTGCCTCCCGGCAATCCCAACACACTCTCACTCTCGGCACACACTACCTCCCAAAGTGCCAACAACCAAGCGAGTTCTGACGCACGCTACATCTAAGGGCTTAGAGCTGTTGCTGGTCCTCACCTTCCCTTGACACCGCTTTCACAGCCAAACACACTCTGCCCATCTGCCTTTGCCTTGCCTCCCAGCACTCCCAACACACTCTCACTACCGGCACAGACCACCTGCCAAAGTGCAAACACCCAAGCGATTTCTGACACACGCTACATCTAAGGGCTTAGAGTTGTAGATGGTCCTCACCTTCCCTTGACACCGCTTTCACAGCCAAACACACTCTGGCCATCTGCCTTTGCCTTGCCTCCCAGCACTCCCAACACACATTCTCAGACTCAGTCTCACTCTCACTCCCGGCACAGACCACCTCCCAAAGTGCAAACACCCAAGCCATTTCTCCCATACGATAGGCCTAAGGGCTTAGAGCTGATGCTGGTCCTCACATTCCCTTCACACCGCTTTCACAGCCAAACACACTCTGGCCATCTGCCTTTGCCTTGCCTACCAGCACTCCCAACACACATTCTCAGGCTCACTCTCACTCTCACTACCGGCACAGACCACCTCCCAAAGTGCAAACGTCCAAGCCATTTCTCCCATACGATAGGCCTAAGGGCTTAGAGCTGTTGCTGGTCCTCACCTTCCCTTGACACCGCTTTCACAGCCAAACACACTCTGGCCATCTACCTTTGCCTTGCCTCCCAGCACTCCCAACACACTCTCACTCTCGGCACAGACCACCTCCCAAAGTGCCAACAACCAAGCGATTTCTGACGCACGCTACATCTAAGGGCTTAGAGCTGTTGCTGGTCCTCACCTTCCCTTGACACCGCTTTCACAGCCAAACACACTCTGGCCATCTGCCTTTACCTTGCCTCCCGGCACTGCCAACACACATTCTCAGGCTCACTCAGGCTCTCACTCTCACTCCCAGCACAGACCAACTCCCAAAGTGCAAACCTCCAAGCGATTTCTGACGCACGCTACATCTAAGGGCTTAGAGATGTGGCTGGTCCTCACCTTCCCTTGACACCGCTTTCACAGCCAAACACACTCTGCCCATCTAGCCTGGCTTTGCCTCCAGCACTCCCAACACACATTCTCAGGCTCAATATCAGTCTCACTCCCGGCATAGACCACCTCCCAAATTGCCAACACCAAAGCAATTTCTCACACACACTACATCTAAGGGCTTAGAGCTGTTGCTGGTCCTCACCTTCCCTTGACACCGCTTTCACAGCCAAACACACTCTGCCCATCTGCCTTTACCTTGCCTCCCGGCACTGCCAACACACATTCTCAGGCTCACTCAGGCTCTCACTCTCACTCCCAGCACAGACCAACTCCCAAAGTGCAAACGTCCAAGCGATTTCTGACGCTCGCTACCTCTAAGGGCTTAGAGGTGTGGCTGGTCCTCACCTTCCCTTGACACCGCTTTCACAGACAAACACACTCTGCCCATCTGCCTTTACCTTGCCTCCCGGCACTCCCAACACACTCTCACTCTCGGCACCCACCACCTCCCAAAGTGCCAACAACCAAGCGAGTTCTGACGCACGCTACATCTAAGGGCTTAGAGCAGATGCTGGTCATCACCTTCCCTTGACACCGCTTTCACAGCCAAACACACTCTGCCCATCTGCCTTTGCCTTGCCTCCCAGCACTCCCAACACACATTCTCAGGCTCACTCTCACTCTCACTAACGGAACAGACCACTTCCCAAAGTGCAAACGTCCAAGCCATTTCTCCCATACGATAGGCCTAAGGGCTTAGAGCTGTTGCTGGTCCTCACCTTCCCTTGACACCGCTTTCACAGCCAAACACACTCTGCCCATCTGCCTTTGCCTTGCCTCCCGGCAATCCCAACACACTCTCACTCTCGGCACACACTACCTCCCAAAGTGCCAACAACCAAGCGAGTTCTGACGCACGCTACATCTAAGGGCTTAGAGCTGTTGCTGGTCCTCACCTTCCCTTGACACCGCTTTCACAGCCAAACACACTCTGCCCATCTGCCTTTACCTTGCCTCCCGGCACTGCCAACACACATTCTCAGGCTCACTCAGGCTCTCACTCTCACTCCCAGCACAGACCAACTCCCAAAGTGCAAACCTCCAAGCGATTTCTGACGCACGCTACATCTAAGGGCTTAGAGATGTGGCTGGTCCTCACCTTCCCTTGACACCGCTTTCACAGCCAAACACACTCTGCCCATTTGCCTTTGCCTCAACTCGCACCACTCCCAACACACTCTCACTCTCGGCACACACCACCTCCCAAAGTGCCAACAACCAAGCGATTTCTGACGCACGCTACATCTAAGGGCTTAGAGCAGATGCTGGTCCTCACCTTCCCTTGACACCGCTTTCACAGCCAAACACACTCTGCCCATCTGCCTTTGCCTCAACTCCCACCACTCCCAACACACTCTCACTCTCGGCACACACCACCTCCCAAAGTGCCAGCACCCAAGCGGTTTCTGACACACGCTACATCTAAGGGCTCAGAGCTGTTGCTGGTCATCACCTTCCCTTCACAGCGCTTTCACAGCCAAACACACTCTGCCCATCTAGCCTGGCTTTGCCTCCCAGCACTCCCAACACACATTCTCAGGCGCAATCTAACTCTCACTCCTGGCACAGACCACCTCCCAAAGTGCAGACGTGCAAGCCATTTCTCCCCTAGGATAGGCCTAAGGGCTTAGAGCTGTGGCTGGTCCTTACCTTCCCTTGACACCGCTTTCACAGCCAAACACACTCTGGGAATCTGCCCTGGCTTTGCCTCCCAGCACTCCCAACACACATTCTCAGGTGCAATCTCACTGTCACTCCCGGCACAGACCACCTCCCATAGTGACAACACGCAAGCCATTTCTCCCAGGCGACAGGCCTAAGGGCTTAGAGCTGTTGCTGGTCCTCACCTTCCCTTGACACCGCTTTCACAGACAAACACATTCTGCCCATCTGCCTTTGCCTTGCCTCACAGCACTCCCAACACACAGTCTCACTCTTGGCACAGACCACCTCCCAAAGTGCCAACACCCAAGCTATTTCGGAGGCACGCTACATGTAAGGGCTTAGAGCTGTTGCTGGTCCTCACCTTCCCTTGACACCGCTTTCACAGCCAAACACACTCTGCCCATCTACCCTGGCTTTGCCTCCCAGCACTCCCAACACACATTCTCAGGTTCAATCTCACTCTCACTCCTGGCACAGACCACCTCCCAAAGTGCAAACACCCAAGCCATTTCTCCCATACGATAGGCCTAAGGGCTTAGAGCTGTTGCTGGTCCTCACCTTCCCTTGACACCGCTTTCACAGCCAAACACACTCTGGCCATCTACATTTGCCTTGCCTCCCAGCACTCCCAACACACTCTCACTACCGGCACAGACCACCTGCCAAAGTGCAAACACCCAAGCGATTTCTGACACACGCTACATCTAAGGGCTTAGAGCTGTTGCTGGTCCTCACCTTCCCTTGACACCGCTTTCACAGCCAAACACACTCTGCCCATCGGCCTTTGCCTTGCCTCCCAGCACTCCCAACACACATTCTCAGACTCAATCTCACTCTCACTCCCGGCACAGACCACTTCCCAAAGTGCAAACACCCAAGCCATTTCTCCCATACGATAGGCCTAAGGGCTTAGAGCTGATGCTGGTCCTCACATTCCCTTCACACCACTTTCACAGCCAAACACACTCTGGCCATCTGCCTTTGCCTTGCCTACCAGCACTCCCAACACACATTCTCAGGCTCACTCTCACTCTCACTACCGGCACAGACCACCTCCCAAAGTGCAAACGTCCAAGCCATTTCTCCCATACGATAGGCCTAAGGGCTTAGAGCTGATGCTGGTCCTCACCTTCCCTTGACACCGCTTTCACAGCCAAACACACTCTGGCCATCTACCTTTGCCTTGCCTCCCAGCACTCCCAACACACTCTCACTCTCGGCACAGACCACCTCCCAAAGTGCCAACAACCAAGCGATTTCTGACGCACGCTACATCTAAGGGCTTAGAGCTGTTGCTGGTCCTCACCTTCCCTTGACACCGCTTTCACAGCCAAACACACTCTGGCCATCTGCCTTTACCTTGCCTCCCGGCACTGCCAACACACATTCTCAGGCTCACTCAGGCTCTCACTCTCACTCCCAGCACAGACCAACTCCCAAAGTGCAAACGTCCAAGCGATTTCTGACGCTCGCTACCTCTAAGGGCTTAGAGGTGTGGCTGGTCCTCACCTTCCCTTGACACCGCTTTCACAGCCAAACACACTCTGCCCATCTGCCTTTACCTTGCCTCCCGGCACTCCCAACACACTCTCACTCTCGGCACCCACCACCTCCCAAAGTGCCAACAACCAAGCGAGTTCTGACGCACGCTACATCTAAGGGCTTAGAGCAGATGCTGGTCCTCACCTTCCCTTGACACCGCTTTCACAGCCAAACACACTCTGCCCATCTGCCTTTGCCTTGCCTCCCAGCACTCCCAACACACATTCTCAGGCTCACTCTCACTCTCACTAACGGAACAGACCACTTCCCAAAGTGCAAACGTCCAAGCCATTTCTCCCATACGATAGGCCTAAGGGCTTAGAGCTGTTGCTGGTCCTCACCTTCCCTTGACACCGCTTTCACAGCCAAACACACTCTGCCCATCTGCCTTTGCCTTGCCTCCCGGCAATCCCAACACACTCTCACTCTCGGCACACACTACCTCCCAAAGTGCCAACAACCAAGCGAGTTCTGACGCACGCTACATCTAAGGGCTTAGAGCTGTTGCTGGTCCTCACCTTCCCTTGACACCGCTTTCACAGCCAAACACACTCTGCCCATCTGCCTTTACCTTGCCTCCCGGCACTGCCAACACACATTCTCAGGCTCACTCAGGCTCTCACTCTCACTCCCAGCACAGACCAACTCCCAAAGTGCAAACGTCCAAGCGATTTCTGACGCACGCTACATCTAAGGGCTTAGAGATGTGGCTGGTCCTCACCTTCCCTTGACACCGCTTTCACAGCCAAACACACTCTGCCCATCTGCCTTTGCCTCAACTCGCACCACTCCCAACACACTCTCACTCTCGGCACACACCACCTCCCAAAGTGCCAACAACCAAGCGATTTCTGACGCACGCTACATCTAAGGGCTTAGAGCAGATGCTGGTCCTCACCTTCCCTTGACACCGCTTTCACAGCCAAACACACTCTGCCCATCTGCCTTTGCCTCAACTCCCACCACTCCCAACACACTCTCACTCTCGGCACACACCACCTCCCAAAGTGCCAGCACCCAAGCGGTTTCTGACACACGCTACATCTAAGGGCTCAGAGCTGTTGCTGGTCATCACCTTCCCTTCACAGCGCTTTCACAGCCAAAAACACTCTGCCCATCTAGCCTGGCTTTGCCTCCCAGCACTCCCAACACACATTCTCAGGCGCAATCTAACTCTCACTCCTGGCACAGACCACCTCCCAAAGTGCAGACGTGCAAGCCATTTCTCCCATAGGATAGGCCTAAGGGCTTAGAGCTGTGGCTGGTCCTTACCTTCCCTTGACACCGCTTTCACAGCCAAACACACTCTGGGAATCTGCCCTGGCTTTGCCTCCCAGCACTCCCAACACACATTCTCAGGTGCAATCTCACTGTCACTCCCGGCACAGACCACCTCCCATAGTGACAACACGCAAGCCATTTCTCCCAGGCGACAGGCCTAAGGGCTTAGAGCTGTTGCTGGTCCTCACCTTCCCTTGACACCGCTTTCACAGACAAACACATTCTGCCCATCTGCCTTTGCCTTGCCTCACAGCACTCCCAACACACAGTCTCACTCTTGGCACAGACCACCTCCCAAAGTGCCAACACCCAAGCTATTTCGGAGGCACGCTACATGTAAGGGCTTAGAGCTGTTGCTGGTCCTCACCTTCCCTTGACACCGCTTTCACAGCCAAACACACTCTGCCCATCTACCCTGGCTTTGCCTCCCAGCACTCCCAACACACATTCTCAGGTTCAATCTCACTCTCACTCCTGGCACAGACCACCTCCCAAAGTGCAAACACCCAAGCCATTTCTCCCATACGATAGGCCTAAGGGCTTAGAGCTGTTGCTGGTCCTCACCTTCCCTTGACACCGCTTTCACAGCCAAACACACTCTGGCCATCTACCTTTGCCTTGCCTCCCAGCACTCCCAACACACTCTCACTACCGGCACAGACCACCTGCCAAAGTGCAAACACCCAAGCGATTTCTGACACACGCTACATCTAAGGGCTTAGAGCTGTTGCTGGTCCTCACCTTCCCTTGACACCGCTTTCACAGCCAAACACACTCTGCCCATCGGCCTTTGCCTTGCCTCCCAGCACTCCCAACACACATTCTCAGACTCAATCTCACTCTCACTCCCGGCACAGACCACTTCCCAAAGTGCAAACACCCAAGCCAATTCTCCCATACGATAGGCCTAAGGGCTTAGAGCTGATGCTGGTCCTCACATTCCCTTCACACCACTTTCACAGCCAAACACACTCTGGCCATCTGCCTTTGCCTTGCCTACCAGCACTCCCAACACACATTCTCAGGCTCACTCTCACTCTCACTACCGGCACAGACCACCTCCCAAAGTGCAAACGTCCAAGCCATTTCTCCCATACGATAGGCCTAAGGGCTTAGAGCTGATGCTGGTCCTCACCTTCCCTTGACACCGCTTTCACAGCCAAACACACTCTGGCCATCTACCTTTGCCTTGCCTCCCAGCACTCCCAACACACTCTCACTCTCGGCACAGACCACCTCCCAAAGTGCCAACAACCAAGCGATTTCTGACGCACGCTACATCTAAGGGCTTAGAGCTGTTGCTGGTCCTCACCTTCCCTTGACACCGCTTTCACAGCCAAACACACTCTGGCCATCTGCCTTTACCTTGCCTCCCGGCACTGCCAACACACATTCTCAGGCTCACTCAGGCTCTCACTCTCACTCCCAGCACAGACCAACTCCCAAAGTGCAAACGTCCAAGCGATTTCTGACGCTCGCTACCTCTAAAGGCTTAGAGGTGTGGCTGGTCCTCAACTTCCCTTGACACCGCTTTCACAGCCAAACACACTCTGCCCATCTGCCTTTACCTTGCCTCCCGGCACTCCCAACACACTCTCACTCTCGGCACACACCACCTCCCAAAGTGCCAACAACCAAGCGAGTTCTGACGCACGCTACATCTAAGGGCTTAGAGCAGATGCTGGTCCTCACCTTCCCTTGACACCGCTTTCACAGCCAAACACACTCTGCCCATCTGCCTTTGCCTTGCCTCCCAGCACTCCCAACACACATTCTCAGGCTCACTCTCACTCTCACTAACGGAACAGACCACTTCCCAAAGTGCAAACGTCCAAGCCATTTCTCCCATACGATAGGCCTAAGGGCTTAGAGCTGTTGCTGGTCCTCACCTTCCCTTGACACCGCTTTCACAGCCAAACACACTCTGCCCATCTGCCTTTGCCTTGCCTCCCGGCAATCCCAACACACTCTCACTCTCGGCACACACTACCTCCCAAAGTGCCAACAACCAAGCGAGTTCTGACGCACGCTACATCTAAGGGCTTAGAGCTGTTGCTGGTCCTCACCTTCCCTTGACACCGCTTTCACATTCAAACACACTCTGGCCATCTACCTTTGCCTTGCCTCCCAGCACTCCCAACACACTCTCACTACCGGCACAGACCACCTCACAAAGTGCAAATATCCAATCGATTTCTGACACACGCTACATCTAAGGGCTTAGAGCTGTTGCTGGTGCTCACCTTCCCTTGACACCGCTTTCACAGCCAAACACACTCTGGCCATCTACCCTAGCTTTGCCTCCCAGCACACACAACACACATTCTCA
Source organism: Pelecanus crispus (assembly GCF_030463565.1). Taxonomy (NCBI): domain Eukaryota; kingdom Metazoa; phylum Chordata; class Aves; order Pelecaniformes; family Pelecanidae; genus Pelecanus; species Pelecanus crispus. Next base: position 851,431 of record NW_027461445.1, on the reverse strand, counting down.
CTACCGGCACAGACCACCTCCCAAAGTGCAAACAACCAAGCGATGTCTGCCGCATGCTACATCTAAGGGCTTAGAGCTGTTGCTGGTCCTCACCTTCCCTTGACTGCACTTTCACAGCCAAACACACTCTGCCCATCTAGCCTGGCTTTGCCTCCAGGACTCCCAACACACATTCTCAGGTTCAATCTCACTCTCACTCCCGGCACAGACCACCTCCCAAAGTGCAAACATCCAAGCCATTTCTCCCATACGATAGGCCTAAGGGCTTAGAGCTGTTGCTGGTCCTCACCTTCCCTTGACACCGCTTTCACAGCCAAACACACTCTGGCCATCTGCCTTTGCCTTGCCTCCCAGCACTCCCAATACACATTCTCAGGCTCACTCTCACTCTCACTCGCGGCACAGACCGCCTCCCAAAGTACAAACGTCTAAGCCATTTCTCCCATAGGATAGGCCTATGCGCTTAGCGCTGTTGCTGGTCATCACCTTCCCTTGACAGCGCTGTCACCGCCAAACGCACTCTGGCCATCTACCTTTGCCTTGCCTCCCAGCACTCCCAATACTCTTTCCCTTACTCTTTGGTACAAGTCACTGCACTTTGGCAGGTGGTCTGCGCCGAGCGTGAGACTGAGCTTGAGAATGGGTGTTGGGAGTGCTGGCAGGCAAGGGAAGTGCACATCACCATTGTGCGTTTTGCTGTGAAGGCGCTGGCTAGGAATGTTAAGGATGAGCGAGAGCTTCCCGTGCTGGCACCTTGGCAGTGGGAGAACTGGCTGGGTGCTTGCAGTGTCAGAGCAGGGCTCTGCCGATCGTGAGAGTGACATGGGTGTTGGCAGTTTACAGAGCTAGGCAAGCGCGGAACGCCACTGCTTGCAATCGGCAGAGCCCTGCTCCCACACTGCAAACGTCCAGCGTTTTTCTCACAGCAAACTGCCAGCACTCAAAGCTCTTGCTGTTCATCAGCTTTCGCTGTGTGTTGTTTCACAGCCAACCACACAGTGGCGCTCTGCGCTTGCTTATTTCCTTACACTGCCAACACTGTCTCACTGTCACCATCAGCAGAGCCCTTCTTGACTCTGCGAACGTCCAGCGATTTGTCCCAAAGCACAGATGATAGAGAGCACTCAAAGATTTCATTGCTCCTCACCTTTCCGTGCCAATGCTTTCACAGCCACACACACTCTGGCCATCTGCCTTTGCCTTGCCTCCCAGCACTTCCAACACACATTCTCAGGCGCACTCACGCTCTCACTCTCACTCCCAGCACAGACCACCTCCCAAAGTGCAAACACCCAAGCGATTTCTGCCGCATGCTACATCTAAGGGCTTGGAGCTGTTGCTGGTCCTCACCTTCCCTTGACAGCGCTTTCACAGCCAAACACACTCTGGCCATCTGCGCTGCCCTTCCCTCCCAGCACTCCCAACACACATTCGCAAGCTCACTCACGCTCTCACTCTCACTCCCAGCACAAACCACCTCCCACAGTGCAAACAAAAAAGCCATTTCTCCCATACGATAGGCCTAAAGGCTTAGAGCAGTTGCTGGTCCTCACCTTCCCTTGACACCGCTTTCACAGCCAAACACACTCTGCCCATCTGCCTTTGCCTTGCCTCCCAGCACTCCCAACACACATTCTCAGGCTCACTCAGGCTCTCACTCTCACTCCCAGCACAGACCAACTCCCAAAGTGCAAACGTCCAAGCGATTTCTGACGCTCGCTACCTCTAAAGGCTTAGAGGTGTGGCTGGTCCTCACCTTCCCTTGACACCGCTTTCACAGCCAAACACACTCTGCCCATCTGCCTTTACCTTGCCTCCCGGCACTCCCAACACACTCTCACTCTCGGCACACACCACCTCCCAAAGTGCCAACAACCAAGCGAGTTCTGACGCACGCTACATCTAAGGGCTTAGAGCAGATGCTGGTCCTCACCTTCCCTTGACACCGCTTTCACAGCCAAACACACTCTGGCCATCTGCCTTTGCCTTGCCTCCCAGCACTCCCAACACACATTCTCAGGCTCACTCTCACTCTCACTAACGGAACAGACCACTTCCCAAAGTGCAAACGTCCAAGCCATTTCTCCCATACGATAGGCCTAAGGGCTTAGAGCTGTTGCTGGTCCTCACCTTCCCTTGACACCGCTTTCACAGCCAAACACACTCTGCCCATCTGCCTTTGCCTTGCCTCCCGGCAATCCCAACACACTCTCACTCTCGGCACACACTACCTCCCAAAGTGCCAACAACCAAGCGAGTTCTGACGCACGCTACATCTAAGGGCTTAGAGCTGTTGCTGGTCCTCACCTTCCCTTGACACCGCTTTCACAGCCAAACACACTCTGGCCATCTACCTTTGCCTTGCCTCCCAGCACTCCCAACACACTCTCACTACCGGCACAGACCACCTCACAAAGTGCAAATATCCAATCGATTTCTGACACACGCTACATCTAAGGGCTTAGAGCTGTTGCTGGTCCTCACCTTCCCTTGACTGCACTTTCACAGCCAAACACACTCTGCCCATCTAGCCTGGCTTTGCCTCCAGGACTCCCAACACACATTCTCAGGTTCAATCTCACTCTCACTCCCGGCACAGACCACCTCCCAAAGTGCAAACATCCAAGCCATTTCTCCCATACGATAGGCCTAAGGGCTTAGAGCTGTTGCTGGTCCTCACCTTCCCTTGACACCGCTTTCACAGCCAAACACACTCTGCCCATCGGCCTTTGCCTTGCCTCCCAGCACTCCCAATACACATTCTCAGGCTCACTCTCACTCTCACTCGCGGCACAGACCGCCTCCCAAAGTACAAACGTCTAAGCCATTTCTCCCATAGGATAGGCCTATGCGCTTAGCGCTGTTGCTGGTCATCACCTTCCCTTGACAGCGCTGTCACCGCCAAACGCACTCTGGCCATCTACCTTTGCCTTGCCTCCCAGCACTCCCAATACTCTTTCCCTTACTCTTTGGTACAAGTCACTGCACTTTGGCAGGTGGTCTGCGCCGAGCGTGAGACTGAGCTTGAGAATGGGTGTTGGGAGTGCTGGCAGGCAAGGGAAGTGCACATCACCATTGTGCGTTTTGCTGTGAAGGCGCTGGCTAGGAATGTTAAGGATGAGCGAGAGCTTCCCGTGCTGGCACCTTGGCAGTGGGAGAACTGGCTGGGTGCTTGCAGTGTCAGAGCAGGGCTCTGCCGATCGTGAGAGTGACATGGGTGTTGGCAGTTTACAGAGCTAGGCAAGCGCGGAACGCCACTGCTTGCAATCGGCAGAGCCCTGCTCCCACACTGCAAACGTCCAGCGTTTTTCTCACAGCAAACTGCCAGCACTCAAAGCTCTTGCTGTTCATCAGCTTTCGCTGTGTGTTGTTTCACAGCCAACCACACAGTGGCGCTCTGCGCTTGCTTATTTCCTTACACTGCCAACACTGTCTCACTGTCACCATCAGCAGAGCCCTTCTTGACTCTGCGAACGTCCAGCGATTTGTCCCAAAGCACAGATGATAGAGAGCACTCAAAGATTTCATTGCTCCTCACCTTTCCGTGCCAATGCTTTCACAGCCACACACACTCTGGCCATCTGCCTTTGCCTTGCCTCCCAGCACTTCCAACACACATTCTCAGGCGCACTCACGCTCTCACTCTCACTCCCAGCACAGACCACCTCCCAAAGTGCAAACACCCAAGCGATTTCTGCCGCATGCTACATCTAAGGGCTTGGAGCTGTTGCTGGTCCTCACCTTCCCTTGACAGCGCTTTCACAGCCAAACACACTCTGGCCATCTGCGCTGCCCTTCCCTCCCAGCACTCCCAACACACATTCGCAAGCTCACTCACGCTCTCACTCTCACTCCCAGCACAAACCACCTCCCACAGTGCAAACAAAAAAGCCATTTCTCCCATACGATAGGCCTAAAGGCTTAGAGCAGTTGCTGGTCCTCACCTTCCCTTGACACCGCTTTCACAGACAAACACACTCTGCCCATCTGCCTTTGCCTTGCCTCCCAGCACTCCCAACACACATTCTCAGGCTCAATCTCACTCTCACTCCCAGCAATGACCAGCAACCAAAGTGCCAACACAGAAGCCATTTCTTCCATACGATAGGCCTAAGGGCTTAGAGCTGTTGCTGGTCCTCACCTTCCCTTGACACCACTTTCACAGCCAAACACACTCTGGGAATCTGCCCTGGCTTTGCCTCCCAGCACTCCCAACACACATTCTCAGGTTCAATCTCACTCTCACTCCCAGCACACACCACCTCCCCAAGTGCAAACACCCAAGTATTTTCTGCCGCATGCTACATCTAAGGGCTTAGAGCTGTTGCTGGTCCTCACCTTCCCTTGACAGCGCTTTCACAGCCAAACACACTCTGCCCATCTGCCTTTGCCTTGCCTCCCAGCAATCCCAATACATATTCTCAGGTTCACTCTCACTCTCACTCCTGGCACAGACCACCTCCCAAAGTGCAAACATCCAAGCCATTTCTCCCATACAATAGGCCTAAGGGCTTAGAGCAGTTGCTGGTCCTCACCTTCCCTTGACAGCGCTTTCACAGCCAAACACACTCTGGTCATGTGCCTTTGCCATGCCTCCCAGAACTCCCAACATACATTCGCAGGCTCACTCTCACTCTCACTCCCAGCAATGACCAGCAACCAAAGTGCCAACACAGAAGCCATTTCTTCCATACGATAGGCCTAAGTGCTTAGAGCTGTTCCTGGTCCTCAACTTCCCTTGAAACCGCTTTCACAGCCAAACACACTCTGGCCATCTGCCTTTGCCTTGCCTCCCAGCACTCCCAACACACTCTCACTCCCGGCACAGACCACCTCACAAAGTGCAAATATCCAATCGATTTCTGACACACGCTACATCTAAGGGCTTAGAGCTGTTGCTGGTGCTCACCTTCCCTTGACACCGCTTTCACAGCCAAACACACTCTGGCCATCTACCCTAGCTTTGCCTCCCAGCACACACAACACACATTCTCACTCCCGGCACAGACCACCTCCCAAAGTGCAAACAACCAAGCGATGTCTGCCGCATGCTACATCTAAGGGCTTAGAGCTGTTGCTGGTCCTCACCTTCCCTTGACTGCACTTTCACAGCCAAACACACTCTGCCCATCTAGCCTGGCTTTGCCTCCAGGACTCCCAACACACATTCTCAGGTTCAATCTCACTCTCACTCCCGGCACAGACCACCTCCCAAAGTGCAAACGTCCAAGCCATTTCTCCCATACGATAGGCCTAAGGGCTTAGAGCTGTTGCTGGTCCTCACCTTCCCTTGACACTGCTTTCACAGCCAAACACACTCTGGCCATCTACCTTTGCCTTGCCTCCCAGCACTCCCAACACACTCTCACTCTCGGCACAGACCACCTCCCAAAGTGCCAACAACCAAGCGATTTCTGACGCACGCTACATCTAAGGGCTTAGAGCTGTTGATGGTCCTCACCTTCCCTTGACACCGCTTTCACAGCCAAACACACTCTGCCCATCGGCCTTTGCCTTGCCTCCCAGCACTCCCAACACACATTCTCAGACTCAATCTCACTCTCACTCCCGGCACAGACCACTTCCCAAAGTGCAAACACCCAAGCCATTTCTCCCATACGATAGGCCTAAGGGCTTAGAGCTGATGCTGGTCCTCACATTCCCTTCACACCGCTTTCACAGCCAAACACACTCTGCCCATCTGCCTTTGCCTTGCCTACCAGCACTCCCAACACACATTCTCAGGCTCACTCTCACTCTCACTACCGGCACAGACCACCTCCCAAAGTGCAAACGTCCAAGCCATTTCTCCCATACGATAGGCCTAAGGGCTTAGAGCTGATGCTGGTCCTCACCTTCCCTTGACACCGCTTTCACAGCCAAACACACTCTGCCCATCTGCCTTTACCTTGCCTCCCGGCACTGCCAACACACATTCTCAGGCTCACTCAGGCTCTCACTCTCACTCCCAGCACAGACCAACTCCCAAAGTGCAAACGTCCAAGCGATTTCTGACGCTCGCTACATCTAAGGGCTTAGAGGTGTGGCTGGTCCTCACCTTCCCTTGACACCGCTTTCACAGCCAAACACACTCTGCCCATCTGCCTTTACCTTGCCTCCCGGCACTCCCAACACACTCTCACTCTCGGCACACACCACCTCCCAAAGTGCCAACAACCAAGCGAGTTCTGACGCACGCTACATCTAAGGGCTTAGAGCAGATGCTGGTCCTCACCTTCCCTTGACACCGCTTTCACAGCCAAACACACTCTGCCCATCTGCCTTTGCCTTGCCTCCCAGCACTCCCAACACACATTCTCAGGCTCACTCTCACTCTCACTAACGGAACAGACCACTTCCCAAAGTGCAAACGTCCAAGCCATTTCTCCCATACGATAGGCCTAAGGGCTTAGAGCTGTTGCTGGTCCTCACCTTCCCTTGACACCGCTTTCACAGCCAAACACACTCTGCCCATCTGCCTTTGCCTTGCCTCCCGGCAATCCCAACACACTCTCACTCTCGGCACACACTACCTCCCAAAGTGCCAACAACCAAGCGAGTTCTGACGCACGCTACATCTAAGGGCTTAGAGCTGTTGCTGGTCCTCACCTTCCCTTGACACCGCTTTCACAGCCAAACACACTCTGCCCATCTGCCTTTACCTTGCCTCCCGGCACTGCCAACACACATTCTCAGGCTCACTCAGGCTCTCACTCTCACTCCCAGCACAGACCAACTCCCAAAGTGCAAACCTCCAAGCGATTTCTGACGCACGCTACATCTAAGGGCTTAGAGATGTGGCTGGTCCTCACCTTCCCTTGACACCGCTTTCACAGCCAAACACACTCTGCCCATCTGCCTTTGCCTCAACTCGCACCACTCCCAACACACTCTCACTCTCGGCACACACCACCTCCCAAAGTGCCAACAACCAAGCGATTTCTGACGCACGCTACATCTAAGGGCTTAGAGCAGATGCTGGTCCTCACCTTCCCTTGACACCGCTTTCACAGCCAAACACACTCTGCCCATCTGCCTTTGCCTCAACTCCCACCACTCCCAACACACTCTCACTCTCGGCACACACCACCTCCCAAAGTGCCAGCACCCAAGCGGTTTCTGACACACGCTACATCTAAGGGCTCAGAGCTGTTGCTGGTCATCACCTTCCCTTCACAGCGCTTTCACAGCCAAACACACTCTGCCCATCTAGCCTGGCTTTGCCTCCCAGCACTCCCAACACACATTCTCAGGCGCAATCTAACTCTCACTCCTGGCACAGACCACCTCCCAAAGTGCAGACGTGCAAGCCATTTCTCCCCTAGGATAGGCCTAAGGGCTTAGAGCTGTGGCTGGTCCTTACCTTCCCTTGACACCGCTTTCACAGCCAAACACACTCTGGGAATCTGCCCTGGCTTTGCCTCCCAGCACTCCCAACACACATTCTCAGGTGCAATCTCACTGTCACTCCCGGCACAGACCACCTCCCATAGTGACAACACGCAAGCCATTTCTCCCAGGCGACAGGCCTAAGGGCTTAGAGCTGTTGCTGGTCCTCACCTTCCCTTGACACCGCTTTCACAGACAAACACATTCTGCCCATCTGCCTTTGCCTTGCCTCACAGCACTCCCAACACACAGTCTCACTCTTGGCACAGACCACCTCCCAAAGTGCCAACACCCAAGCTATTTCGGAGGCACGCTACATGTAAGGGCTTAGAGCTGTTGCTGGTCCTCACCTTCCCTTGACACCGCTTTCACAGCCAAACACACTCTGCCCATCTACCCTGGCTTTGCCTCCCAGCACTCCCAACACACATTCTCAGGTTCAATCTCACTCTCACTCCTGGCACAGACCACCTCCCAAAGTGCAAACACCCAAGCCATTTCTCCCATACGATAGGCCTAAGGGCTTAGAGCTGTTGCTGGTCCTCACCTTCCCTTGACACCGCTTTCACAGCCAAACACACTCTGGCCATCTACCTTTGCCTTGCCTCCCAGCACTCCCAACACACTCTCACTACCGGCACAGACCACCTGCCAAAGTGCAAACACCCAAGCGATTTCTGACACACGCTACATCTAAGGGCTTAGAGCTGTTGCTGGTCCTCACCTTCCCTTGACACCGCTTTCACAGCCAAACACACTCTGCCCATCGGCCTTTGCCTTGCCTCCCAGCACTCCCAACACACATTCTCAGACTCAATCTCACTCTCACTCCCGGCACAGACCACTTCCCAAAGTGCAAACACCCAAGCCATTTCTCCCATACGATAGGCCTAAGGGCTTAGAGCTGATGCTGGTCCTCACATTCCCTTCACACCGCTTTCACAGCCAAACACACTCTGGCCATCTGCCTTTGCCTTGCCTACCAGCACTCCCAACACACATTCTCAGGCTCACTCTCACTCTCACTACCGGCACAGACCACCTCCCAAAGTGCAAACGTCCAAGCCATTTCTCCCATACGATAGGCCTAAGGGCTTAGAGCTGATGCTGGTCCTCACCTTCCCTTGACACCGCTTTCACAGCCAAACACACTCTGGCCATCTACCTTTGCCTTGCCTCCCAGCACTCCCAACACACTCTCACTCTCGGCACAGACCACCTCCCAAAGTGCCAACAACCAAGCGATTTCTGACGCACGCTACATCTAAGGGCTTAGAGCTGTTGCTGGTCCTCACCTTCCCTTGACACCGCTTTCACAGCCAAACACACTCTGGCCATCTGCCTTTACCTTGCCTCCCGGCACTGCCAACACACATTCTCAGGCTCACTCAGGCTCTCACTCTCACTCCCAGCACAGACCAACTCCCAAAGTGCAAACGTCCAAGCGATTTCTGACGCTCGCTACCTCTAAAGGCTTAGAGGTGTGGCTGGTCCTCACCTTCCCTTGACACCGCTTTCACAGCCAAACACACTCTGCCCATCTGCCTTTACCTTGCCTCCCGGCACTCCCAACACACTCTCACTCTCGGCACACACCACCTCCCAAAGTGCCAACAACCAAGCGAGTTCTGACGCACGCTACATCTAAGGGCTTAGAGCAGATGCTGGTCCTCACCTTCCCTTGACACCGCTTTCACAGCCAAACACACTCTGCCCATCTGCCTTTGCCTTGCCTCCCAGCACTCCCAACACACATTCTCAGGCTCACTCTCACTCTCACTAACGGAACAGACCACTTCCCAAAGTGCAAACGTCCAAGCCATTTCTCCCATACGACAGGCCTAAGGGCTTAGAGCTGTTGCTGGTCCTCACCTTCCCTTGACACCGCTTTCACAGCCAAACACACTCTGCCCATCTGCCTTTGCCTTGCCTCCCGGCAATCCCAACACACTCTCACTCTCGGCACACACTACCTCCCAAAGTGCCAACAACCAAGCGAGTTCTGACGCACGCTACATCTAAGGGCTTAGAGCAGATGCTGGTCCTCACCTTCCCTTGACACCGCTTTCACAGCCAAACACACTCTGCCCATCTGCCTTTGCCTTGCCTCACAGCACTCCCAACACACTCTCACTACCGGCACAGACCACCTGCCAAAGTGCAAACACCCAAGCGATTTCTGACACACGCTACATCTAAGGGCTTAGAGTTGTAGATGGTCCTCACCTTCCCTTGACACCGCTTTCACAGCCAAACACACTCTGGCCATCTGCCTTTGCCTTGCCTCCCAGCACTCCCAACACACATTCTCAGACTCAGTCTCACTCTCACTCCCGGCACAGACCACCTCCCAAAGTGCAAACACCCAAGCCATTTCTCCCATACGATAGGCCTAAGGGCTTAGAGCTGATGCTGGTCCTCACATTCCCTTCACACCGCTTTCACAGCCAAACACACTCTGGCCATCTGCCTTTGCCTTGCCTCCCAGCACTCCCAACACACATTCTCAGGCTCACTCTCACTCTCACTACCGGCACAGACCACCTCCCAAAGTGCAAACGTCCAAGCCATTTCTCCCATACGATAGGCCTAAGGGCTTAGAGCTGTTGCTGGTCCTCACCTTCCCTTGACACCGCTTTCACAGCCAAACACACTCTGGCCATCTACCTTTGCCTTGCCTCCCAGCACTCCCAACACACTCTCACTCTCGGCACAGACCACCTCCCAAAGTGCCAACAACCAAGCGATTTCTGACGCACGCTACATCTAAGGGCTTAGAGCTGTTGCTGGTCCTCACCTTCCCTTGACACCGCTTTCACAGCCAAACACACTCTGGCCATCTGCCTTTACCTTGCCTCCCGGCACTGCCAACACACATTCTCAGGCTCACTCAGGCTCTCACTCTCACTCCCAGCACAGACCAACTCCCAAAGTGCAAACCTCCAAGCGATTTCTGACGCACGCTACATCTAAGGGCTTAGAGATGTGGCTGGTCCTCACCTTCCCTTGACACCGCTTTCACAGCCAAACACACTCTGCCCATCTGCCTTTGCCTCAACTCGCACCACTCCCAACACACTCTCACTCTCGGCACACACCACCTCCCAAAGTGCCAACAACCAAGCGATTTCTGACGCACGCTACATCTAAGGGCTTAGAGCAGATGCTGGTCCTCACCTTCCCTTGACACCGCTTTCACAGCCAAACACACTCTGCCCATCTGCCTTTGCCTCAACTCCCACCACTCCCAACACACTCTCACTCTCGGCACACACCACCTCCCAAAGTGCCAGCACCCAAGCGGTTTCTGACACACGCTACATCTAAGGGCTTAGAGTTGTAGATGGTCCTCACCTTCCCTTGACACCGCTTTCACAGCCAAACACACTCTGCCCATCGGCCTTTGCCTTGCCTCCCAGCACTCCCAACACACATTCTCAGACTCAGTCTCACTCTCACTCCCGGCACAGACCACCTCCCAAAGTGCAAACACCCAAGCCATTTCTCCCATACGATAGGCCTAAGGGCTTAGAGCTGATGCTGGTCCTCACATTCCCTTCACACCGCTTTCACAGCCAAACACACTCTGGCCATCTGCCTTTGCCTTGCCTCCCAGCACTCCCAACACACATTCTCAGGCTCACTCTCACTCTCACTACCGGCACAGACCACCTCCCAAAGTGCAAACGTCCAAGCCATTTCTCCCATACGATAGGCCTAAGGGCTTAGAGCTGTTGCTGGTCCTCACCTTCCCTTGACACCGCTTTCACAGCCAAACACACTCTGGCCATCTACCTTTGCCTTGCCTCCCAGCACTCCCAACACACTCTCACTCTCGGCACAGACCACCTCCCAAAGTGCCAACAACCAAGCGATTTCTGACGCACGCTACATCTAAGGGCTTAGAGCTGTTGCTGGTCCTCACCTTCCCTTGACACCGCTTTCACAGCCAAACACACTCTGGCCATCTGCCTTTACCTTGCCTCCCGGCACTGCCAACACACATTCTCAGGCTCACTCAGGCTCTCACTCTCACTCCCAGCACAGACCAACTCCCAAAGTGCAAACCTCCAAGCGATTTCTGACGCACGCTACATCTAAGGGCTTAGAGATGTGGCTGGTCCTCACCTTCCCTTGACACCGCTTTCACAGCCAAACACACTCTGCCCATCTAGCCTGGCTTTGCCTCCAGCACTCCCAACACACATTCTCAGGCTCAATATCAGTCTCACTCCCGGCATAGACCACCTCCCAAATTGCCAACACCGAAGCAATTTCTCACACACACTACATCTAAGGGCTTAGAGCTGTTGCTGGTCCTCAACCTTCCCTTGACACCGCTTTCACAGCCAAACACACTCTGCCCATCTGCCTTTACCTTGCCTCCCGGCACTGCCAACACACATTCTCAGGCTCACTCAGGCTCTCACTCTCACTCCCAGCACAGACCAACTCCCAAAGTGCAAACGTCCAAGCGATTTCTGACGCTCGCTACCTCTAAGGGCTTAGAGGTGTGGCTGGTCCTCACCTTCCCTTGACACCGCTTTCACAGCCAAACACACTCTGCCCATCTGCCTTTACCTTGCCTCCCGGCACTCCCAACACACTCTCACTCTCGGCACCCACCACCTCCCAAAGTGCCAACAACCAAGCGAGTTCTGACGCACGCTACATCTAAGGGCTTAGAGCAGATGCTGGTCCTCACCTTCCCTTGACACCGCTTTCACAGCCAAACACACTCTGCCCATCTGCCTTTGCCTTGCCTCCCAGCACTCCCAACACACATTCTCAGGCTCACTCTCACTCTCACTAACGGAACAGACCACTTCCCAAAGTGCAAACGTCCAAGCCATTTCTCCCATACGATAGGCCTAAGGGCTTAGAGCTGTTGCTGGTCCTCACCTTCCCTTGACACCGCTTTCACAGCCAAACACACTCTGCCCATCTGCCTTTGCCTTGCCTCCCGGCAATCCCAACACACTCTCACTCTCGGCACACACTACCTCCCAAAGTGCCAACAACCAAGCGAGTTCTGACGCACGCTACATCTAAGGGCTTAGAGCTGTTGCTGGTCCTCACCTTCCCTTGACACCGCTTTCACAGCCAAACACACTCTGCCCATCTGCCTTTACCTTGCCTCCCGGCACTGCCAACACACATTCTCAGGCTCACTCAGGCTCTCACTCTCACTCCCAGCACAGACCAACTCCCAAAGTGCAAACCTCCAAGCGATTTCTGACGCACGCTACATCTAAGGGCTTAGAGATGTGGCTGGTCCTCACCTTCCCTTGACACCGCTTTCACAGCCAAACACACTCTGCCCATCTGCCTTTGCCTCAACTCGCACCACTCCCAACACACTCTCACTCTCGGCACACACCACCTCCCAAAGTGCCAACAACCAAGCGATTTCTGACGCACGCTACATCTAAGGGCTTAGAGCAGATGCTGGTCCTCACCTTCCCTTGACACCGCTTTCACAGCCAAACACACTCTGCCCATCTGCCTTTGCCTCAACTCCCACCACTCCCAACACACTCTCACTCTCGGCACACACCACCTCCCAAAGTGCCAGCACCCAAGCGGTTTCTGACACACGCTACATCTAAGGGCTCAGAGCTGTTGCTGGTCATCACCTTCCCTTCACAGCGCTTTCACAGCCAAACACACTCTGCCCATCTAGCCTGGCTTTGCCTCCCAGCACTCCCAACACACATTCTCAGGCGCAATCTAACTCTCACTCCTGGCACAGACCACCTCCCAAAGTGCAGACGTGCAAGCCATTTCTCCCCTAGGATAGGCCTAAGGGCTTAGAGCTGTGGCTGGTCCTTACCTTCCCTTGACACCGCTTTCACAGCCAAACACACTCTGGGAATCTGCCCTGGCTTTGCCTCCCAGCACTCCCAACACACATTCTCAGGTGCAATCTCACTGTCACTCCCGGCACAGACCACCTCCCATAGTGACAACACGCAAGCCATTTCTCCCAGGCGACAGGCCTAAGGGCTTAGAGCTGTTGCTGGTCCTCACCTTCCCTTGACACCGCTTTCACAGACAAACACATTCTGCCCATCTGCCTTTGCCTTGCCTCACAGCACTCCCAACACACAGTCTCACTCTTGGCACAGACCACCTCCCAAAGTGCCAACACCCAAGCTATTTCGGAGGCACGCTACATGTAAGGGCTTAGAGCTGTTGCTGGTCCTCACCTTCCCTTGACACCGCTTTCACAGCCAAACACACTCTGCCCATCTACCCTGGCTTTGCCTCCCAGCACTCCCAACACACATTCTCAGGTTCAATCTCACTCTCACTCCTGGCACAGACCACCTCCCAAAGTGCAAACACCCAAGCCATTTCTCCCATACGATAGGCCTAAGGGCTTAGAGCTGTTGCTGGTCCTCACCTTCCCTTGACACCGCTTTCACAGCCAAACACACTCTGCCCATCGGCCTTTGCCTTGCCTCCCAGCACTCCCAACACACATTCTCAGACTCAATCTCACTCTCACTCCCGGCACAGACCACTTCCCAAAGTGCAAACACCCAAGCCATTTCTCCCATACGATAGGCCTAAGGGCTTAGAGCTGATGCTGGTCCTCACATTCCCTTCACACCGCTTTCACAGCCAAACACACTCTGGCCATCTGCCTTTGCCTTGCCTACCAGCACTCCCAACACACATTCTCAGGCTCACTCTCACTCTCACTACCGGCACAGACCACCTCCCAAAGTGCAAACGTCCAAGCCATTTCTCCCATACGATAGGCCTAAGGGCTTAGAGCTGATGCTGGTCCTCACCTTCCCTTGACACCGCTTTCACAGCCAAACACACTCTGGCCATCTACCTTTGCCTTGCCTCCCAGCACTCCCAACACACTCTCACTCTCGGCACAGACCACCTCCCAAAGTGCCAACAACCAAGCGATTTCTGACGCACGCTACATCTAAGGGCTTAGAGCTGTTGCTGGTCCTCACCTTCCCTTGACACCGCTTTCACAGCCAAACACACTCTGGCCATCTGCCTTTACCTTGCCTCCCGGCACTGCCAACACACATTCTCAGGCTCACTCAGGCTCTCACTCTCACTCCCAGCACAGACCAACTCCCAAAGTGCAAACGTCCAAGCGATTTCTGACGCTCGCTACCTCTAAAGGCTTAGAGGTGTGGCTGGTCCTCACCTTCCCTTGACACCGCTTTCACAGCCAAACACACTCTGCCCATCTGCCTTTACCTTGCCTCCCGGCACTCCCAACACACTCTCACTCTCGGCACACACCACCTCCCAAAGTGCCAACAACCAAGCGAGTTCTGACGCACGCTACATCTAAGGGCTTAGAGCAGATGCTGGTCCTCACCTTCCCTTGACACCGCTTTCACAGCCAAACACACTCTGCCCATCTGCCTTTGCCTTGCCTCCCAGCACTCCCAACACACATTCTCAGGCTCACTCTCACTCTCACTAACGGAACAGAGCACTTCCCAAAGTGCAAACGTCCAAGCCATTTCTCCCATACGACAGGCCTAAGGGCTTAGAGCTGTTGCTGGTCCTCACCTTCCCTTGACACCGCTTTCACAGCCAAACACACTCTGCCCATCTGCCTTTGCCTTGCCTCCCGGCAATCCCAACACACTCTCACTCTCGGCACACACTACCTCCCAAAGTGCCAACAACCAAGCGAGTTCTGACGCACGCTACATCTAAGGGCTTAGAGCAGATGCTGGTCCTCACCTTCCCTTGACACCGCTTTCACAGCCAAACACACTCTGCCCATCTGCCTTTGCCTTGCCTCACAGCACTCCCAACACACTCTCACTACCGGCACAGACCACCTGCCAAAGTGCAAACACCCAAGCGATTTCTGACACACGCTACATCTAAGGGCTTAGAGTTGTAGATGGTCCTCACCTTCCCTTGACACCGCTTTCACAGCCAAACACACTCTGGCCATCTGCCTTTGCCTTGCCTCCCAGCACTCCCAACACACATTCTCAGACTCAGTCTCACTCTCACTCCCGGCACAGACCACCTCCCAAAGTGCAAACACCCAAGCCATTTCTCCCATACGATAGGCCTAAGGGCTTAGAGCTGATGCTGGTCCTCACATTCCCTTCACACCGCTTTCACAGCCAAACACACTCTGGCCATCTGCCTTTGCCTTGCCTCCCAGCACTCCCAACACACATTCTCAGGCTCACTCTCACTCTCACTACCGGCACAGACCACCTCCCAAAGTGCAAACGTCCAAGCCATTTCTCCCATACGATAGGCCTAAGGGCTTAGAGCTGTTGCTGGTCCTCACCTTCCCTTGACACCGCTTTCACAGCCAAACACACTCTGGCCATCTACCTTTGCCTTGCCTCCCAGCACTCCCAACACACTCTCACTCTCGGCACAGACCACCTCCCAAAGTGCCAACAACCAAGCGATTTCTGACGCACGCTACATCTAAGGGCTTAGAGCTGTTGCTGGTCCTCACCTTCCCTTGACACCGCTTTCACAGCCAAACACACTCTGGCCATCTGCCTTTACCTTGCCTCCCGGCACTGCCAACACACATTCTCAGGCTCACTCAGGCTCTCACTCTCACTCCCAGCACAGACCAACTCCCAAAGTGCAAACCTCCAAGCGATTTCTGACGCACGCTACATCTAAGGGCTTAGAGATGTGGCTGGTCCTCACCTTCCCTTGACACCGCTTTCACAGCCAAACACACTCTGCCCATCTGCCTTTGCCTCAACTCGCACCACTCCCAACACACTCTCACTCTCGGCACACACCACCTCCCAAAGTGCCAACAACCAAGCGATTTCTGACGCACGCTACATCTAAGGGCTTAGAGCAGATGCTGGTCCTCACCTTCCCTTGACACCGCTTTCACAGCCAAACACACTCTGCCCATCTGCCTTTGCCTCAACTCCCACCACTCCCAACACACTCTCACTCTCGGCACACACCACCTCCCAAAGTGCCAGCACCCAAGCGGTTTCTGACACACGCTACATCTAAGGGCTTAGAGTTGTAGATGGTCCTCACCTTCCCTTGACACCGCTTTCACAGCCAAACACACTCTGCCCATCGGCCTTTGCCTTGCCTCCCAGCACTCCCAACACACATTCTCAGACTCAGTCTCACTCTCACTCCCGGCACAGACCACCTCCCAAAGTGCAAACACCCAAGCCATTTCTCCCATACGATAGGCCTAAGGGCTTAGAGCTGATGCTGGTCCTCACATTCCCTTCACACCGCTTTCACAGCCAAACACACTCTGGCCATCTGCCTTTGCCTTGCCTCCCAGCACTCCCAACACACATTCTCAGGCTCACTCTCACTCTCACTACCGGCACAGACCACCTCCCAAAGTGCAAACGTCCAAGCCATTTCTCCCATACGATAGGCCTAAGGGCTTAGAGCTGTTGCTGGTCCTCACCTTCCCTTGACACCGCTTTCACAGCCAAACACACTCTGGCCATCTACCTTTGCCTTGCCTCCCAGCACTCCCAACACACTCTCACTCTCGGCACAGACCACCTCCCAAAGTGCCAACAACCAAGCGATTTCTGACGCACGCTACATCTAAGGGCTTAGAGCTGTTGCTGGTCCTCACCTTCCCTTGACACCGCTTTCACAGCCAAACACACTCTGGCCATCTGCCTTTACCTTGCCTCCCGGCACTGCCAACACACATTCTCAGGCTCACTCAGGCTCTCACTCTCACTCCCAGCACAGACCAACTCCCAAAGTGCAAACCTCCAAGCGATTTCTGACGCACGCTACATCTAAGGGCTTAGAGATGTGGCTGGTCCTCACCTTCCCTTGACACCGCTTTCACAGCCAAACACACTCTGCCCATCTAGCCTGGCTTTGCCTCCAGCACTCCCAACACACATTCTCAGGCTCAATATCAGTCTCACTCCCGGCATAGACCACCTCCCAAATTGCCAACACCGAAGCAATTTCTCACACACACTACATCTAAGGGCTTAGAGCTGTTGCTGGTCCTCAACCTTCCCTTGACACCGCTTTCACAGCCAAACACACTCTGCCCATCTGCCTTTACCTTGCCTCCCGGCACTGCCAACACACATTCTCAGGCTCACTCAGGCTCTCACTCTCACTCCCAGCACAGACCAACTCCCAAAGTGCAAACGTCCAAGCGATTTCTGACGCTCGCTACCTCTAAGGGCTTAGAGGTGTGGCTGGTCCTCACCTTCCCTTGACACCGCTTTCACAGCCAAACACACTCTGCCCATCTGCCTTTACCTTGCCTCCCGGCACTCCCAACACACTCTCACTCTCGGCACCCACCACCTCCCAAAGTGCCAACAACCAAGCGAGTTCTGACGCACGCTACATCTAAGGGCTTAGAGCAGATGCTGGTCCTCACCTTCCCTTGACACCGCTTTCACAGCCAAACACACTCTGCCCATCTGCCTTTGCCTTGCCTCCCAGCACTCCCAACACACATTCTCAGGCTCACTCTCACTCTCACTAACGGAACAGACCACTTCCCAAAGTGCAAACGTCCAAGCCATTTCTCCCATACGATAGGCCTAAGGGCTTAGAGCTGTTGCTGGTCCTCACCTTCCCTTGACACCGCTTTCACAGCCAAACACACTCTGCCCATCTGCCTTTGCCTTGCCTCCCGGCAATCCCAACACACTCTCACTCTCGGCACACACTACCTCCCAAAGTGCCAACAACCAAGCGAGTTCTGACGCACGCTACATCTAAGGGCTTAGAGCTGTTGCTGGTCCTCACCTTCCCTTGACACCGCTTTCACAGCCAAACACACTCTGCCCATCTGCCTTTACCTTGCCTCCCGGCACTGCCAACACACATTCTCAGGCTCACTCAGGCTCTCACTCTCACTCCCAGCACAGACCAACTCCCAAAGTGCAAACCTCCAAGCGATTTCTGACGCACGCTACATCTAAGGGCTTAGAGATGTGGCTGGTCCTCACCTTCCCTTGACACCGCTTTCACAGCCAAACACACTCTGCCCATCTGCCTTTGCCTCAACTCGCACCACTCCCAACACACTCTCACTCTCGGCACACACCACCTCCCAAAGTGCCAACAACCAAGCGATTTCTGACGCACGCTACATCTAAGGGCTTAGAGCAGATGCTGGTCCTCACCTTCCCTTGACACCGCTTTCACAGCCAAACACACTCTGCCCATCTGCCTTTGCCTCAACTCCCACCACTCCCAACACACTCTCACTCTCGGCACACACCACCTCCCAAAGTGCCAGCACCCAAGCGGTTTCTGACACACGCTACATCTAAGGGCTCAGAGCTGTTGCTGGTCATCACCTTCCCTTCACAGCGCTTTCACAGCCAAACACACTCTGCCCATCTAGCCTGGCTTTGCCTCCCAGCACTCCCAACACACATTCTCAGGCGCAATCTAACTCTCACTCCTGGCACAGACCACCTCCCAAAGTGCAGACGTGCAAGCCATTTCTCCCCTAGGATAGGCCTAAGGGCTTAGAGCTGTGGCTGGTCCTTACCTTCCCTTGACACCGCTTTCACAGCCAAACACACTCTGGGAATCTGCCCTGGCTTTGCCTCCCAGCACTCCCAACACACATTCTCAGGTGCAATCTCACTGTCACTCCCGGCACAGACCACCTCCCATAGTGACAACACGCAAGCCATTTCTCCCAGGCGACAGGCCTAAGGGCTTAGAGCTGTTGCTGGTCCTCACCTTCCCTTGACACCGCTTTCACAGACAAACACATTCTGCCCATCTGCCTTTGCCTTGCCTCACAGCACTCCCAACACACAGTCTCACTCTTGGCACAGACCACCTCCCAAAGTGCCAACACCCAAGCTATTTCGGAGGCACGCTACATGTAAGGGCTTAGAGCTGTTGCTGGTCCTCACCTTCCCTTGACACCGCTTTCACAGCCAAACACACTCTGCCCATCTACCCTGGCTTTGCCTCCCAGCACTCCCAACACACATTCTCAGGTTCAATCTCACTCTCACTCCTGGCACAGACCACCTCCCAAAGTGCAAACACCCAAGCCATTTCTCCCATACGATAGGCCTAAGGGCTTAGAGCTGTTGCTGGTCCTCACCTTCCCTTGACACCGCTTTCACAGCCAAACACACTCTGCCCATCGGCCTTTGCCTTGCCTCCCAGCACTCCCAACACACATTCTCAGACTCAATCTCACTCTCACTCCCGGCACAGACCACTTCCCAAAGTGCAAACACCCAAGCCATTTCTCCCATACGATAGGCCTAAGGGCTTAGAGCTGATGCTGGTCCTCACATTCCCTTCACACCGCTTTCACAGCCAAACACACTCTGGCCATCTGCCTTTGCCTTGCCTACCAGCACTCCCAACACACATTCTCAGGCTCACTCTCACTCTCACTACCGGCACAGACCACCTCCCAAAGTGCAAACGTCCAAGCCATTTCTCCCATACGATAGGCCTAAGGGCTTAGAGCTGATGCTGGTCCTCACCTTCCCTTGACACCGCTTTCACAGCCAAACACACTCTGGCCATCTACCTTTGCCTTGCCTCCCAGCACTCCCAACACACTCTCACTCTCGGCACAGACCACCTCCCAAAGTGCCAACAACCAAGCGATTTCTGACGCACGCTACATCTAAGGGCTTAGAGCTGTTGCTGGTCCTCACCTTCCCTTGACACCGCTTTCACAGCCAAACACACTCTGGCCATCTGCCTTTACCTTGCCTCCCGGCACTGCCAACACACATTCTCAGGCTCACTCAGGCTCTCACTCTCACTCCCAGCACAGACCAACTCCCAAAGTGCAAACGTCCAAGCGATTTCTGACGCTCGCTACCTCTAAAGGCTTAGAGGTGTGGCTGGTCCTCACCTTCCCTTGACACCGCTTTCACAGCCAAACACACTCTGCCCATCTGCCTTTACCTTGCCTCCCGGCACTCCCAACACACTCTCACTCTCGGCACACACCACCTCCCAAAGTGCCAACAACCAAGCGAGTTCTGACGCACGCTACATCTAAGGGCTTAGAGCAGATGCTGGTCCTCACCTTCCCTTGACACCGCTTTCACAGCCAAACACACTCTGCCCATCTGCCTTTGCCTTGCCTCCCAGCACTCCCAACACACATTCTCAGGCTCACTCTCACTCTCACTAACGGAACAGACCACTTCCCAAAGTGCAAACGTCCAAGCCATTTCTCCCATACGACAGGCCTAAGGGCTTAGAGCTGTTGCTGGTCCTCACCTTCCCTTGACACCGCTTTCACAGCCAAACACACTCTGCCCATCTGCCTTTGCCTTGCCTCCCGGCAATCCCAACACACTCTCACTCTCGGCACACACTACCTCCCAAAGTGCCAACAACCAAGCGAGTTCTGACGCACGCTACATCTAAGGGCTTAGAGCAGATGCTGGTCCTCACCTTCCCTTGACACCGCTTTCACAGCCAAACACACTCTGCCCATCTGCCTTTGCCTTGCCTCACAGCACTCCCAACACACTCTCACTACCGGCACAGACCACCTGCCAAAGTGCAAACACCCAAGCGATTTCTGACACACGCTACATCTAAGGGCTTAGAGTTGTAGATGGTCCTCACCTTCCCTTGACACCGCTTTCACAGCCAAACACACTCTGGCCATCTGCCTTTGCCTTGCCTCCCAGCACTCCCAACACACATTCTCAGACTCAGTCTCACTCTCACTCCCGGCACAGACCACCTCCCAAAGTGCAAACACCCAAGCCATTTCTCCCATACGATAGGCCTAAGGGCTTAGAGCTGATGCTGGTCCTCACATTCCCTTCACACCGCTTTCACAGCCAAACACACTCTGGCCATCTGCCTTTGCCTTGCCTCCCAGCACTCCCAACACACATTCTCAGGCTCACTCTCACTCTCACTACCGGCACAGACCACCTCCCAAAGTGCAAACGTCCAAGCCATTTCTCCCATACGATAGGCCTAAGGGCTTAGAGCTGTTGCTGGTCCTCACCTTCCCTTGACACCGCTTTCACAGCCAAACACACTCTGGCCATCTACCTTTGCCTTGCCTCCCAGCACTCCCAACACACTCTCACTCTCGGCACAGACCACCTCCCAAAGTGCCAACAACCAAGCGATTTCTGACGCACGCTACATCTAAGGGCTTAGAGCTGTTGCTGGTCCTCACCTTCCCTTGACACCGCTTTCACAGCCAAACACACTCTGGCCATCTGCCTTTACCTTGCCTCCCGGCACTGCCAACACACATTCTCAGGCTCACTCAGGCTCTCACTCTCACTCCCAGCACAGACCAACTCCCAAAGTGCAAACCTCCAAGCGATTTCTGACGCACGCTACATCTAAGGGCTTAGAGATGTGGCTGGTCCTCACCTTCCCTTGACACCGCTTTCACAGCCAAACACACTCTGCCCATCTGCCTTTGCCTCAACTCGCACCACTCCCAACACACTCTCACTCTCGGCACACACCACCTCCCAAAGTGCCAACAACCAAGCGATTTCTGACGCACGCTACATCTAAGGGCTTAGAGCAGATGCTGGTCCTCACCTTCCCTTGACACCGCTTTCACAGCCAAACACACTCTGCCCATCTGCCTTTGCCTCAACTCCCACCACTCCCAACACACTCTCACTCTCGGCACACACCACCTCCCAAAGTGCCAGCACCCAAGCGGTTTCTGACACACGCTACATCTAAGGGCTTAGAGTTGTAGATGGTCCTCACCTTCCCTTGACACCGCTTTCACAGCCAAACACACTCTGCCCATCGGCCTTTGCCTTGCCTCCCAGCACTCCCAACACACATTCTCAGACTCAGTCTCACTCTCACTCCCGGCACAGACCACCTCCCAAAGTGCAAACACCCAAGCCATTTCTCCCATACGATAGGCCTAAGGGCTTAGAGCTGATGCTGGTCCTCACATTCCCTTCACACCGCTTTCACAGCCAAACACACTCTGGCCATCTGCCTTTGCCTTGCCTACCAGCACTCCCAACACACATTCTCAGGCTCACTCTCACTCTCACTACCGGCACAGACCACCTCCCAAAGTGCAAACGTCCAAGCCATTTCTCCCATACGATAGGCCTAAGGGCTTAGAGCTGTTGCTGGTCCTCACCTTCCCTTGACACCGCTTTCACAGCCAAACACACTCTGGCCATCTACCTTTGCCTTGCCTCCCAGCACTCCCAACACACTCTCACTCTCGGCACAGACCACCTCCCAAAGTGCCAACAACCAAGCGATTTCTGACGCACGCTACATCTAAGGGCTTAGAGCTGTTGCTGGTCCTCACCTTCCCTTGACACCGCTTTCACAGCCAAACACACTCTGGCCATCTGCCTTTACCTTGCCTCCCGGCACTGCCAACACACATTCTCAGGCTCACTCAGGCTCTCACTCTCACTCCCAGCACAGACCAACTCCCAAAGTGCAAACCTCCAAGCGATTTCTGACGCACGCTACATCTAAGGGCTTAGAGATGTGGCTGGTCCTCACCTTCCCTTGACACCGCTTTCACAGCCAAACACACTCTGCCCATCTAGCCTGGCTTTGCCTCCAGCACTCCCAACACACATTCTCAGGCTCAATATCAGTCTCACTCCCGGCATAGACCACCTCCCAAATTGCCAACACCGAAGCAATTTCTCACACACACTACATCTAAGGGCTTAGAGCTGTTGCTGGTCCTCAACCTTCCCTTGACACCGCTTTCACAGCCAAACACACTCTGCCCATCTGCCTTTACCTTGCCTCCCGGCACTGCCAACACACATTCTCAGGCTCACTCAGGCTCTCACTCTCACTCCCAGCACAGACCAACTCCCAAAGTGCAAACGTCCAAGCGATTTCTGACGCTCGCTACCTCTAAGGGCTTAGAGGTGTGGCTGGTCCTCACCTTCCCTTGACACCGCTTTCACAGCCAAACACACTCTGCCCATCTGCCTTTACCTTGCCTCCCGGCACTCCCAACACACTCTCACTCTCGGCACCCACCACCTCCCAAAGTGCCAACAACCAAGCGAGTTCTGACGCACGCTACATCTAAGGGCTTAGAGCAGATGCTGGTCCTCACCTTCCCTTGACACCGCTTTCACAGCCAAACACACTCTGCCCATCTGCCTTTGCCTTGCCTCCCAGCACTCCCAACACACATTCTCAGGCTCACTCTCACTCTCACTAACGGAACAGACCACTTCCCAAAGTGCAAACGTCCAAGCCATTTCTCCCATACGATAGGCCTAAGGGCTTAGAGCTGTTGCTGGTCCTCACCTTCCCTTGACACCGCTTTCACAGCCAAACACACTCTGCCCATCTGCCTTTGCCTTGCCTCCCGGCAATCCCAACACACTCTCACTCTCGGCACACACTACCTCCCAAAGTGCCAACAACCAAGCGAGTTCTGACGCACGCTACATCTAAGGGCTTAGAGCTGTTGCTGGTCCTCACCTTCCCTTGACACCGCTTTCACAGCCAAACACACTCTGCCCATCTGCCTTTACCTTGCCTCCCGGCACTGCCAACACACATTCTCAGGCTCACTCAGGCTCTCACTCTCACTCCCAGCACAGACCAACTCCCAAAGTGCAAACCTCCAAGCGATTTCTGACGCACGCTACATCTAAGGGCTTAGAGATGTGGCTGGTCCTCACCTTCCCTTGACACCGCTTTCACAGCCAAACACACTCTGCCCATCTGCCTTTGCCTCAACTCGCACCACTCCCAACACACTCTCACTCTCGGCACACACCACCTCCCAAAGTGCCAACAACCAAGCGATTTCTGACGCACGCTACATCTAAGGGCTTAGAGCAGATGCTGGTCCTCACCTTCCCTTGACACCGCTTTCACAGCCAAACACACTCTGCCCATCTGCCTTTGCCTCAACTCCCACCACTCCCAACACACTCTCACTCTCGGCACACACCACCTCCCAAAGTGCCAGCACCCAAGCGGTTTCTGACACACGCTACATCTAAGGGCTCAGAGCTGTTGCTGGTCATCACCTTCCCTTCACAGCGCTTTCACAGCCAAACACACTCTGCCCATCTAGCCTGGCTTTGCCTCCCAGCACTCCCAACACACATTCTCAGGCGCAATCTAACTCTCACTCCTGGCACAGACCACCTCCCAAAGTGCAGACGTGCAAGCCATTTCTCCCCTAGGATAGGCCTAAGGGCTTAGAGCTGTGGCTGGTCCTTACCTTCCCTTGACACCGCTTTCACAGCCAAACACACTCTGGGAATCTGCCCTGGCTTTGCCTCCCAGCACTCCCAACACACATTCTCAGGTGCAATCTCACTGTCACTCCCGGCACAGACCACCTCCCATAGTGACAACACGCAAGCCATTTCTCCCAGGCGACAGGCCTAAGGGCTTAGAGCTGTTGCTGGTCCTCACCTTCCCTTGACACCGCTTTCACAGACAAACACATTCTGCCCATCTGCCTTTGCCTTGCCTCACAGCACTCCCAACACACAGTCTCACTCTTGGCACAGACCACCTCCCAAAGTGCCAACACCCAAGCTATTTCGGAGGCACGCTACATGTAAGGGCTTAGAGCTGTTGCTGGTCCTCACCTTCCCTTGACACCGCTTTCACAGCCAAACACACTCTGCCCATCTACCCTGGCTTTGCCTCCCAGCACTCCCAACACACATTCTCAGGTTCAATCTCACTCTCACTCCTGGCACAGACCACCTCCCAAAGTGCAAACACCCAAGCCATTTCTCCCATACGATAGGCCTAAGGGCTTAGAGCTGTTGCTGGTCCTCACCTTCCCTTGACACCGCTTTCACAGCCAAACACACTCTGCCCATCGGCCTTTGCCTTGCCTCCCAGCACTCCCAACACACATTCTCAGACTCAATCTCACTCTCACTCCCGGCACAGACCACTTCCCAAAGTGCAAACACCCAAGCCATTTCTCCCATACGATAGGCCTAAGGGCTTAGAGCTGATGCTGGTCCTCACATTCCCTTCACACCGCTTTCACAGCCAAACACACTCTGGCCATCTGCCTTTGCCTTGCCTACCAGCACTCCCAACACACATTCTCAGGCTCACTCTCACTCTCACTACCGGCACAGACCACCTCCCAAAGTGCAAACGTCCAAGCCATTTCTCCCATACGATAGGCCTAAGGGCTTAGAGCTGATGCTGGTCCTCACCTTCCCTTGACACCGCTTTCACAGCCAAACACACTCTGGCCATCTAACCTTTGCCTTGCCTCCCAGCACTCCCAACACACTCTCACTCTCGGCACAGACCACCTCCCAAAGTGCCAACAACCAAGCGATTTCTGACGCACGCTACATCTAAGGGCTTAGAGCTGTTGCTGGTCCTCACCTTCCCTTGACACCGCTTTCACAGCCAAACACACTCTGCCCATCTGCCTTTGCCTTGCCTCCCAGCACTCCCAACACACATTCTCAGGCTCAATCTCACTCTCACTCCCAGCAATGACCAGCAACCAAAGTGCCAACACAGAAGCCATTTCTTCCATACGATAGGCCTAAGGGCTTAGAGCTGTTGCTGGTCCTCACCTTCCCTTGACACCACTTTCACAGCCAAACACACTCTGGGAATCTGCCCTGGCTTTGCCTCCCAGCACTCCCAACACACATTCTCAGGTTCAATCTCACTCTCACTCCCAGCACACACCACCTCCCCAAGTGCAAACACCCAAGTATTTTCTGCCGCATGCTACATCTAAGGGCTTAGAGCTGTTGCTGGTCCTCACCTTCCCTTGACAGCGCTTTCACAGCCAAACACACTCTGCCCATCTGCCTTTGCCTTGCCTCCCAGCAATCCCAATACATATTCTCAGGTTCACTCTCACTCTCACTCCTGGCACAGACCACCTCCCAAAGTGCAAACATCCAAGCCATTTCTCCCATACAATAGGCCTAAGGGCTTAGAGCAGTTGCTGGTCCTCACCTCCCCTTGACAGCGCTTTCACAGCCAAACACACTCTGGTCATGTGCCTTTGCCATGCCTCCCAGAACTCCCAACATACATTCGCAGGCTCACTCTCACTCTCACTCCCAGCAATGACCAGCAACCAAAGTGCCAACACAGAAGCCATTTCTTCCATACGATAGGCCTAAGTGCTTAGAGCTGTTCCTGGTCCTCAACTTCCCTTGAAACCGCTTTCACAGCCAAACACACTCTGGCCATCTGCCTTTGCCTTGCCTCCCAGCACTCCCAACACACTCTCACTCCCGGCACAGACCACCTCACAAAGTGCAAATATCCAATCGATTTCTGACACACGCTACATCTAAGGGCTTAGAGCTGTTGCTGGTGCTCACCTTCCCTTGACACCGCTTTCACAGCCAAACACACTCTGGCCATCTACCCTAGCGTTGCCTCCCAGCACACACAACACACATTCTCACTACCGGCACAGACCACCTCCCAAAGTGCAAACAACCAAGCGATGTCTGCCGCATGCTACATCTAAGGGCTTAGAGCTGTTGCTGGTCCTCACCTTCCCTTGACTGCACTTTCACAGCCAAACACACTCTGCCCATCTAGCCTGGCTTTGCCTCCAGGACTCCCAACACACATTCTCAGGTTCAATCTCACTCTCACTCCCGGCACAGACCACCTCCCAAAGTGCAAACGTCCAAGCCATTTCTCCCATACGATAGGCCTAAGGGCTTAGAGCTGTTGCTGGTCCTCACCTTCCCTTGACACCGCTTTCACAGCCAAACACACTCTGCCCATCGGCCTTTGCCTTGCCTCCCAGCACTCCCAACACACATTCTCAGACTCAATCTCACTCTCACTCCCGGCACAGACCACTTCCCAAAGTGCAAACACCCAAGCCATTTCTCCCATACGATAGGCCTAAGGGCTTAGAGCTGATGCTGGTCCTCACATTCCCTTCACACCGCTTTCACAGCCAAACACACTCTGGCCATCTGCCTTTGCCTTGCCTACCAGCACTCCCAACACACATTCTCAGGCTCACTCTCACTCTCACTACCGGCACAGACCACCTCCCAAAGTGCAAACGTCCAAGCCATTTCTCCCATACGATAGGCCTAAGGGCTTAGAGCTGATGCTGGTCCTCACCTTCCCTTGACACCGCTTTCACAGCCAAACACACTCTGCCCATCTGCCTTTACCTTGCCTCCCGGCACTGCCAACACACATTCTCAGGCTCACTCAGGCTCTCACTCTCACTCCCAGCACAGACCAACTCCCAAAGTGCAAACGTCCAAGCGATTTCTGACGCTCGCTACCTCTAAGGGCTTAGAGGTGTGGCTGGTCCTCACCTTCCCTTGACACCGCTTTCACAGCCAAACACACTCTGCCCATCTGCCTTTACCTTGCCTCCCGGCACTCCCAACACACTCTCACTCTCGGCACACACCACCTCCCAAAGTGCCAACAACCAAGCGAGTTCTGACGCACGCTACATCTAAGGGCTTAGAGCAGATGCTGGTCCTCACCTTCCCTTGACACCGCTTTCACAGCCAAACACACTCTGCCCATCTGCCTTTGCCTTGCCTCCCAGCACTCCCAACACACATTCTCAGGCTCACTCTCACTCTCACTAACGGAACAGACCACTTCCCAAAGTGCAAACGTCCAAGCCATTTCTCCCATACGATAGGCCTAAGGGCTTAGAGCTGTTGCTGGTCCTCACCTTCCCTTGACACCGCTTTCACAGCCAAACACACTCTGCCCATCTGCCTTTGCCTTGCCTCCCGGCAATCCCAACACACTCTCACTCTCGGCACACACTACCTCCCAAAGTGCCAACAACCAAGCGAGTTCTGACGCACGCTACATCTAAGGGCTTAGAGCTGTTGCTGGTCCTCACCTTCCCTTGACACCGCTTTCACAGCCAAACACACTCTGGCCATCTGCCTTTACCTTGCCTCCCGGCACTGCCAACACACATTCTCAGGCTCACTCAGGCTCTCACTCTCACTCCCAGCACAGACCAACTCCCAAAGTGCAAACGTCCAAGCGATTTCTGACGCACGCTACATCTAAGGGCTTAGAGGTGTGGCTGGTCCTCACCTTCCCTTGACACCGCTTTCACAGCCAAACACACTCTGCCCATCTGCCTTTGCCTCAACTCGCACCACTCCCAACACACTCTCACTCGCGGCACACACCACCTCCCAAAGTGCCAACAACCAAGCGAGTTCTGACGCACGCTACATCTAAGGGCTTAGAGCAGATGCTGGTCCTCACCTTCCCTTGACACCGCTTTCACAGCCAAACACACTCTGGCCATCTGCCTTTGCCTCAACTCCCACCACTCCCAACACACTCTCACTCTCGGCACACACCACCTCCCAAAGTGCCAGCACCCAAGCGGTTTCTGACACACGCTACATCTAAGGGCTCAGAGCTGTTGCTGGTCATCACCTTCCCTTCACAGCGCTTTCACAGCCAAACACACTCTGCCCATCTAGCCTGGCTTTGCCTCCCAGCACTCCCAACACACATTCTCAGGCGCAATCTAACTCTCACTCCTGGCACAGACCACCTCCCAAAGTGCAGACGTGCAAGCCATTTCTCCCCTAGGATAGGCCTAAGGGCTTAGAGCTGTGGCTGGTCCTTACCTTCCCTTGACACCGCTTTCACAGCCAAACACACTCTGGGAATCTGCCCTGGCTTTGCCTCCCAGCACTCCCAACACACATTCTCAGGTGCAATCTCACTGTCACTCCCGGCACAGACCACCTCCCATAGTGACAACACGCAAGCCATTTCTCCCAGGCGACAGGCCTAAGGGCTTAGAGCTGTTGCTGGTCCTCACCTTCCCTTGACACCGCTTTCACAGACAAACACATTCTGCCCATCTGCCTTTGCCTTGCCTCACAGCACTCCCAACACACAGTCTCACTCTTGGCACAGACCACCTCCCAAAGTGCCAACACCCAAGCTATTTCGGAGGCACGCTACATGTAAGGGCTTAGAGCTGTTGCTGGTCCTCACCTTCCCTTGACACCGCTTTCACAGCCAAACACACTCTGCCCATCTACCCTGGCTTTGCCTCCCAGCACTCCCAACACACATTCTCAGGTTCAATCTCACTCTCACTCCTGGCACAGACCACCTCCCAAAGTGCAAACACCCAAGCCATTTCTCCCATACGATAGGCCTAAGGGCTTAGAGCTGTTGCTGGTCCTCACCTTCCCTTGACACCGCTTTCACAGCCAAACACACTCTGCCCATCTGCCTTTGCCTTGCCTCCCAGCACTCCCAACACACTCTCACTACCGGCACAGACCACCTCCCAAAGTGCAAACACCCAAGCGATTTCTGACACACGCTACATCTAAGGGCTTAGAGCTGTTGCTGGTCCTCACCTTCCCTTGACACCGCTTTCACAGCCAAACACACTCTGCCCATCGGCCTTTGCCTTGCCTCCCAGCACTCCCAACACACATTCTCAGACTCAATCTCACTCTCACTCCCGGCACAGACCACTTCCCAAAGTGCAAACACCCAAGCCATTTCTCCCATACGATAGGCCTAAGGGCTTAGAGCTGATGCTGGTCCTCACATTCCCTTCACACCGCTTTCACAGCCAAACACACTCTGGCCATCTGCCTTTGCCTTGCCTACCAGCACTCCCAACACACATTCTCAGGCTCACTCTCACTCTCACTACCGGCACAGACCACCTCCCAAAGTGCAAACGTCCAAGCCATTTCTCCCATACGATAGGCCTAAGGGCTTAGAGCTGATGCTGGTCCTCACCTTCCCTTGACACCGCTTTCACAGCCAAACACACTCTGGCCATCTACCTTTGCCTTGCCTCCCAGCACTCCCAACACACTCTCACTCTCGGCACAGACCACCTCCCAAAGTGCCAACAACCAAGCGATTTCTGACGCACGCTACATCTAAGGGCTTAGAGCTGTTGCTGGTCCTCACCTTCCCTTGACACCGCTTTCACAGCCAAACACACTCTGGCCATCTGCCTTTACCTTGCCTCCCGGCACTGCCAACACACATTCTCAGGCTCACTCAGGCTCTCACTCTCACTCCCAGCACAGACCAACTCCCAAAGTGCAAACGTCCAAGCGATTTCTGACGCTCGCTACCTCTAAAGGCTTAGAGGTGTGGCTGGTCCTCACCTTCCCTTGACACCGCTTTCACAGCCAAACACACTCTGCCCATCTGCCTTTACCTTGCCTCCCGGCACTCCCAACACACTCTCACTCTCGGCACACACCACCTCCCAAAGTGCCAACAACCAAGCGAGTTCTGACGCACGCTACATCTAAGGGCTTAGAGCAGATGCTGGTCCTCACCTTCCCTTGACACCGCTTTCACAGCCAAACACACTCTGCCCATCTGCCTTTGCCTTGCCTCCCAGCACTCCCAACACACATTCTCAGGCTCACTCTCACTCTCACTAACGGAACAGACCACTTCCCAAAGTGCAAACGTCCAAGCCATTTCTCCCATACGACAGGCCTAAGGGCTTAGAGCTGTTGCTGGTCCTCACCTTCCCTTGACACCGCTTTCACAGCCAAACACACTCTGCCCATCTGCCTTTGCCTCGCCTCCCGGCAATCCCAACACACTCTCACTCTCGGCACACACTACCTCCCAAAGTGCCAACAACCAAGCGAGTTCTGACGCACGCTACATCTAAGGGCTTAGAGCAGATGCTGGTCCTCACCTTCCCTTGACACCGCTTTCACAGCCAAACACACTCTGCCCATCTGCCTTTGCCTTGCCTCACAGCACTCCCAACACACTCTCACTACCGGCACAGACCACCTGCCAAAGTGCAAACACCCAAGCGATTTCTGACACACGCTACATCTAAGGGCTTAGAGTTGTAGATGGTCCTCACCTTCCCTTGACACCGCTTTCACAGCCAAACACACTCTGGCCATCTGCCTTTGCCTTGCCTCCCAGCACTCCCAACACACATTCTCAGACTCAGTCTCACTCTCACTCCCGGCACAGACCACCTCCCAAAGTGCAAACACCCAAGCCATTTCTCCCATACGATAGGCCTAAGGGCTTAGAGCTGATGCTGGTCCTCACATTCCCTTCACACCGCTTTCACAGCCAAACACACTCTGGCCATCTGCCTTTGCCTTGCCTCCCAGCACTCCCAACACACATTCTCAGGCTCACTCTCACTCTCACTACCGGCACAGACCACCTCCCAAAGTGCAAACGTCCAAGCCATTTCTCCCATACGATAGGCCTAAGGGCTTAGAGCTGTTGCTGGTCCTCACCTTCCCTTGACACCGCTTTCACAGCCAAACACACTCTGGCCATCTACCTTTGCCTTGCCTCCCAGCACTCCCAACACACTCTCACTCTCGGCACAGACCACCTCCCAAAGTGCCAACAACCAAGCGATTTCTGACGCACGCTACATCTAAGGGCTTAGAGCTGTTGCTGGTCCTCACCTTCCCTTGACACCGCTTTCACAGCCAAACACACTCTGGCCATCTGCCTTTACCTTGCCTCCCGGCACTGCCAACACACATTCTCAGGCTCACTCAGGCTCTCACTCTCACTCCCAGCACAGACCAACTCCCAAAGTGCAAACGTCCAAGCGATTTCTGACGCACGCTACATCTAAGGGCTTAGAGATGTGGCTGGTCCTCACCTTCCCTTGACACCGCTTTCACAGCCAAACACACTCTGCCCATCTGCCTTTGCCTCAACTCGCACCACTCCCAACACACTCTCACTCTCGGCACACACCACCTCCCAAAGTGCCAACAACCAAGCGATTTCTGACGCACGCTACATCTAAGGGCTTAGAGCAGATGCTGGTCCTCACCTTCCCTTGACACCGCTTTCACAGCCAAACACACTCTGCCCATCTGCCTTTGCCTCAACTCCCACCACTCCCAACACACTCTCACTCTCGGCACACACCACCTCCCAAAGTGCCAGCACCCAAGCGGTTTCTGACACACGCTACATCTAAGGGCTTAGAGTTGTAGATGGTCCTCACCTTCCCTTGACACCGCTTTCACAGCCAAACACACTCTGGCCATCTGCCTTTGCCTTGCCTCCCAGCACTCCCAACACACATTCTCAGACTCAGTCTCACTCTCACTCCCGGCACAGACCACCTCCCAAAGTGCAAACACCCAAGCCATTTCTCCCATACGATAGGCCTAAGGGCTTAGAGCTGATGCTGGTCCTCACATTCCCTTCACACCGCTTTCACAGCCAAACACACTCTGGCCATCTGCCTTTGCCTTGCCTCCCAGCACTCCCAACACACATTCTCAGGCTCACTCTCACTCTCACTACCGGCACAGACCACCTCCCAAAGTGCAAACGTCCAAGCCATTTCTCCCATACGATAGGCCTAAGGGCTTAGAGCTGTTGCTGGTCCTCACCTTCCCTTGACACCGCTTTCACAGCCAAACACACTCTGGCCATCTACCTTTGCCTTGCCTCCCAGCACTCCCAACACACTCTCACTCTCGGCACAGACCACCTCCCAAAGTGCCAACAACCAAGCGATTTCTGACGCACGCTACATCTAAGGGCTTAGAGCTGTTGCTGGTCCTCACCTTCCCTTGACACCGCTTTCACAGCCAAACACACTCTGGCCATCTGCCTTTACCTTGCCTCCCGGCACTGCCAACACACATTCTCAGGCTCACTCAGGCTCTCACTCTCACTCCCAGCACAGACCAACTCCCAAAGTGCAAACCTCCAAGCGATTTCTGACGCACGCTACATCTAAGGGCTTAGAGATGTGGCTGGTCCTCACCTTCCCTTGACACCGCTTTCACAGCCAAACACACTCTGCCCATCTAGCCTGGCTTTGCCTCCAGCACTCCCAACACACATTCTCAGGCTCAATATCAGTCTCACTCCCGGCATAGACCACCTCCCAAATTGCCAACACCAAAGCAATTTCTCACACACACTACATCTAAGGGCTTAGAGCTGTTGCTGGTCCTCACCTTCCCTTGACACCGCTTTCACAGCCAAACACACTCTGCCCATCTGCCTTTACCTTGCCTCCCGGCACTGCCAACACACATTCTCAGGCTCACTCAGGCTCTCACTCTCACTCTCGGCACACACCACCTCCCAAAGTGCCAACAACCAAGCGAGTTCTGACGCACGCTACATCTAAGGGCTTAGAGCAGATGCTGGTCCTCACCTTCCCTTGACACCGCTTTCACAGCCAAACACACTCTGCCCATCTGCCTTTGCCTTGCCTCCCAGCACTCCCAACACACATTCTCAGGCTCACTCTCACTCTCACTAACGGAACAGACCACTTCCCAAAGTGCAAACGTCCAAGCCATTTCTCCCATACGATAGGCCTAAGGGCTTAGAGCTGTTGCTGGTCCTCACCTTCCCTTGACACCGCTTTCACAGCCAAACACACTCTGCCCATCTGCCTTTGCCTTGCCTCCCGGCAATCCCAACACACTCTCACTCTCGGCACACACTACCTCCCAAAGTGCCAACAACCAAGCGAGTTCTGACGCACGCTACATCTAAGGGCTTAGAGCTGTTGCTGGTCCTCACCTTCCCTTGACACCGCTTTCACAGCCAAACACACTCTGCCCATCTGCCTTTACCTTGCCTCCCGGCACTGCCAACACACATTCTCAGGCTCACTCAGGCTCTCACTCTCACTCCCAGCACAGACCAACTCCCAAAGTGCAAACCTCCAAGCGATTTCTGACGCACGCTACATCTAAGGGCTTAGAGATGTGGCTGGTCCTCACCTTCCCTTGACACCGCTTTCACAGCCAAACACACTCTGCCCATCTGCCTTTGCCTCAACTCGCACCACTCCCAACACACTCTCACTCGCGGCACACACCACCTCCCAAAGTGCCAACAACCAAGCGATTTCTGACGCACGCTACATCTAAGGGCTTAGAGCAGATGCTGGTCCTCACCTTCCCTTGACACCGCTTTCACAGCCAAACACACTCTGGCCATCTGCCTTTGCCTCAACTCCCACCACTCCCAACACACTCTCACTCTCGGCACACACCACCTCCCAAAGTGCCAGCACCCAAGCGGTTTCTGACACACGCTACATCTAAGGGCTCAGAGCTGTTGCTGGTCATCACCTTCCCTTCACAGCGCTTTCACAGCCAAACACACTCTGCCCATCTAGCCTGGCTTTGCCTCCCAGCACTCCCAACACACATTCTCAGGCGCAATCTAACTCTCACTCCTGGCACAGACCACCTCCCAAAGTGCAGACGTGCAAGCCATTTCTCCCCTAGGATAGGCCTAAGGGCTTAGAGCTGTGGCTGGTCCTTACCTTCCCTTGACACCGCTTTCACAGCCAAACACACTCTGGGAATCTGCCCTGGCTTTGCCTCCCAGCACTCCCAACACACATTCTCAGGTGCAATCTCACTCTCACTCCCGGCACAGACCACCTCCCATAGTGACAACACGCAAGCCATTTCTCCCAGGCGACAGGCCTAAGGGCTTAGAGCTGTTGCTGGTCCTCACCTTCCCTTGACACCGCTTTCACAGACAAACACATTCTGCCCATCTGCCTTTGCCTTGCCTCACAGCACTCCCAACACACAGTCTCACTCTTGGCACAGACCACCTCCCAAAGTGCCAACACCC
This sequence comes from Pelecanus crispus, assembly GCF_030463565.1. Classification (NCBI taxonomy): domain Eukaryota; kingdom Metazoa; phylum Chordata; class Aves; order Pelecaniformes; family Pelecanidae; genus Pelecanus; species Pelecanus crispus. Next base: position 816,457 of record NW_027461445.1, on the reverse strand, counting down.
AAGCTATTTCGGAGGCACGCTACATGTAAGGGCTTAGAGCTGTTGCTGGTCCTCACCTTCCCTTGACACCGCTTTCACAGCCAAACACACTCTGCCCATCTACCCTGGCTTTGCCTCCCAGCACTCCCAACACACATTCTCAGGTTCAATCTCACTCTCACTCCTGGCACAGACCACCTCCCAAAGTGCAAACACCCAAGCCATTTCTCCCATACGATAGGCCTAAGGGCTTAGAGCTGTTGCTGGTCCTCACCTTCCCTTGACACCGCTTTCACAGCCAAACACACTCTGCCCATCGGCCTTTGCCTTGCCTCCCAGCACTCCCAACACACATTCTCAGACTCAATCTCACTCTCACTCCCGGCACAGACCACTTCCCAAAGTGCAAACACCCAAGCCATTTCTCCCATACGATAGGCCTAAGGGCTTAGAGCTGATGCTGGTCCTCACATTCCCTTCACACCGCTTTCACAGCCAAACACACTCTGGCCATCTGCCTTTGCCTTGCCTACCAGCACTCCCAACACACATTCTCAGGCTCACTCTCACTCTCACTACCGGCACAGACCACCTCCCAAAGTGCAAACGTCCAAGCCATTTCTCCCATACGATAGGCCTAAGGGCTTAGAGCTGATGCTGGTCCTCACCTTCCCTTGACACCGCTTTCACAGCCAAACACACTCTGGCCATCTACCTTTGCCTTGCCTCCCAGCACTCCCAACACACTCTCACTCTCGGCACAGACCACCTCCCAAAGTGCCAACAACCAAGCGATTTCTGACGCACGCTACATCTAAGGGCTTAGAGCTGTTGCTGGTCCTCACCTTCCCTTGACACCGCTTTCACAGCCAAACACACTCTGCCCATCTGCCTTTGCCTTGCCTCCCAGCACTCCCAACACACATTCTCAGGCTCAATCTCACTCTCACTCCCAGCAATGACCAGCAACCAAAGTGCCAACACAGAAGCCATTTCTTCCATACGATAGGCCTAAGGGCTTAGAGCTGTTGCTGGTCCTCACCTTCCCTTGACACCACTTTCACAGCCAAACACACTCTGGGAATCTGCCCTGGCTTTGCCTCCCAGCACTCCCAACACACATTCTCAGGTTCAATCTCACTCTCACTCCCAGCACACACCACCTCCCCAAGTGCAAACACCCAAGTATTTTCTGCCGCATGCTACATCTAAGGGCTTAGAGCTGTTGCTGGTCCTCACCTTCCCTTGACACCGCTTTCACAGCCAAACACACTCTGCCCATCTGCCTTTGCCTTGCCTCCCAGCAATCCCAATACATATTCTCAGGTTCACTCTCACTCTCACTCCTGGCACAGACCACCTCCCAAAGTGCAAACATCCAAGCCATTTCTCCCATACAATAGGCCTAAGGGCTTAGAGCAGTTGCTGGTCCTCACCTCCCCTTGACAGCGCTTTCACAGCCAAACACACTCTGGTCATGTGCCTTTGCCATGCCTCCCAGAACTCCCAACATACATTCGCAGGCTCACTCTCACTCTCACTCCCAGCAATGACCAGCAACCAAAGTGCCAACACAGAAGCCATTTCTTCCATACGATAGGCCTAAGTGCTTAGAGCTGTTCCTGGTCCTCAACTTCCCTTGAAACCGCTTTCACAGCCAAACACACTCTGCCCATCTGCCTTTGCCTTGCCTCCCAGCACTCCCAACACACTCTCACTCCCGGCACAGACCACCTCACAAAGTGCAAATATCCAATCGATTTCTGACACACGCTACATCTAAGGGCTTAGAGCTGTTGCTGGTGCTCACCTTCCCTTGACACCGCTTTCACAGCCAAACACACTCTGGCCATCTACCCTAGCGTTGCCTCCCAGCACACACAACACACATTCTCACTACCGGCACAGACCACCTCCCAAAGTGCAAACAACCAAGCGATGTCTGCCGCATGCTACATCTAAGGGCTTAGAGCTGTTGCTGGTCCTCACCTTCCCTTGACTGCACTTTCACAGCCAAACACACTCTGCCCATCTAGCCTGGCTTTGCCTCCAGGACTCCCAACACACATTCTCAGGTTCAATCTCACTCTCACTCCCGGCACAGACCACCTCCCAAAGTGCAAACGTCCAAGCCATTTCTCCCATACGATAGGCCTAAGGGCTTAGAGCTGTTGCTGGTCCTCACCTTCCCTTGACACCGCTTTCACAGCCAAACACACTCTGCCCATCGGCCTTTGCCTTGCCTCCCAGCACTCCCAACACACATTCTCAGACTCAATCTCACTCTCACTCCCGGCACAGACCACTTCCCAAAGTGCAAACACCCAAGCCATTTCTCCCATACGATAGGCCTAAGGGCTTAGAGCTGATGCTGGTCCTCACATTCCCTTCACACCGCTTTCACAGCCAAACACACTCTGGCCATCTGCCTTTGCCTTGCCTACCAGCACTCCCAACACACATTCTCAGGCTCACTCTCACTCTCACTACCGGCACAGACCACCTCCCAAAGTGCAAACGTCCAAGCCATTTCTCCCATACGATAGGCCTAAGGGCTTAGAGCTGATGCTGGTCCTCACCTTCCCTTGACACCGCTTTCACAGCCAAACACACTCTGCCCATCTGCCTTTACCTTGCCTCCCGGCACTGCCAACACACATTCTCAGGCTCACTCAGGCTCTCACTCTCACTCCCAGCACAGACCAACTCCCAAAGTGCAAACGTCCAAGCGATTTCTGACGCTCGCTACCTCTAAGGGCTTAGAGGTGTGGCTGGTCCTCACCTTCCCTTGACACCGCTTTCACAGCCAAACACACTCTGCCCATCTGCCTTTACCTTGCCTCCCGGCACTCCCAACACACTCTCACTCTCGGCACACACCACCTCCCAAAGTGCCAACAACCAAGCGAGTTCTGACGCACGCTACATCTAAGGGCTTAGAGCAGATGCTGGTCCTCACCTTCCCTTGACACCGCTTTCACAGCCAAACACACTCTGCCCATCTGCCTTTGCCTTGCCTCCCAGCACTCCCAACACACATTCTCAGGCTCACTCTCACTCTCACTAACGGAACAGACCACTTCCCAAAGTGCAAACGTCCAAGCCATTTCTCCCATACGATAGGCCTAAGGGCTTAGAGCTGTTGCTGGTCCTCACCTTCCCTTGACACCGCTTTCACAGCCAAACACACTCTGCCCATCTGCCTTTGCCTTGCCTCCCGGCAATCCCAACACACTCTCACTCTCGGCACACACTACCTCCCAAAGTGCCAACAACCAAGCGAGTTCTGACGCACGCTACATCTAAGGGCTTAGAGCTGTTGCTGGTCCTCACCTTCCCTTGACACCGCTTTCACAGCCAAACACACTCTGCCCATCTGCCTTTACCTTGCCTCCCGGCACTCCCAACACACATTCTCAGGCTCACTCAGGCTCTCACTCTCACTCCCAGCACAGACCAACTCCCAAAGTGCAAACGTCCAAGCGATTTCTGACGCACGCTACATCTAAGGGCTTAGAGGTGTGGCTGGTCCTCACCTTCCCTTGACACCGCTTTCACAGCCAAACACACTCTGCCCATCTGCCTTTGCCTCAACTCGCACCACTCCCAACACACTCTCACTCGCGGCACACACCACCTCCCAAAGTGCCAACAACCAAGCGAGTTCTGACGCACGCTACATCTAAGGGCTTAGAGCAGATGCTGGTCCTCACCTTCCCTTGACACCGCTTTCACAGCCAAACACACTCTGCCCATCTGCCTTTGCCTCAACTCCCACCACTCCCAACACACTCTCACTCTCGGCACACACCACCTCCCAAAGTGCCAGCACCCAAGCGGTTTCTGACACACGCTACATCTAAGGGCTCAGAGCTGTTGCTGGTCATCACCTTCCCTTCACAGCGCTTTCACAGCCAAACACACTCTGCCCATCTAGCCTGGCTTTGCCTCCCAGCACTCCCAACACACATTCTCAGGCGCAATCTAACTCTCACTCCTGGCACAGACCACCTCCCAAAGTGCAGACGTGCAAGCCATTTCTCCCCTAGGATAGGCCTAAGGGCTTAGAGCTGTGGCTGGTCCTTACCTTCCCTTGACACCGCTTTCACAGCCAAACACACTCTGGGAATCTGCCCTGGCTTTGCCTCCCAGCACTCCCAACACACATTCTCAGGTGCAATCTCACTGTCACTCCCGGCACAGACCACCTCCCATAGTGACAACACGCAAGCCATTTCTCCCAGGCGACAGGCCTAAGGGCTTAGAGCTGTTGCTGGTCCTCACCTTCCCTTGACACCGCTTTCACAGACAAACACATTCTGCCCATCTGCCTTTGCCTTGCCTCACAGCACTCCCAACACACAGTCTCACTCTTGGCACAGACCACCTCCCAAAGTGCCAACACCCAAGCTATTTCGGAGGCACGCTACATGTAAGGGCTTAGAGCTGTTGCTGGTCCTCACCTTCCCTTGACACCGCTTTCACAGCCAAACACACTCTGCCCATCTACCCTGGCTTTGCCTCCCAGCACTCCCAACACACATTCTCAGGTTCAATCTCACTCTCACTCCTGGCACAGACCACCTCCCAAAGTGCAAACACCCAAGCCATTTCTCCCATACGATAGGCCTAAGGGCTTAGAGCTGTTGCTGGTCCTCACCTTCCCTTGACACCGCTTTCACAGCCAAACACACTCTGCCCATCTGCCTTTGCCTTGCCTCCCAGCACTCCCAACACACTCTCACTACCGGCACAGACCACCTGCCAAAGTGCAAACACCCAAGCGATTTCTGACACACGCTACATCTAAGGGCTTAGAGCTGTTGATGGTCATCACCTTCCCTTGACACCGCTTTCACAGCCAAACACACTCTGCCCATCGGCCTTTGCCTTGCCTCCCAGCACTCCCAACACACATTCTCAGACTCAATCTCACTCTCACTCCCGGCACAGACCACTTCCCAAAGTGCAAACACCCAAGCCATTTCTCCCATACGATAGGCCTAAGGGCTTAGAGCTGATGCTGGTCCTCACATTCCCTTCACACCGCTTTCACAGCCAAACACACTCTGGCCATCTGCCTTTGCCTTGCCTACCAGCACTCCCAACACACATTCTCAGGCTCACTCTCACTCTCACTACCGGCACAGACCACCTCCCAAAGTGCAAACGTCCAAGCCATTTCTCCCATACGATAGGCCTAAGGGCTTAGAGCTGATGCTGGTCCTCACCTTCCCTTGACACCGCTTTCACAGCCAAACACACTCTGCCCATCTGCCTTTACCTTGCCTCCCGGCACTGCCAACACACATTCTCAGGCTCACTCAGGCTCTCACTCTCACTCCCAGCACAGACCAACTCCCAAAGTGCAAACCTCCAAGCGATTTCTGACGCTCGCTACATCTAAGGGCTTAGAGGTGTGGCTGGTCCTCACCTTCCCTTGACACCGCTTTCACAGCCAAACACACTCTGCCCATCTGGCTTTACCTTGCCTCCCGGCACTCCCAACACACTCTCACTCTCGGCACCCACCACCTCCCAAAGTGCCAACAACCAAGCGAGTTCTGACGCACGCTACATCTAAGGGCTTAGAGCAGATGCTGGTCCTCACCTTCCCTTGACACCGCTTTCACAGCCAAACACACTCTGCCCATCTGCCTTTGCCTTGCCTCCCAGCACTCCCAACACACATTCTCAGGCTCACTCTCACTCTCACTAACGGAAGAGACCACTTCCCAAAGTGCAAACGTCCAAGCCATTTCTCCCATACGATAGGCCTAAGGGCTTAGAGCTGTTGCTGGTCCTCACCTTCCCTTGACACCGCTTTCACAGCCAAACACACTCTGCCCATCTGCCTTTGCCTTGCCTCCCGGCAATCCCAACACACTCTCACTCTCGGCACACACTACCTCCCAAAGTGCCAACAACCAAGCGAGTTCTGACGCACGCTATATCTAAGGGCTTAGAGCTGTTGCTGGTCCTCACCTTCCCTTGACACCGCTTTCACAGCCAAACACACTCTGCCCATCTGCCTTTACCTTGCCTCCCGGCACTGCCAACACACATTCTCAGGCTCACTCAGGCTCTCACTCTCACTCCCAGCACAGACCAACTCCCAAAGTGCAAACGTCCAAGCGATTTCTGACGCACGCTACATCTAAGGGCTTAGAGATGTGGCTGGTCCTCACCTTCCCTTGACACCGCTTTCACAGCCAAACACACTCTGCCCATCTGCCTTTGCCTCAACTCGCACCACTCCCAACACACTCTCACTCTCGGCACACACCACCTCCCAAAGTGCCAACAACCAAGCGAGTTCTGACGCACGCTACATCTAAGGGCTTAGAGCAGATGCTGGTCCTCACCTTCCCTTGACACCGCTTTCACAGCCAAACACACTCTGCCCATCTGCCTTTGCCTCAACTCCCACCACTCCCAACACACTCTCACTCTCGGCACACACCACCTCCCAAAGTGCCAGCACCCAAGCGGTTTCTGACACACGCTACATCTAAGGGCTCAGAGCTGTTGCTGGTCATCACCTTCCCTTCACAGCGCTTTCACAGCCAAAAACACTCTGCCCATCTAGCCTGGCTTTGCCTCCCAGCACTCCCAACACACATTCTCAGGCGCAATCTAACTCTCACTCCTGGCACAGACCACCTCCCAAAGTGCAGACGTGCAAGCCATTTCTCCCCTAGGATAGGCCTAAGGGCTTAGAGCTGTGGCTGGTCCTTACCTTCCCTTGACACCGCTTTCACAGCCAAACACACTCTGGGAATCTGCCCTGGCTTTGCCTCCCAGCACTCCCAACACACATTCTCAGGTGCAATCTCACTGTCACTCCCGGCACAGACCACCTCCCATAGTGACAACACGCAAGCCATTTCTCCCAGGCGACAGGCCTAAGGGCTTAGAGCTGTTGCTGGTCCTCACCTTCCCTTGACACCGCTTTCACAGACAAACACATTCTGCCCATCTGCCTTTGCCTTGCCTCACAGCACTCCCAACACACAGTCTCACTCTTGGCACAGACCACCTCCCAAAGTGCCAACACCCAAGCTATTTCGGAGGCACGCTACATGTAAGGGCTTAGAGCTGTTGCTGGTCCTCACCTTCCCTTGACACCGCTTTCACAGCCAAACACACTCTGCCCATCTACCCTGGCTTTGCCTCCCAGCACTCCCAACACACATTCTCAGGTTCAATCTCACTCTCACTCCCGGCACAGACCACTTCCCAAAGTGCAAACACCCAAGCCATTTCTCCCATACGATAGGCCTAAGGGCTTAGAGCTGATGCTGGTCCTCACATTCCCTTCACACCGCTTTCACAGCCAAACACACTCTGGCCATCTGCCTTTGCCTTGCCTACCAGCACTCCCAACACACATTCTCAGGCTCACTCTCACTCTCACTACCGGCACAGACCACCTCCCAAAGTGCAAACGTCCAAGCCATTTCTCCCATACGATAGGCCTAAGGGCTTAGAGCTGTTGCTGGTCCTCACCTTCCCTTGACACCGCTTTCACAGCCAAACACACTCTGGCCATCTACCTTTGCCTTGCCTCCCGGCACTCCCAACACACTCTCACTCTCGGCACACACTACCTCCCAAAGTGCCAACAACCAAGCGAGTTCTGACGCACGCTACATCTAAGGGCTTAGAGCTGTTGCTGGTCCTCACCTTCCCTTGACACCGCTTTCACAGCCAAACACACTCTGCCCATCTGCCTTTACCTTGCCTCCCGGCACTGCCAACACACATTCTCAGGCTCACTCAGGCTCTCACTCTCACTCCCAGCACAGACCAACTCCCAAAGTGCAAACCTCCAAGCGATTTCTGACGCACGCTACATCTAAGGGCTTAGAGATGTGGCTGGTCCTCACCTTCCCTTGACACCGCTTTCACAGCCAAACACACTCTGCCCATCTAGCCTGGCTTTGCCTCCAGCACTCCCAACACACATTCTCAGGCTCAATATCAGTCTCACTCCCGGCATAGACACCTCCCAAATTGCCAACACCAAAGCAATTTCTCACACACACTACATCTAAGGGCTTAGAGCTGTTGCTGGTCCTCACCTTCCCTTGACACCGCTTTCACAGCCAAACACACTCTGCCCATCTGCCTTTACCTTGCCTCCCGGCACTGCCAACACACATTCTCAGGCTCACTCAGGCTCTCACTCTCACTCCCAGCACAGACCAACTCCCAAAGTGCAAACGTCCAAGCGATTTCTGACGCTCGCTACCTCTAAGGGCTTAGAGGTGTGGCTGGTCCTCACCTTCCCTTGACACCGCTTTCACAGCCAAACACACTCTGCCCATCTGCCTTTACCTTGCCTCCCGGCACTCCCAACACACTCTCACTCTCGGCACACACCACCTCCCAAAGTGCCAACAACCAAGCGAGTTCTGACGCACGCTACATCTAAGGGCTTAGAGCAGATGCTGGTCCTCACCTTCCCTTGACACCGCTTTCACAGCCAAACACACTCTGCCCATCTGCCTTTGCCTTGCCTCCCAGCACTCCCAACACACATTCTCAGGCTCACTCTCACTCTCACTAACGGAACAGACCACTTCCCAAAGTGCAAACGTCCAAGCCATTTCTCCCATACGATAGGCCTAAGGGCTTAGAGCTGTTGCTGGTCCTCACCTTCCCTTGACACCGCTTTCACAGCCAAACACACTCTGCCCATCTGCCTTTGCCTTGCCTCCCGGCAATCCCAACACACTCTCACTCTCGGCACACACTACCTCCCAAAGTGCCAACAACCAAGCGAGTTCTGACGCACGCTACATCTAAGGGCTTAGAGCTGTTGCTGGTCCTCACCTTCCCTTGACACCGCTTTCACAGCCAAACACACTCTGCCCATCTGCCTTTACCTTGCCTCCCGGCACTGCCAACACACATTCTCAGGCTCACTCAGGCTCTCACTCTCACTCCCAGCACAGACCAACTCCCAAAGTGCAAACGTCCAAGCGATTTCTGACGCACGCTACATCTAAGGGCTTAGAGATGTGGCTGGTCCTCACCTTCCCTTGACACCGCTTTCACAGCCAAACACACTCTGCCCATCTGCCTTTGCCTCAACTCGCACCACTCCCAACACACTCTCACTCTCGGCACACACCACCTCCCAAAGTGCCAACAACCAAGCGAGTTCTGACGCACGCTACATCTAAGGGCTTAGAGCAGATGCTGGTCCTCACCTTCCCTTGACACCGCTTTCACAGCCAAACACACTCTGGCCATCTGCCTTTGCCTCAACTCCCACCACTCCCAACACACTCTCACTCTCGGCACACACCACCTCCCAAAGTGCCAGCACCCAAGCGGTTTCTGACACACGCTACATCTAAGGGCTCAGAGCTGTTGCTGGTCATCACCTTCCCTTCACAGCGCTTTCACAGCCAAACACACTCTGCCCATCTAGCCTGGCTTTGCCTCCCAGCACTCCCAACACACATTCTCAGGCGCAATCTAACTCTCACTCCTGGCACAGACCACCTCCCAAAGTGCAGACGTGCAAGCCATTTCTCCCCTAGGATAGGCCTAAGGGCTTAGAGCTGTGGCTGGTCCTTACCTTCCCTTGACACCGCTTTCACAGCCAAACACACTCTGGGAATCTGCCCTGGCTTTGCCTCCCAGCACTCCCAACACACATTCTCAGGTGCAATCTCACTGTCACTCCCGGCACAGACCACCTCCCATAGTGACAACACGCAAGCCATTTCTCCCAGGCGACAGGCCTAAGGGCTTAGAGCTGTTGCTGGTCCTCACCTTCCCTTGACACCGCTTTCACAGACAAACACATTCTGCCCATCTGCCTTTGCCTTGCCTCACAGCACTCCCAACACACAGTCTCACTCTTGGCACAGACCACCTCCCAAAGTGCCAACACCCAAGCTATTTCGGAGGCACGCTACATGTAAGGGCTTAGAGCTGTTGCTGGTCCTCACCTTCCCTTGACACCGCTTTCACAGCCAAACACACTCTGCCCATCTACCCTGGCTTTGCCTCCCAGCACTCCCAACACACATTCTCAGGCGCAATCTAACTCTCACTCCTGGCACAGACCACCTCCCAAAGTGCAGACGTGCAAGCCATTTCTCCCCTAGGATAGGCCTAAGGGCTTAGAGCTGTGGCTGGTCCTTACCTTCCCTTGACACCGCTTTCACAGCCAAACACACTCTGGGAATCTGCCCTGGCTTTGCCTCCCAGCACTCCCAACACACATTCTCAGGTGCAATCTCACTGTCACTCCCGGCACAGACCACCTCCCATAGTGACAACACGCAAGCCATTTCTCCCAGGCGACAGGCCTAAGGGCTTAGAGCTGTTGCTGGTCCTCACCTTCCCTTGACACCGCTTTCACAGACAAACACATTCTGCCCATCTGCCTTTGCCTTGCCTCACAGCACTCCCAACACACAGTCTCACTCTTGGCACAGACCACCTCCCAAAGTGCCAACACCCAAGCTATTTCGGAGGCACGCTACATGTAAGGGCTTAGAGCTGTTGCTGGTCCTCACCTTCCCTTGACACCGCTTTCACAGCCAAACACACTCTGCCCATCTACCCTGGCTTTGCCTCCCAGCACTCCCAACACACATTCTCAGGTTCAATCTCACTCTCACTCCCGGCACAGACCACTTCCCAAAGTGCAAACACCCAAGCCATTTCTCCCATACGATAGGCCTAAGGGCTTAGAGCTGATGCTGGTCCTCACCTTCCCTTGACACCGCTTTCACAGCCAAACACACTCTGGCCATCTGCCTTTGCCTTGCCTCCCAGCACTCCCAACACACATTCTCAGGCTCACTCTCACTCTCACTACCGGCACAGACCACCTCCCAAAGTGCAAACGTCCAAGCCATTTCTCCCATACGATAGGCCTAAGGGCTTAGAGCTGTTGCTGGTCCTCACCTTCCCTTGACACCGCTTTCACAGCCAAACACACTCTGGCCATCTACCTTTGCCTTGCCTCCCAGCACTCCCATCACACTCTCACTCTCGGCACACACTACCTCCCAAAGTGCCAACAACCAAGCGAGTTCTGACGCACGCTACATCTAAGGGCTTAGAGCTGTTGCTGGTCCTCACCTTCCCTTGACACCACTTTCACAGCCAAACACACTCTGGCCATCTGCCTTTACCTTTCCTCCCGGCACTGCCAACACACATTCTCAGGCTCACTCAGGCTCTCACTCTCACTCCCAGCACAGACCAACTCCCAAAGTGCAAACCTCCAAGCGATTTCTGACGCACGCTACATCTAAGGGCTTAGAGATGTGGCTGGTCCTCACCTTCCCTTGACACCGCTTTCACAGCCCAACACACTCTGCCCATCTAGCCTGGCTTTGCCTCCAGCACTCCCAACACACATTCTCAGGCTCAATATCAGTCTCACTCCCGGCATAGACCACCTCCCAAATTGCCAACACCAAAGCAATTTCTCACACACACTACATCTAAGGGCTTAGAGCTGTTGCTGGTCCTCACCTTCCCTTGACACCGCTTTCACAGCCAAACACACTCTGCCCATCTGCCTTTACCTTGCCTCCCGGCACTGCCAACACACATTCTCAGGCTCACTCAGGCTCTCACTCTCACTCCCAGCACAGACCAACTCCCAAAGTGCAAACGTCCAAGCGATTTCTGACGCTCGCTACCTCTAAGGGCTTAGAGGTGTGGCTGGTCCTCACCTTCCCTTGACACCGCTTTCACAGCCAAACACACTCTGCCCATCTGCCTTTACCTTGCCTCCCGGCACTCCCAACACACTCTCACTCTCGGCACCCACCACCTCCCAAAGTGCCAACAACCAAGCGAGTTCTGACGCACGCTACATCTAAGGGCTTAGAGCAGATGCTGGTCCTCACATTCTCTTGACACCGCTTTCACAGCCAAACACACTCTGCCCATCTGCCTTTGCCTTGCCTCCCAGCACTCCCAACACACATTCTCAGGCTCACTCTCACTCTCACTAACGGAACAGACCACTTCCCAAAGTGCAAACGTCCAAGCCATTTCTCCCATACGATAGGCCTAAGGGCTTAGAGCTGTTGCTGGTCCTCACCTTCCCTTGACACCGCTTTCACAGCCAAACACACTCTGCCCATCTGCCTTTGCCTTGCCTCCCGGCAATCCCAACACACTCTCACTCTCGGCACACACTACCTCCCAAAGTGCCAACAACCAAGCGATTTCTGACGCACGCTACATCTAAGGGCTTAGAGCTGTTGCTGGTCCTCACCTTCCCTTGACACCGCTTTCACAGCCAAACACACTCTGCCCATCTGCCTTTACCTTGCCTCCCGGCACTGCCAACACACATTCTCAGGCTCACTCAGGCTCTCACTCTCACTCCCAGCACAGACCAACTCCCAAAGTGCAAACGTCCAAGCGATTTCTGACGCACGCTACATCTAAGGGCTTAGAGATGTGGCTGGTCCTCACCTTCCCTTGACACCGCTTTCACAGCCAAACACACTCTGCCCATCTGCCTTTGCCTCAACTCGCACCACTCCCAACACACTCTCACTCTCGGCACACACCACCTCCCAAAGTGCCAACAACCAAGCGATTTCTGACGCACGCTACATCTAAGGGCTTAGAGCAAATGCTGGTCCTCACCTTCCCTTGACACCGCTTTCACAGCCAAACACACTCTGCCCATCTGCCTTTGCCTCAACTCCCACCACTCCCAACACACTCTCACTCTCGGCACACACCACCTCCCAAAGTGCCAGCACCCAAGCGGTTTCTGACACACGCTACATCTAAGGGCTCAGAGCTGTTGCTGGTCATCACCTTCCCTTCACAGCGCTTTCACAGCCAAAAACACTCTGCCCATCTAGCCTGGCTTTGCCTCCCAGCACTCCCAACACACATTCTCAGGCGCAATCTAACTCTCACTCCTGGCACAGACCACCTCCCAAAGTGCAGACGTGCAAGCCATTTCTCCCCTAGGATAGGCCTAAGGGCTTAGAGCTGTGGCTGGTCCTCACCTTCCCTTGACACCGCTTTCACAGACAAACACATTCTGCCCATCTGCCTTTGCCTTGCCTCACAGCACTCCCAACACACAGTCTCACTCTTGGCACAGACCACCTCCCAAAGTGCCAACACCCAAGCTATTTCGGAGGCACGCTACATGTAAGGGCTTAGAGCTGTTGCTGGTCCTCACCTTCCCTTGACACCGCTTTCACAGCCAAACACACTCTGCCCATCTACCCTGGCTTTGCCTCCCAGCACTCCCAACACACATTCTCAGGTTCAATCTCACTCTCACTCCTGGCACAGACCACCTCCCAAAGTGCAAACACCCAAGCCATTTCTCCCATACGATAGGCCTAAGGGCTTAGAGCTGTTGCTGGTCCTCACCTTCCCTTGACACCGCTTTCACAGCCAAACACACTCTGCCCATCTGCCTTTGCCTTGCCTCCCAGCACTCCCAACACACTCTCACTACCGGCACAGACCACCTGCCAAAGTGCAAACACCCAAGCGATTTCTGACACACGCTACATCTAAGGGCTTAGAGCTGTTGATGGTCATCACCTTCCCTTGACACCGCTTTCACAGCCAAACACACTCTGCCCATCGGCCTTTGCCTTGCCTCCCAGCACTCCCAACACACATTCTCAGACTCAATCTCACTCTCACTCCCGGCACAGACCACTTCCCAAAGTGCAAACACCCAAGCCATTTCTCCCATACGATAGGCCTAAGGGCTTAGAGCTGATGCTGGTCCTCACATTCCCTTCACACCGCTTTCACAGCCAAACACACTCTGCCCATCTGCCTTTGCCTTGCCTACCAGCACTCCCAACACACATTCTCAGGCTCACTCTCACTCTCACTACCGGCACAGACCACCTCCCAAAGTGCAAACGTCCAAGCCATTTCTCCCATACGATAGGCCTAAGGGCTTAGAGCTGATGCTGGTCCTCACCTTCCCTTGACACCGCTTTCACAGCCAAACACACTCTGCCCATCTGCCTTTACCTTGCCTCCCGGCACTGCCAACACACATTCTCAGGCTCACTCAGGCTCTCACTCTCACTCCCAGCACAGACCAACTCCCAAAGTGCAAACCTCCAAGCGATTTCTGACGCTCGCTACATCTAAGGGCTTAGAGGTGTGGCTGGTCCTCACCTTCCCTTGACACCGCTTTCACAGCCAAACACACTCTGCCCATCTGCCTTTACCTTGCCTCCCGGCACTCCCAACACACTCTCACTCTCGGCACACACCATCTCCCAAAGTGCCAACAACCAAGCGAGTTCTGACGCACGCTACATCTAAGGGCTTAGAGCAGATGCTGGTCCTCACCTTCCCTTGACACCGCTTTCACAGCCAAACACACTCTGCCCATCTGCCTTTGCCTTGCCTCCCAGCACTCCCAACACACATTCTCAGGCTCACTCTCACTCTCACTAACGGAACAGACCACTTCCCAAAGTGCAAACGTCCAAGCCATTTCTCCCATACGATAGGCCTAAGGGCTTAGAGCTGTTGCTGGTCCTCACCTTCCCTTGACACCGCTTTCACAGCCAAACACACTCTGCCCATCTGCCTTTGCCTTGCCTCCCGGCAATCCCAACACACTCTCACTCTCGGCACACACTACCTCCCAAAGTGCCAACAACCAAGCGAGTTCTGACGCACGCTATATCTAAGGGCTTAGAGCTGTTGCTGGTCCTCACCTTCCCTTGACACCGCTTTCACAGCCAAACACACTCTGCCCATCTGCCTTTACCTTGCCTCCCGGCACTGCCAACACACATTCTCAGGCTCACTCAGGCTCTCACTCTCACTCCCAGCACAGACCAACTCCCAAAGTGCAAACGTCCAAGCGATTTCTGACGCACGCTACATCTAAGGGCTTAGAGATGTGGCTGGTCCTCACCTTCCCTTGACACCGCTTTCACAGCCAAACACACTCTGCCCATCTGCCTTTGCCTCAACTCGCACCACTCCCAACACACTCTCACTCTCGGCACACACCACCTCCCAAAGTGCCAACAACCAAGCGAGTTCTGACGCACGCTACATCTAAGGGCTTAGAGCAGATGCTGGTCCTCACCTTCCCTTGACACCGCTTTCACAGCCAAACACACTCTGCCCATCTGCCTTTGCCTCAACTCCCACCACTCCCAACACACTCTCACTCTCGGCACACACCACCTCCCAAAGTGCCAGCACCCAAGCGGTTTCTGACACACGCTACATCTAAGGGCTCAGAGCTGTTGCTGGTCATCACCTTCCCTTCACAGCGCTTTCACAGCCAAAAACACTCTGCCCATCTAGCCTGGCTTTGCCTCCCAGCACTCCCAACACACATTCTCAGGCGCAATCTAACTCTCACTCCTGGCACAGACCACCTCCCAAAGTGCAGACGTGCAAGCCATTTCTCCCCTAGGATAGGCCTAAGGGCTTAGAGCTGTGGCTGGTCCTTACCTTCCCTTGACACCGCTTTCACAGCCAAACACACTCTGGGAATCTGCCCTGGCTTTGCCTCCCAGCACTCCCAACACACATTCTCAGGTGCAATCTCACTGTCACTCCCGGCACAGACCACCTCCCATAGTGACAACACGCAAGCCATTTCTCCCAGGCGACAGGCCTAAGGGCTTAGAGCTGTTGCTGGTCCTCACCTTCCCTTGACACCGCTTTCACAGACAAACACATTCTGCCCATCTGCCTTTGCCTTGCCTCACAGCACTCCCAACACACAGTCTCACTCTTGGCACAGACCACCTCCCAAAGTGCCAACACCCAAGCTATTTCGGAGGCACGCTACATGTAAGGGCTTAGAGCTGTTGCTGGTCCTCACCTTCCCTTGACACCGCTTTCACAGCCAAACACACTCTGCCCATCTACCCTGGCTTTGCCTCCCAGCACTCCCAACACACATTCTCAGGTTCAATCTCACTCTCACTCCCGGCACAGACCACTTCCCAAAGTGCAAACACCCAAGCCATTTCTCCCATACGATAGGCCTAAGGGCTTAGAGCTGATGCTGGTCCTCACCTTCCCTTGACACCGCTTTCACAGCCAAACACACTCTGGCCATCTGCCTTTGCCTTGCCTCCCAGCACTCCCAACACACATTCTCAGGCTCACTCTCACTCTCACTAACGGAACAGACCACTTCCCAAAGTGCAAACGTCCAAGCCATTTCTCCCATACGATAGGCCTAAGGGCTTAGAGCTGTTGCTGGTCCTCACCTTCCCTTGACACCGCTTTCACAGCCAAACACACTCTGCCCATCTGCCTTTGCCTTGCCTCCCGGCAATCCCAACACACTCTCACTCTCGGCACACACTACCTCCCAAAGTGCCAACAACCAAGCGAGTTCTGACGCACGCTACATCTAAGGGCTTAGAGCTGTTGCTGGTCCTCACCTTCCCTTGACACCGCTTTCACAGCCAAACACACTCTGCCCATCTGCCTTTACCTTGCCTCCCGGCACTGCCAACACACATTCTCAGGCTCACTCAGGCTCTCACTCTCACTCCCAGCACAGACCAACTCCCAAAGTGCAAACGTCCAAGCGATTTCTGACGCACGCTACATCTAAGGGCTTAGAGATGTGGCTGGTCCTCACCTTCCCTTGACACCGCTTTCACAGCCAAACACACTCTGCCCATCTGCCTTTGCCTCAACTCGCACCACTCCCAACACACTCTCACTCTCGGCACACACCACCTCCCAAAGTGCCAACAACCAAGCGAGTTCTGACGCACGCTACATCTAAGGGCTTAGAGCAGATGCTGGTCCTCACCTTCCCTTGACACCGCTTTCACAGCCAAACACACTCTGCCCATCTGCCTTTGCCTCAACTCCCACCACTCCCAACACACTCTCACTCTCGGCACACACCACCTCCCAAAGTGCCAGCACCCAAGCGGTTTCTGACACACGCTACATCTAAGGGCTCAGAGCTGTTGCTGGTCATCACCTTCCCTTCACAGCGCTTTCACAGCCAAAAACACTCTGCCCATCTAGCCTGGCTTTGCCTCCCAGCACTCCCAACACACATTCTCAGGCGCAATCTAACTCTCACTCCTGGCACAGACCACCTCCCAAAGTGCAGACGTGCAAGCCATTTCTCCCCTAGGATAGGCCTAAGGGCTTAGAGCTGTGGCTGGTCCTTACCTTCCCTTGACACCGCTTTCACAGCCAAACACACTCTGGGAATCTGCCCTGGCTTTGCCTCCCAGCACTCCCAACACACATTCTCAGGTGCAATCTCACTGTCACTCCCGGCACAGACCACCTCCCATAGTGACAACACGCAAGCCATTTCTCCCAGGCGACAGGCCTAAGGGCTTAGAGCTGTTGCTGGTCCTCACCTTCCCTTGACACCGCTTTCACAGACAAACACATTCTGCCCATCTGCCTTTGCCTTGCCTCACAGCACTCCCAACACACAGTCTCACTCTTGGCACAGACCACCTCCCAAAGTGCCAACACCCAAGCTATTTCGGAGGCACGCTACATGTAAGGGCTTAGAGCTGTTGCTGGTCCTCACCTTCCCTTGACACCGCTTTCACAGCCAAACACACTCTGCCCATCTACCCTGGCTTTGCCTCCCAGCACTCCCAACACACATTCTCAGGTTCAATCTCACTCTCACTCCTGGCACAGACCACCTCCCAAAGTGCAAACACCCAAGCCATTTCTCCCATACGATAGGCCTAAGGGCTTAGAGCTGTTGCTTGTCCTCACCTTCCCTTGACACCGCTTTCACAGCCAAACACACTCTGGCCATCTACCTTTGCCTTGCCTCACAGCACTCCCAACACACTCTCACTACCGGCACAGACCACCTGCCAAAGTGCAAACACCCAAGCGATTTCTGACACACGCTACATCTAAGGGCTTAGAGCTGTTGATGGTCCTCACCTTCCCTTGACACCGCTTTCACAGCCAAACACACTCTGCCCATCGGCCTTTGCCTTGCCTCCCAGCACTCCCAACACACATTCTCAGACTCAATCTCACTCTCACTCCCGGCACAGACCACTTCCCAAAGTGCAAACACCCAAGCCATTTCTCCCATACGATAGGCCTAAGGGCTTAGAGCTGATGCTGGTCCTCACATTCCCTTCACACCGCTTTCACAGCCAAACACACTCTGGCCATCTGCCTTTGCCTTGCCTACCAGCACTCCCAACACACATTCTCAGGCTCACTCTCACTCTCACTACCGGCACAGACCACCTCCCAAAGTGCAAACGTCCAAGCCATTTCTCCCATACGATAGGCCTAAGGGCTTAGAGCTGATGCTGGTCCTCACCTTCCCTTGACACCGCTTTCACAGCCAAACACACTCTGGCCATCTACCTTTGCCTTGCCTCCCAGCACTCCCAACACACTCTCACTCTCGGCACACACCACCTCCCAAAGTGCCAACAACCAAGCGATTTCTGACGCACGCTACATCTAAGGGCTTAGAGCTGTTGCTGGTCCTCACCTTCCCTTGACACCGCTTTCACAGCCAAACACACTCTGGCCATCTGCCTTTACCTTGCCTCCCGGCACTGCCAACACACATTCTCAGGCTCACTCAGGCTCTCACTCTCACTCCCAGCACAGACCAACTCCCAAAGTGCAAACGTCCAAGCGATTTCTGACGCTCGCTACATCTAAGGGCTTAGAGGTGTGGCTGGTCCTCACCTTCCCTTGACACCGCTTTCACAGCCAAACACACTCTGCCCATCTGCCTTTACCTTGCCTCCCGGCACTCCCAACACACTCTCACTCTCGGCACACACCATCTCCCAAAGTGCCAACAACCAAGCGAGTTCTGACGCACGCTACATCTAAGGGCTTAGAGCAGATGCTGGTCCTCACCTTCCCTTGACACCGCTTTCACAGCCAAACACACTCTGCCCATCTGCCTTTGCCTTGCCTCCCAGCACTCCCAACACACATTCTCAGGCTCACTCTCACTCTCACTAACGGAACAGACCACTTCCCAAAGTGCAAACGTCCAAGCCATTTCTCCCATACGATAGGCCTAAGGGCTTAGAGCTGTTGCTGGTCCTCACCTTCCCTTGACACCGCTTTCACAGCCAAACACACTCTGCCCATCTGCCTTTGCCTTGCCTCCCGGCAATCCCAACACACTCTCACTCTCGGCACACACTACCTCCCAAAGTGCCAACAACCAAGCGAGTTCTGACGCACGCTATATCTAAGGGCTTAGAGCTGTTGCTGGTCCTCACCTTCCCTTGACACCGCTTTCACAGCCAAACACACTCTGCCCATCTGCCTTTACCTTGCCTCCCGGCACTGCCAACACACATTCTCAGGCTCACTCAGGCTCTCACTCTCACTCCCAGCACAGACCAACTCCCAAAGTGCAAACGTCCAAGCGATTTCTGACGCACGCTACATCTAAGGGCTTAGAGATGTGGCTGGTCCTCACCTTCCCTTGACACCGCTTTCACAGCCAAACACACTCTGCCCATCTGCCTTTGCCTCAACTCGCACCACTCCCAACACACTCTCACTCTCGGCACACACCACCTCCCAAAGTGCCAACAACCAAGCGATTTCTGACGCACGCTACATCTAAGGGCTTAGAGCAGATGCTGGTCCTCACCTTCCCTTGACACCGCTTTCACAGCCAAACACACTCTGCCCATCTGCCTTTGCCTCAACTCCCACCACTCCCAACACACTCTCACTCTCGGCACACACCACCTCCCAAAGTGCCAGCACCCAAGCGGTTTCTGACACACGCTACATCTAAGGGCTCAGAGCTGTTGCTGGTCATCACCTTCCCTTCACAGCGCTTTCACAGCCAAAAACACTCTGCCCATCTAGCCTGGCTTTGCCTCCCAGCACTCCCAACACACATTCTCAGGCGCAATCTAACTCTCACTCCTGGCACAGACCACCTCCCAAAGTGCAGACGTGCAAGCCATTTCTCCCCTAGGATAGGCCTAAGGGCTTAGAGCTGTGGCTGGTCCTCACCTTCCCTTGACACCGCTTTCACAGACAAACACATTCTGCCCATCTGCCTTTGCCTTGCCTCACAGCACTCCCAACACACAGTCTCACTCTTGGCACAGACCACCTCCCAAAGTGCCAACACCCAAGCTATTTCGGAGGCACGCTACATGTAAGGGCTTAGAGCTGTTGCTGGTCCTCACCTTCCCTTGACACCGCTTTCACAGCCAAACACACTCTGCCCATCTACCCTGGCTTTGCCTCCCAGCACTCCCAACACACATTCTCAGGTTCAATCTCACTCTCACTCCTGGCACAGACCACCTCCCAAAGTGCAAACACCCAAGCCATTTCTCCCATACGATAGGCCTAAGGGCTTAGAGGTGTTGCTGGTCCTCACCTTCCCTTGACACCGCTTTCACAGCCAAACACACTCTGCCCATCTGCCTTTGCCTTGCCTCCCAGCACTCCCAACACACTCTCACTACCGGCACAGACCACCTGCCAAAGTGCAAACACCCAAGCGATTTCTGACACACGCTACATCTAAGGGCTTAGAGCTGTTGATGGTCATCACCTTCCCTTGACACCGCTTTCACAGCCAAACACACTCTGCCCATCTGCCTTTGCCTTGCCTCACAGCACTCCCAACACACATTCTCAGACTCAATCTCACTCTCACTCCCGGCACAGACCACTTCCCAAAGTGCAAACACCCAAGCCATTTCTCCCATACGATAGGCCTAAGGGCTTAGAGCTGATGCTGGTCCTCACATTCCCTTCACACCGCTTTCACAGCCAAACACACTCTGGCCATCTGCCTTTGCCTTGCCTACCAGCACTCCCAACACACATTCTCAGGCTCACTCTCACTCTCACTACCGGCACAGACCACCTCCCAAAGTGCAAACGTCCAAGCCATTTCTCCCATACGATAGGCCTAAGGGCTTAGAGCTGATGCTGGTCCTCACCTTCCCTTGACACCGCTTTCACAGCCAAACACACTCTGCCCATCTGCCTTTACCTTGCCTCCCGGCACTGCCAACACACATTCTCAGGCTCACTCAGGCTCTCACTCTCACTCCCAGCACAGACCAACTCCCAAAGTGCAAACCTCCAAGCGATTTCTGACGCTCGCTACATCTAAGGGCTTAGAGGTGTGGCTGGTCCTCACCTTCCCTTGACACCGCTTTCACAGCCAAACACACTCTGCCCATCTGCCTTTACCTTGCCTCCCGGCACTCCCAACACACTCTCACTCTCGGCACACACCATCTCCCAAAGTGCCAACAACCAAGCGAGTTCTGACGCACGCTACATCTAAGGGCTTAGAGCAGATGCTGGTCCTCACCTTCCCTTGACACCGCTTTCACAGCCAAACACACTCTGCCCATCTGCCTTTGCCTTGCCTCCCAGCACTCCCAACACACATTCTCAGGCTCACTCTCACTCTCACTAACGGAACAGACCACTTCCCAAAGTGCAAACGTCCAAGCCATTTCTCCCATACGATAGGCCTAAGGGCTTAGAGCTGTTGCTGGTCCTCACCTTCCCTTGACACCGCTTTCACAGCCAAACACACTCTGCCCATCTGCCTTTGCCTTGCCTCCCGGCAATCCCAACACACTCTCACTCTCGGCACACACTACCTCCCAAAGTGCCAACAACCAAGCGAGTTCTGACGCACGCTATATCTAAGGGCTTAGAGCTGTTGCTGGTCCTCACCTTCCCTTGACACCGCTTTCACAGCCAAACACACTCTGCCCATCTGCCTTTACCTTGCCTCCCGGCACTGCCAACACACATTCTCAGGCTCACTCAGGCTCTCACTCTCACTCCCAGCACAGACCAACTCCCAAAGTGCAAACGTCCAAGCGATTTCTGACGCACGCTACATCTAAGGGCTTAGAGATGTGGCTGGTCCTCACCTTCCCTTGACACCGCTTTCACAGCCAAACACACTCTGCCCATCTGCCTTTGCCTCAACTCGCACCACTCCCAACACACTCTCACTCTCGGCACACACCACCTCCCAAAGTGCCAACAACCAAGCGATTTCTGACGCACGCTACATCTAAGGGCTTAGAGCAGATGCTGGTCCTCACCTTCCCTTGACACCGCTTTCACAGACAAACACATTCTGCCCATCTGCCTTTGCCTTGCCTCACAGCACTCCCAACACACAGTCTCACTCTTGGCACAGACCACCTCCCAAAGTGCCAACACCCAAGCTATTTCGGAGGCACGCTACATGTAAGGGCTTAGAGCTGTTGCTGGTCCTCACCTTCCCTTGACACCGCTTTCACAGCCAAACACACTCTGCCCATCTACCCTGGCTTTGCCTCCCAGCACTCCCAACACACATTCTCAGGTTCAATCTCACTCTCACTCCTGGCACAGACCACCTCCCAAAGTGCAAACACCCAAGCCATTTCTCCCATACGATAGGCCTAAGGGCTTAGAGGTGTTGCTGGTCCTCACCTTCCCTTGACACCGCTTTCACAGCCAAACACACTCTGCCCATCTGCCTTTGCCTTGCCTCCCAGCACTCCCAACACACTCTCACTACCGGCACAGACCACCTGCCAAAGTGCAAACACCCAAGCGATTTCTGACACACGCTACATCTAAGGGCTTAGAGCTGTTGATGGTCATCACCTTCCCTTGACACCGCTTTCACAGCCAAACACACTCTGCCCATCTGCCTTTGCCTTGCCTCACAGCACTCCCAACACACATTCTCAGACTCAATCTCACTCTCACTCCCGGCACAGACCACTTCCCAAAGTGCAAACACCCAAGCCATTTCTCCCATACGATAGGCCTAAGGGCTTAGAGCTGATGCTGGTCCTCACATTCCCTTCACACCGCTTTCACAGCCAAACACACTCTGGCCATCTGCCTTTGCCTTGCCTACCAGCACTCCCAACACACATTCTCAGGCTCACTCTCACTCTCACTACCGGCACAGACCACCTCCCAAAGTGCAAACGTCCAAGCCATTTCTCCCATACGATAGGCCTAAGGGCTTAGAGCTGATGCTGGTCCTCACCTTCCCTTGACACCGCTTTCACAGCCAAACACACTCTGCCCATCTGCCTTTACCTTGCCTCCCGGCACTGCCAACACACATTCTCAGGCTCACTCAGGCTCTCACTCTCACTCCCAGCACAGACCAACTCCCAAAGTGCAAACCTCCAAGCGATTTCTGACGCTCGCTACATCTAAGGGCTTAGAGGTGTGGCTGGTCCTCACCTTCCCTTGACACCGCTTTCACAGCCAAACACACTCTGCCCATCTGCCTTTACCTTGCCTCCCGGCACTCCCAACACACTCTCACTCTCGGCACACACCATCTCCCAAAGTGCCAACAACCAAGCGAGTTCTGACGCACGCTACATCTAAGGGCTTAGAGCAGATGCTGGTCCTCACCTTCCCTTGACACCGCTTTCACAGCCAAACACACTCTGCCCATCTGCCTTTGCCTTGCCTCCCAGCACTCCCAACACACATTCTCAGGCTCACTCTCACTCTCACTAACGGAACAGACCACTTCCCAAAGTGCAAACGTCCAAGCCATTTCTCCCATACGATAGGCCTAAGGGCTTAGAGCTGTTGCTGGTCCTCACCTTCCCTTGACACCGCTTTCACAGCCAAACACACTCTGCCCATCTGCCTTTGCCTTGCCTCCCGGCAATCCCAACACACTCTCACTCTCGGCACACACTACCTCCCAAAGTGCCAACAACCAAGCGAGTTCTGACGCACGCTATATCTAAGGGCTTAGAGCTGTTGCTGGTCCTCACCTTCCCTTGACACCGCTTTCACAGCCAAACACACTCTGCCCATCTGCCTTTACCTTGCCTCCCGGCACTGCCAACACACATTCTCAGGCTCACTCAGGCTCTCACTCTCACTCCCAGCACAGACCAACTCCCAAAGTGCAAACGTCCAAGCGATTTCTGACGCACGCTACATCTAAGGGCTTAGAGATGTGGCTGGTCCTCACCTTCCCTTGACACCGCTTTCACAGCCAAACACACTCTGCCCATCTGCCTTTGCCTCAACTCGCACCACTCCCAACACACTCTCACTCTCGGCACACACCACCTCCCAAAGTGCCAACAACCAAGCGATTTCTGACGCACGCTACATCTAAGGGCTTAGAGCAGATGCTGGTCCTCACCTTCCCTTGACACCGCTTTCACAGCCAAACACACTCTGCCCATCTGCCTTTGCCTCAACTCCCACCACTCCCAACACACTCTCACTCTCGGCACACACCACCTCCCAAAGTGCCAGCACCCAAGCGGTTTCTGACACACGCTACATCTAAGGGCTCAGAGCTGTTGCTGGTCATCACCTTCCCTTCACAGCGCTTTCACAGCCAAAAACACTCTGCCCATCTAGCCTGGCTTTGCCTCCCAGCACTCCCAACACACATTCTCAGGCGCAATCTCACTCTCACTCCTGGCACAGACCACCTCCCAAAGTGCAGACGTGCAAGCCATTTCTCCCCTAGGATAGGCCTAAGGGCTTAGAGCTGTGGCTGGTCCTCACCTTCCCTTGACACCGCTTTCACAGACAAACACATTCTGCCCATCTGCCTTTGCCTTGCCTCACAGCACTCCCAACACACAGTCTCACTCTTGGCACAGACCACCTCCCAAAGTGCCAACACCCAAGCTATT
This sequence comes from Pelecanus crispus, assembly GCF_030463565.1. Classification (NCBI taxonomy): domain Eukaryota; kingdom Metazoa; phylum Chordata; class Aves; order Pelecaniformes; family Pelecanidae; genus Pelecanus; species Pelecanus crispus. The sequence continues at coordinate 791,807 of NW_027461445.1, read as the reverse complement.
TCGGAGGCACGCTACATGTAAGGGCTTAGAGCTGTTGCTGGTCCTCACCTTCCCTTGACACCGCTTTCACAGCCAAACACACTCTGCCCATCTACCCTGGCTTTGCCTCCCAGCACTCCCAACACACATTCTCAGGTTCAATCTCACTCTCACTCCTGGCACAGACCACCTCCCAAAGTGCAAACACCCAAGCCATTTCTCCCATACGATAGGCCTAAGGGCTTAGAGCTGTTGCTGGTCCTCACCTTCCCTTGACACCGCTTTCACAGCCAAACACACTCTGCCCATCTGCCTTTGCCTTGCCTCCCAGCACTCCCAACACACTCTCACTACCGGCACAGACCACCTGCCAAAGTGCAAACACCCAAGCGATTTCTGACACACGCTACATCTAAGGGCTTAGAGCTGTTGATGGTCATCACCTTCCCTTGACACCGCTTTCACAGCCAAACACACTCTGCCCATCGGCCTTTGCCTTGCCTCCCAGCACTCCCAACACACATTCTCAGACTCAATCTCACTCTCACTCCCGGCACAGACCACTTCCCAAAGTGCAAACACCCAAGCCATTTCTCCCATACGATAGGCCTAAGGGCTTAGAGCTGATGCTGGTCCTCACATTCCCTTCACACCGCTTTCACAGCCAAACACACTCTGGCCATCTGCCTTTGCCTTGCCTACCAGCACTCCCAACACACATTCTCAGGCTCACTCTCACTCTCACTACCGGCACAGACCACCTCCCAAAGTGCAAACGTCCAAGCCATTTCTCCCATACGATAGGCCTAAGGGCTTAGAGCTGATGCTGGTCCTCACCTTCCCTTGACACCGCTTTCACAGCCAAACACACTCTGCCCATCTGCCTTTACCTTGCCTCCCGGCACTGCCAACACACATTCTCAGGCTCACTCAGGCTCTCACTCTCACTCCCAGCACAGACCAACTCCCAAAGTGCAAACCTCCAAGCGATTTCTGACGCTCGCTACATCTAAGGGCTTAGAGGTGTGGCTGGTCCTCACCTTCCCTTGACACCGCTTTCACAGCCAAACACACTCTGCCCATCTGCCTTTACCTTGCCTCCCGGCACTCCCAACACACTCTCACTCTCGGCACACACCATCTCCCAAAGTGCCAACAACCAAGCGAGTTCTGACGCACGCTACATCTAAGGGCTTAGAGCAGATGCTGGTCCTCACCTTCCCTTGACACCGCTTTCACAGCCAAACACACTCTGCCCATCTGCCTTTGCCTTGCCTCCCAGCACTCCCAACACACATTCTCAGGCTCACTCTCACTCTCACTAACGGAACAGACCACTTCCCAAAGTGCAAACGTCCAAGCCATTTCTCCCATACGATAGGCCTAAGGGCTTAGAGCTGTTGCTGGTCCTCACCTTCCCTTGACACCGCTTTCACAGCCAAACACACTCTGCCCATCTGCCTTTGCCTTGCCTCCCGGCAATCCCAACACACTCTCACTCTCGGCACACACTACCTCCCAAAGTGCCAACAACCAAGCGAGTTCTGACGCACGCTATATCTAAGGGCTTAGAGCTGTTGCTGGTCCTCACCTTCCCTTGACACCGCTTTCACAGCCAAACACACTCTGCCCATCTGCCTTTACCTTGCCTCCCGGCACTGCCAACACACATTCTCAGGCTCACTCAGGCTCTCACTCTCACTCGCAGCACAGACCAACTCCCAAAGTGCAAACGTCCAAGCGATTTCTGACGCACGCTACATCTAAGGGCTTAGAGATGTGGCTGGTCCTCACCTTCCCTTGACACCGCTTTCACAGCCAAACACACTCTGCCCATCTGCCTTTGCCTCAACTCGCACCACTCCCAACACACTCTCACTCTCGGCACACACCACCTCCCAAAGTGCCAACAACCAAGCGATTTCTGACGCACGCTACATCTAAGGGCTTAGAGCAGATGCTGGTCCTCACCTTCCCTTGACACCGCTTTCACAGCCAAACACACTCTGCCCATCTGCCTTTGCCTCAACTCCCAGCACTCCCAACACACTCTCACTCTCGGCACACACCACCTCCCAAAGTGCCAGCACCCAAGCGGTTTCTGACACACGCTACATCTAAGGGCTCAGAGCTTTTGCTGGTCATCACCTTCCCTTCACAGCGCTTTCACAGCCAAAAACACTCTGCCCATCTAGCCTGGCTTTGCCTCCCAGCACTCCCAACACACATTCTCAGGCGCAATCTAACTCTCACTCCTGGCACAGACCACCTCCCAAAGTGCAGACGTCCAAGCCATTTCTCCCATACGATAGGCCTAAGGGCTTAGACCTGTTGCTGGTCCTCACCTTCCCTTGACACCGCTTTCACAGCCAAACACACTCTGGCCATCTACCTTTGCCTTGCCTCCCAGCACTCCCAACACACTCTCACTCTCGGCACACACTACCTCCCAAAGTGCCAACAACCAAGCGAGTTCTGACGCACGCTACATCTAAGGGCTTAGAGCTGTTGCTGGTCCTCACCTTCCCTTGACACCACTTTCACAGCCAAACACACTCTGCCCATCTGCCTTTACCTTGCCTCCCGGCACTGCCAACACACATTCTCAGGCTCACTCAGGCTCTCACTCTCACTCCCAGCACAGACCAACTCCCAAAGTGCAAACCTCCAAGCGATTTCTGACGCACGCTACATCTAAGGGCTTAGAGATGTGGCTGGTCCTCACCTTCCCTTGACACCGCTTTCACAGCCAAACACACTCTGCCCATCTAGCCTGGCTTTGCCTCCAGCACTCCCAACACACATTCTCAGGCTCAATATCAGTCTCACTCCCGGCATAGACCACCTCCCAAATTGCCAACACCAAAGCAATTTCTCACACACACTACATCTAAGGGCTTAGAGCTGTTGCTGGTCCTCACCTTCCCTTGACACCGCTTTCACAGCCAAACACACTCTGCCCATCTGCCTTTACCTTGCCTCCCGGCACTGCCAACACACATTCTCAGGCTCACTCAGGCTCTCACTCTCACTCCCAGCACAGACCAACTCCCAAAGTGCAAACGTCCAAGCGATTTCTGACGCTCGCTACCTCTAAGGGCTTAGAGGTGTGGCTGGTCCTCACCTTCCCTTGACACCGCTTTCACAGCCAAACACACTCTGCCCATCTGCCTTTACCTTGCCTCCCGGCACTCCCAACACACTCTCACTCTCGGCACACACCACCTCCCAAAGTGCCAACAACCAAGCGAGTTCTGACGCACGCTACATCTAAGGGCTTAGAGCAGATGCTGGTCCTCACCTTCCCTTGACACCGCTTTCACAGCCAAACACACTCTGGCCATCTGCCTTTGCCTTGCCTCCCAGCACTCCCAACACACATTCTCAGGCTCACTCTCACTCTCACTAACGGAACAGACCACTTCCCAAAGTGCAAACGTCCAAGCCATTTCTCCCATACGATAGGCCTAAGGGCTTAGAGCTGTTGCTGGTCCTCACCTTCCCTTGACACCGCTTTCACAGCCAAACACACTCTGCCCATCTGCCTTTGCCTTGCCTCCCGGCAATCCCAACACACTCTCACTCTCGGCACACACTACCTCCCAAAGTGCCAACAACCAAGCGAGTTCTGACGCACGCTACATCTAAGGGCTTAGAGCTGTTGCTGGTCCTCACCTTCCCTTGACACCGCTTTCACAGCCAAACACACTCTGCCCATCTGCCTTTACCTTGCCTCCCGGCACTGCCAACACACATTCTCAGGCTCACTCAGGCTCTCACTCTCACTCCCAGCACAGACCAACTCCCAAAGTGCAAACGTCCAAGCGATTTCTGACGCACGCTACATCTAAGGGCTTAGAGATGTGGCTGGTCCTCACCTTCCCTTGACACCGCTTTCACAGCCAAACACACTCTGCCCATCTGCCTTTGCCTCAACTCGCACCACTCCCAACACACTCTCACTCTCGGCACACACCACCTCCCAAAGTGCCAACAACCAAGCGAGTTCTGACGCACGCTACATCTAAGGGCTTAGAGCAGATGCTGGTCCTCACCTTCCCTTGACACCGCTTTCACAGCCAAACACACTCTGGCCATCTGCCTTTGCCTCAACTCCCACCACTCCCAACACACTCTCACTCTCGGCACACACCACCTCCCAAAGTGCCAGCACCCAAGCGGTTTCTGACACACGCTACATCTAAGGGCTCAGAGCTGTTGCTGGTCATCACCTTCCCTTCACAGCGCTTTCACAGCCAAACACACTCTGCCCATCTAGCCTGGCTTTGCCTCCCAGCACTCCCAACACACATTCTCAGGCGCAATCTAACTCTCACTCCTGGCACAGACCACCTCCCAAAGTGCAGACGTGCAAGCCATTTCTCCCCTAGGATAGGCCTAAGGGCTTAGAGCTGTGGCTGGTCCTTACCTTCCCTTGACACCGCTTTCACAGCCAAACACACTCTGGGAATCTGCCCTGGCTTTGCCTCCCAGCACTCCCAACACACATTCTCAGGTGCAATCTCACTGTCACTCCCGGCACAGACCACCTCCCATAGTGACAACACGCAAGCCATTTCTCCCAGGCGACAGGCCTAAGGGCTTAGAGCTGTTGCTGGTCCTCACCTTCCCTTGACACCGCTTTCACAGACAAACACATTCTGCCCATCTGCCTTTGCCTTGCCTCACAGCACTCCCAACACACAGTCTCACTCTTGGCACAGACCACCTCCCAAAGTGCCAACACCCAAGCTATTTCGGAGGCACGCTACATGTAAGGGCTTAGAGCTGTTGCTGGTCCTCACCTTCCCTTGACACCGCTTTCACAGCCAAACACACTCTGGCCATCTACCCTGGCTTTGCCTCCCAGCACTCCCAACACACATTCTCAGGCGCAATCTAACTCTCACTCCTGGCACAGACCACCTCCCAAAGTGCAGACGTGCAAGCCATTTCTCCCCTAGGATAGGCCTAAGGGCTTAGAGCTGTGGCTGGTCCTTACCTTCCCTTGACACCGCTTTCACAGCCAAACACACTCTGGGAATCTGCCCTGGCTTTGCCTCCCAGCACTCCCAACACACATTCTCAGGTGCAATCTCACTGTCACTCCCGGCACAGACCACCTCCCATAGTGACAACACGCAAGCCATTTCTCCCAGGCGACAGGCCTAAGGGCTTAGAGCTGTTGCTGGTCCTCACCTTCCCTTGACACCGCTTTCACAGACAAACACATTCTGCCCATCTGCCTTTGCCTTGCCTCACAGCACTCCCAACACACAGTCTCACTCTTGGCACAGACCACCTCCCAAAGTGCCAACACCCAAGCTATTTCGGAGGCACGCTACATGTAAGGGCTTAGAGCTGTTGCTGGTCCTCACCTTCCCTTGACACCGCTTTCACAGCCAAACACACTCTGCCCATCTAGCCTGGCTTTGCCTCCCAGCACTCCCAACACACATTCTCAGGTTCAATCTCACTCTCACTCCCGGCACAGACCACTTCCCAAAGTGCAAACACCCAAGCCATTTCTCCCATACGATAGGCCTAAGGGCTTAGAGCTGATGCTGGTCCTCACATTCCCTTCACACCGCTTTCACAGCCAAACACACTCTGGCCATCTGCCTTTGCCTTGCCTCCCAGCACTCCCAACACACATTCTCAGGCTCACTCTCACTCTCACTACCGGCACAGACCACCTCCCAAAGTGCAAACGTCCAAGCCATTTCTCCCATACGATAGGCCTAAGGGCTTAGAGCTGTTGCTGGTCCTCACCTTCCCTTGACACCGCTTTCACAGCCAAACACACTCTGGCCATCTACCTTTGCCTTGCCTCCCAGCACTCCCATCACACTCTCACTCTCGGCACACACTACCTCCCAAAGTGCCAACAACCAAGCGAGTTCTGACGCACGCTACATCTAAGGGCTTAGAGCTGTTGCTGGTCCTCACCTTCCCTTGACACCACTTTCACAGCCAAACACACTCTGGCCATCTGCCTTTACCTTTCCTCCCGGCACTGCCAACACACATTCTCAGGCTCACTCAGGCTCTCACTCTCACTCCCAGCACAGACCAACTCCCAAAGTGCAAACGTCCAAGCGATTTCTGACGCACGCTACATCTAAGGGCTTAGAGATGTGGCTGGTCCTCACCTTCCCTTGACACCGCTTTCACAGCCCAACACACTCTGCCCATCTAGCCTGGCTTTGCCTCCAGCACTCCCAACACACATTCTCAGGCTCAATATCAGTCTCACTCCCGGCATAGACCACCTCCCAAATTGCCAACACCAAAGCAATTTCTCACACACACTACATCTAAGGGCTTAGAGCTGTTGCTGGTCCTCACCTTCCCTTGACACCGCTTTCACAGCCAAACACACTCTGCCCATCTGCCTTTACCTTGCCTCCCGGCACTGCCAACACACATTCTCAGGCTCACTCAGGCTCTCACTCTCACTCCCAGCACAGACCAACTCCCAAAGTGCAAACGTCCAAGCGATTTCTGACGCTCGCTACATCTAAGGGCTTAGAGGTGTGGCTGGTCCTCACCTTCCCTTGACACCGCTTTCACAGCCAAACACACTCTGCCCATCTGCCTTTACCTTGCCTCCCGGCACTGCCAACACACATTCTCAGGCTCACTCAGGCTCTCACTCTCACTCCCAGCACAGACCAACTCCCAAAGTGCAAACGTCCAAGCGATTTCTGACGCTCGCTACATCTAAGGGCTTAGAGGTGTGGCTGGTCCTCACCTTCCCTTGACACCGCTTTCACAGCCAAACACACTCTGCCCATCTGCCTTTACCTTGCCTCCCGGCACTCCCAACACACTCTCACTCTCGGCACACACCATCTCCCAAAGTGCCAACAACCAAGCGAGTTCTGACGCACGCTACATCTAAGGGCTTAGAGCAGATGCTGGTCCTCACCTTCCCTTGACACCGCTTTCACAGCCAAACACACTCTGCCCATCTGCCTTTGCCTTGCCTCCCAGCACTCCCAACACACATTCTCAGGCTCACTCTCACTCTCACTAACGGAACAGACCACTTCCCAAAGTGCAAACGTCCAAGCCATTTCTCCCATACGATAGGCCTAAGGGCTTAGAGCTGTTGCTGGTCCTCACCTTCCCTTGACACCGCTTTCACAGCCAAACACACTCTGCCCATCTGCCTTTGCCTTGCCTCCCGGCAATCCCAACACACTCTCACTCTCGGCACACACTACCTCCCAAAGTGCCAACAACCAAGCGAGTTCTGACGCACGCTATATCTAAGGGCTTAGAGCTGTTGCTGGTCCTCACCTTCCCTTGACACCGCTTTCACAGCCAAACACACTCTGCCCATCTGCCTTTACCTTGCCTCCCGGCACTGCCAACACACATTCTCAGGCTCACTCAGGCTCTCACTCTCACTCCCAGCACAGACCAACTCCCAAAGTGCAAACGTCCAAGCGATTTCTGACGCACGCTACATCTAAGGGCTTAGAGATGTGGCTGGTCCTCACCTTCCCTTGACACCGCTTTCACAGCCAAACACACTCTGCCCATCTGCCTTTGCCTCAACTCGCACCACTCCCAACACACTCTCACTCTCGGCACACACCACCTCCCAAAGTGCCAACAACCAAGCGATTTCTGACGCACGCTACATCTAAGGGCTTAGAGCAGATGCTGGTCCTCACCTTCCCTTGACACCGCTTTCACAGCCAAACACACTCTGCCCATCTGCCTTTGCCTCAACTCCCACCACTCCCAACACACTCTCACTCTCGGCACACACCACCTCCCAAAGTGCCAGCACCCAAGCGGTTTCTGACACACGCTACATCTAAGGGCTCAGAGCTGTTGCTGGTCATCACCTTCCCTTCACAGCGCTTTCACAGCCAAAAACACTCTGCCCATCTAGCCTGGCTTTGCCTCCCAGCACTCCCAACACACATTCTCAGGCGCAATCTAACTCTCACTCCTGGCACAGACCACCTCCCAAAGTGCAGACGTGCAAGCCATTTCTCCCCTAGGATAGGCCTAAGGGCTTAGAGCTGTGGCTGGTCCTTACCTTCCCTTGACACCGCTTTCACAGCCAAACACACTCTGGGAATCTGCCCTGGCTTTGCCTCCCAGCACTCCCAACACACATTCTCAGGTGCAATCTCACTGTCACTCCCGGCACAGACCACCTCCCATAGTGACAACACGCAAGCCATTTCTCCCAGGCGACAGGCCTAAGGGCTTAGAGCTGTTGCTGGTCCTCACCTTCCCTTGACACCGCTTTCACAGACAAACACATTCTGCCCATCTGCCTTTGCCTTGCCTCACAGCACTCCCAACACACAGTCTCACTCTTGGCACAGACCACCTCCCAAAGTGCCAACACCCAAGCTATTTCGGAGGCACGCTACATGTAAGGGCTTAGAGCTGTTGCTGGTCCTCACCTTCCCTTGACACCGCTTTCACAGCCAAACACACTCTGCCCATCTACCCTGGCTTTGCCTCCCAGCACTCCCAACACACATTCTCAGGTTCAATCTCACTCTCACTCCCGGCACAGACCACTTCCCAAAGTGCAAACACCCAAGCCATTTCTCCCATACGATAGGCCTAAGGGCTTAGAGCTGATGCTGGTCCTCACATTCCCTTCACACCGCTTTCACAGCCAAACACACTCTGGCCATCTGCCTTTGCCTTGCCTCCCAGCACTCCCAACACACATTCTCAGGCTCACTCTCACTCTCACTACCGGCACAGACCACCTCCCAAAGTGCAAACGTCCAAGCCATTTCTCCCATACGATAGGCCTAAGGGCTTAGAGCTGTTGCTGGTCCTCACCTTCCCTTGACACCGCTTTCACAGCCAAACACACTCTGGCCATCTACCTTTGCCTTGCCTCCCAGCACTCCCAACACACTCTCACTCTCGGCACACACTACCTCCCAAAGTGCCAACAACCAAGCGAGTTCTGACGCACGCTACATCTAAGGGCTTAGAGCTGTTGCTGGTCCTCACCTTCCCTTGACACCACTTTCACAGCCAAACACACTCTGGCCATCTGCCTTTACCTTGCCTCCCGGCACTGCCAACACACATTCTCAGGCTCACTCAGGCTCTCACTCTCACTCCCAGCACAGACCAACTCCCAAAGTGCAAACCTCCAAGCGATTTCTGACGCACGCTACATCTAAGGGCTTAGAGATGTGGCTGGTCCTCACCTTCCCTTGACACCGCTTTCACAGCCAAACACACTCTGCCCATCTAGCCTGGCTTTGCCTCCAGCACTCCCAACACACATTCTCAGGCTCAATATCAGTCTCACTCCCGGCATAGACCACCTCCCAAATTGCCAACACCAAAGCAATTTCTCACACACACTACATCTAAGGGCTTAGAGCTGTTGCTGGTCCTCACCTTCCCTTGACACCGCTTTCACAGCCAAACACACTCTGCCCATCTGCCTTTACCTTGCCTCCCGGCACTGCCAACACACATTCTCAGGCTCACTCAGGCTCTCACTCTCACTCCCAGCACAGACCAACTCCCAAAGTGCAAACCTCCAAGCGATTTCTGACGCACGCTACATCTAAGGGCTTAGAGATGTGGCTGGTCCTCACCTTCCCTTGACACCGCTTTCACAGCCAAACACACTCTGCCCATCTGCCTTTGCCTCAACTCGCACCACTCCCAACACACTCTCACTCTCGGCACACACCACCTCCCAAAGTGCCAACAACCAAGCGAGTTCTGACGCACGCTACATCTAAGGGCTTAGAGCAGATGCTGGTCCTCACCTTCCCTTGACACCGCTTTCACAGCCAAACACACTCTGGCCATCTGCCTTTGCCTCAACTCCCACCACTCCCAACACACTCTCACTCTCGGCACACACCACCTCCCAAAGTGCCAGCACCCAAGCGGTTTCTGACACACGCTACATCTAAGGGCTCAGAGCTGTTGCTGGTCATCACCTTCCCTTCACAGCGCTTTCACAGCCAAACACACTCTGCCCATCTAGCCTGGCTTTGCCTCCCAGCACTCCCAACACACATTCTCAGGCGCAATCTAACTCTCACTCCTGGCACAGACCACCTCCCAAAGTGCAGACGTGCAAGCCATTTCTCCCCTAGGATAGGCCTAAGGGCTTAGAGCTGTGGCTGGTCCTTACCTTCCCTTGACACCGCTTTCACAGCCAAACACACTCTGGGAATCTGCCCTGGCTTTGCCTCCCAGCACTCCCAACACACATTCTCAGGTGCAATCTCACTGTCACTCCCGGCACAGACCACCTCCCATAGTGACAACACGCAAGCCATTTCTCCCAGGCGACAGGCCTAAGGGCTTAGAGCTGTTGCTGGTCCTCACCTTCCCTTGACACCGCTTTCACAGACAAACACATTCTGCCCATCTGCCTTTGCCTTGCCTCACAGCACTCCCAACACACAGTCTCACTCTTGGCACAGACCACCTCCCAAAGTGCCAACACCCAAGCTATTTCGGAGGCACGCTACATGTAAGGGCTTAGAGCTGTTGCTGGTCCTCACCTTCCCTTGACACCGCTTTCACAGCCAAACACACTCTGCCCATCTACCCTGGCTTTGCCTCCCAGCACTCCCAACACACATTCTCAGGTTCAATCTCACTCTCACTCCTGGCACAGACCACCTCCCAAAGTGCAAACACCCAAGCCATTTCTCCCATACGATAGGCCTAAGGGCTTAGAGCTGTTGCTTGTCCTCACCTTCCCTTGACACCGCTTTCACAGCCAAACACACTCTGCCCATCTACCTTTGCCTTGCCTCCCAGCACTCCCAACACACTCTCACTACCGGCACAGACCACCTGCCAAAGTGCAAACACCCAAGCGATTTCTGACACACGCTACATCTAAGGGCTTAGAGCTGTTGATGGTCCTCACCTTCCCTTGACACCGCTTTCACAGCCAAACACACTCTGCCCATCGGCCTTTGCCTTGCCTCCCAGCACTCCCAACACACATTCTCAGACTCAATCTCACTCTCACTCCCGGCACAGACCACTTCCCAAAGTGCAAACACCCAAGCCATTTCTCCCATACGATAGGCCTAAGGGCTTAGAGCTGATGCTGGTCCTCACATTCCCTTCACACCGCTTTCACAGCCAAACACACTCTGGCCATCTGCCTTTGCCTTGCCTACCAGCACTCCCAACACACATTCTCAGGCTCACTCTCACTCTCACTACCGGCACAGACCACCTCCCAAAGTGCAAACGTCCAAGCCATTTCTCCCATACGATAGGCCTAAGGGCTTAGAGCTGATGCTGGTCCTCACCTTCCCTTGACACCGCTTTCACAGCCAAACACACTCTGGCCATCTACCTTTGCCTTGCCTCCCAGCACTCCCAACACACTCTCACTCTCGGCACACACCACCTCCCAAAGTGCCAACAACCAAGCGATTTCTGACGCACGCTACATCTAAGGGCTTAGAGCTGTTGCTGGTCCTCACCTTCCCTTGACACCGCTTTCACAGCCAAACACACTCTGGCCATCTGCCTTTACCTTGCCTCCCGGCACTGCCAACACACATTCTCAGGCTCACTCAGGCTCTCACTCTCACTCCCAGCACAGACCAACTCCCAAAGTGCAAACGTCCAAGCGATTTCTGACGCTCGCTACATCTAAGGGCTTAGAGGTGTGGCTGGTCCTCACCTTCCCTTGACACCGCTTTCACAGCCAAACACACTCTGCCCATCTGCCTTTACCTTGCCTCCCGGCACTCCCAACACACTCTCACTCTCGGCACACACCACCTCCCAAAGTGCCAACAACCAAGCGAGTTCTGACGCACGCTACATCTAAGGGCTTAGAGCAGATGCTGGTCCTCACCTTCCCTTGACACCGCTTTCACAGCCAAACACACTCTGGCCATCTGCCTTTGCCTTGCCTCCCAGCACTCCCAACACACATTCTCAGGCTCACTCTCACTCTCACTAACGGAACAGACCACTTCCCAAAGTGCAAACGTCCAAGCCATTTCTCCCATACGATAGGCCTAAGGGCTTAGAGCTGTTGCTGGTCCTCACCTTCCCTTGACACCGCTTTCACAGCCAAACACACTCTGCCCATCTGCCTTTGCCTTGCCTCCCGGCAATCCCAACACACTCTCACTCTCGGCACACACTACCTCCCAAAGTGCCAACAACCAAGCGAGTTCTGACGCACGCTATATCTAAGGGCTTAGAGCTGTTGCTGGTCCTCACCTTCCCTTGACACCGCTTTCACAGCCAAACACACTCTGCCCATCTGCCTTTACCTTGCCTCCCGGCACTGCCAACACACATTCTCAGGCTCACTCAGGCTCTCACTCTCACTCCCAGCACAGACCAACTCCCAAAGTGCAAACGTCCAAGCGATTTCTGACGCACGCTACATCTAAGGGCTTAGAGATGTGGCTGGTCCTCACCTTCCCTTGACACCGCTTTCACAGCCAAACACACTCTGCCCATCTGCCTTTGCCTCAACTCGCACCACTCCCAACACACTCTCACTCTCGGCACACACCACCTCCCAAAGTGCCAACAACCAAGCGATTTCTGACGCACGCTACATCTAAGGGCTTAGAGCAGATGCTGGTCCTCACCTTCCCTTGACACCGCTTTCACAGCCAAACACACTCTGGCCATCTGCCTTTGCCTCAACTCCCACCACTCCCAACACACTCTCACTCTCGGCACACACCACCTCCCAAAGTGCCAGCACCCAAGCGGTTTCTGACACACGCTACATCTAAGGGCTCAGAGCTGTTGCTGGTCATCACCTTCCCTTCACAGCGCTTTCACAGCCAAAAACACTCTGCCCATCTAGCCTGGCTTTGCCTCCCAGCACTCCCAACACACATTCTCAGGCGCAATCTAACTCTCACTCCTGGCACAGACCACCTCCCAAAGTGCAGACGTGCAAGCCATTTCTCCCCTAGGATAGGCCTAAGGGCTTAGAGCTGTGGCTGGTCCTTACCTTCCCTTGACACCGCTTTCACAGCCAAACACACTCTGGGAATCTGCCCTGGCTTTGCCTCCCAGCACTCCCAACACACATTCTCAGGTGCAATCTCACTGTCACTCCCGGCACAGACCACCTCCCATAGTGACAACACGCAAGCCATTTCTCCCAGGCGACAGGCCTAAGGGCTTAGAGCTGTTGCTGGTCCTCACCTTCCCTTGACACCGCTTTCACAGACAAACACATTCTGCCCATCTGCCTTTGCCTTGCCTCACAGCACTCCCAACACACAGTCTCACTCTTGGCACAGACCACCTCCCAAAGTGCCAACACCCAAGCTATTTCGGAGGCACGCTACATGTAAGGGCTTAGAGCTGTTGCTGGTCCTCACCTTCCCTTGACACCGCTTTCACAGCCAAACACACTCTGCCCATCTACCCTGGCTTTGCCTCCCAGCACTCCCAACACACATTCTCAGGTTCAATCTCACTCTCACTCCCGGCACAGACCACTTCCCAAAGTGCAAACACCCAAGCCATTTCTCCCATACGATAGGCCTAAGGGCTTAGAGCTGATGCTGGTCCTCACATTCCCTTCACACCGCTTTCACAGCCAAACACACTCTGGCCATCTGCCTTTGCCTTGCCTACCAGCACTCCCAACACACATTCTCAGGCTCACTCTCACTCTCACTACCGGCACAGACCACCTCCCAAAGTGCAAACGTCCAAGCCATTTCTCCCATACGATAGGCCTAAGGGCTTAGAGCTGTTGCTGGTCCTCACCTTCCCTTGACACCGCTTTCACAGCCAAACACACTCTGGCCATCTACCTTTGCCTTGCCTCCCAGCACTCCCAACACACTCTCACTCTCGGCACACACTACCTCCCAAAGTGCCAACAACCAAGCGAGTTCTGACGCACGCTACATCTAAGGGCTTAGAGCTGTTGCTGGTCCTCACCTTCCCTTGACACCACTTTCACAGCCAAACACACTCTGGCCATCTGCCTTTACCTTGCCTCCCGGCACTGCCAACACACATTCTCAGGCTCACTCAGGCTCTCACTCTCACTCCCAGCACAGACCAACTCCCAAAGTGCAAACCTCCAAGCGATTTCTGACGCACGCTACATCTAAGGGCTTAGAGATGTGGCTGGTCCTCACCTTCCCTTGACACCGCTTTCACAGCCAAACACACTCTGCCCATCTAGCCTGGCTTTGCCTCCAGCACTCCCAACACACATTCTCAGGCTCAATATCAGTCTCACTCCCGGCATAGACCACCTCCCAAATTGCCAACACCAAAGCAATTTCTCACACACACTACATCTAAGGGCTTAGAGCTGTTGCTGGTCCTCACCTTCCCTTGACACCGCTTTCACAGCCAAACACACTCTGCCCATCTGCCTTTACCTTGCCTCCCGGCACTGCCAACACACATTCTCAGGCTCACTCAGGCTCTCACTCTCACTCCCAGCACAGACCAACTCCCAAAGTGCAAACGTCCAAGCGATTTCTGACGCTCGCTACCTCTAAGGGCTTAGAGGTGTGGCTGGTCCTCACCTTCCCTTGACACCGCTTTCACAGCCAAACACACTCTGCCCATCTGCCTTTACCTTGCCTCCCGGCACTCCCAACACACTCTCACTCTCGGCACACACTACCTCCCAAAGTGCCAACAACCAAGCGAGTTCTGACGCACGCTACATCTAAGGGCTTAGAGCTGTTGCTGGTCCTCACCTTCCCTTGACACCGCTTTCACAGCCAAACACACTCTGCCCATCTGCCTTTACCTTGCCTCCCGGCACTGCCAACACACATTCTCAGGCTCACTCAGGCTCTCACTCTCACTCCCAGCACAGACCAACTCCCAAAGTGCAAACGTCCAAGCGATTTCTGACGCACGCTACATCTAAGGGCTTAGAGATGTGGCTGGTCCTCACCTTCCCTTGACACCGCTTTCACAGCCAAACACACTCTGCCCATCTGCCTTTGCCTCAACTCGCACCACTCCCAACACACTCTCACTCTCGGCACACACCACCTCCCAAAGTGCCAACAACCAAGCGAGTTCTGACGCACGCTACATCTAAGGGCTTAGAGCAGATGCTGGTCCTCACCTTCCCTTGACACCGCTTTCACAGCCAAACACACTCTGCCCATCTGCCTTTGCCTCAACTCCCACCACTCCCAACACACTCTCACTCTCGGCACACACCACCTCCCAAAGTGCCAGCACCCAAGCGGTTTCTGACACACGCTACATCTAAGGGCTCAGAGCTGTTGCTGGTCATCACCTTCCCTTCACAGCGCTTTCACAGCCAAACACACTCTGCCCATCTAGCCTGGCTTTGCCTCCCAGCACTCCCAACACACATTCTCAGGCGCAATCTAACTCTCACTCCTGGCACAGACCACCTCCCAAAGTGCAGACGTGCAAGCCATTTCTCCCCTAGGATAGGCCTAAGGGCTTAGAGCTGTGGCTGGTCCTTACCTTCCCTTGACACCGCTTTCACAGCCAAACACACTCTGGGAATCTGCCCTGGCTTTGCCTCCCAGCACTCCCAACACACATTCTCAGGTGCAATCTCACTGTCACTCCCGGCACAGACCACCTCCCATAGTGACAACACGCAAGCCATTTCTCCCAGGCGACAGGCCTAAGGGCTTAGAGCTGTTGCTGGTCCTCACCTTCCCTTGACACCGCTTT
Organism: Pelecanus crispus; assembly: GCF_030463565.1. Lineage (NCBI taxonomy): Eukaryota > Metazoa > Chordata > Aves > Pelecaniformes > Pelecanidae > Pelecanus > Pelecanus crispus. The sequence continues at coordinate 776,144 of NW_027461445.1, read as the reverse complement.
CACAGACAAACACATTCTGCCCATCTGCCTTTGCCTTGCCTCACAGCACTCCCAACACACAGTCTCACTCTTGGCACAGACCACCTCCCAAAGTGCCAACACCCAAGCTATTTCGGAGGCACGCTACATGTAAGGGCTTAGAGCTGTTGCTGGTCCTCACCTTCCCTTGACACCGCTTTCACAGCCAAACACACTCTGCCCATCTACCCTGGCTTTGCCTCCCAGCACTCCCAACACACATTCTCAGGCTCACTCTCACTCTCACTCCTGGCACAGACCACCTCCCAAAGTGCAAACACCCAAGCCATTTCTCCCATACGATAGGCCTAAGGGCTTAGAGCTGTTGCTGGTCCTCACCTTCCCTTGACACCGCTTTCACAGCCAAACACACTCTGGCCATCTACCTTTGCCTTGCCTCCCAGCACTCCCAACACACTCTCACTACCGGCACAGACCACCTGCCAAAGTGCAAACACCCAAGCGATTTCTGACACACGCTACATCTAAGGGCTTAGAGCTGTTGCTGGTCCTCACCTTCCCTTGACACCGCTTTCACAGCCAAACACACTCTGCCCATCGGCCTTTGCCTTGCCTCCCAGCACTCCCAACACACATTCTCAGACTCAATCTCACTCTCACTCCCGGCACAGACCACTTCCCAAAGTGCAAACACCCAAGCCATTTCTCCCATACGATAGGCCTAAGGGCTTAGAGCTGATGCTGGTCCTCACATTCCCTTCACACCGCTTTCACAGCCAAACACACTCTGGCCATCTGCCTTTGCCTTGCCTACCAGCACTCCCAACACACATTCTCAGGCTCACTCTCACTCTCACTACCGGCACAGACCACCTCCCAAAGTGCAAACGTCCAAGCCATTTCTCCCATACGATAGGCCTAAGGGCTTAGAGCTGATGCTGGTCCTCACCTTCCCTTGACACCGCTTTCACAGCCAAACACACTCTGGCCATCTACCTTTGCCTTGCCTCCCAGCACTCCCAACACACTCTCACTCTCGGCACACACCACCTCCCAAAGTGCCAACAACCAAGCGATTTCTGACGCACGCTACATCTAAGGGCTTAGAGCTGTTGCTGGTCCTCACCTTCCCTTGACACCGCTTTCACAGCCAAACACACTCTGGCCATCTGCCTTTACCTTGCCTCCCGGCACTGCCAACACACATTCTCAGGCTCACTCAGGCTCTCACTCTCACTCCCAGCACAGACCAACTCCCAAAGTGCAAACGTCCAAGCGATTTCTGACGCTCGCTACCTCTAAAGGCTTAGAGGTGTGGCTGGTCCTCACCTTCCCTTGACACCGCTTTCACAGCCAAACACACTCTGGCCATCTGCCTTTACCTTGCCTCCCGGCACTCCCAACACACTCTCACTCTCGGCACACACCACCTCCCAAAGTGCCAACAACCAAGCGAGTTCTGACGCACGCTACATCTAAGGGCTTAGAGCAGATGCTGGTCCTCACCTTCCCTTGACACCGCTTTCACAGCCAAACACACTCTGGCCATCTGCCTTTGCCTTGCCTCCCAGCACTCCCAACACACATTCTCAGGCTCACTCTCACTCTCACTAACGGAACAGACCACTTCCCAAAGTGCAAACGTCCAAGCCATTTCTCCCATACGATAGGCCTAAGGGCTTAGAGCTGTTGCTGGTCCTCACCTTCCCTTGACACCGCTTTCACAGCCAAACACACTCTGCCCATCTGCCTTTGCCTTGCCTCCCGGCAATCCCAACACACTCTCACTCTCGGCACACGCTACCTCCCAAAGTGCCAACAACCAAGCGAGTTCTGACGCACGCTACATCTAAGGGCTTAGAGCTGTTGCTGGTCCTCACCTTCCCTTGACACCGCTTTCACAGCCAAACACACTCTGCCCATCTGCCTTTGCCTTGCCTCCCAGCACTCCCAACACACTCTCACTACCGGCACAGACCACCTGCCAAAGTGCAAACACCCAAGCGATTTCTGACACACGCTACATCTAAGGGCTTAGAGTTGTAGATGGTCCTCACCTTCCCTTGACACCGCTTTCACAGCCAAACACACTCTGGCCATCTGCCTTTGCCTTGCCTCCCAGCACTCCCAACACACATTCTCAGGCTCACTCTCACTCTCACTAACGGAACAGACCACCTCCCAAAGTGCAAACACCCAAGCCATTTCTCCCATACGATAGGCCTAAGGGCTTAGAGCTGATGCTGGTCCTCACATTCCCTTCACACCGCTTTCACAGCCAAACACACTCTGGCCATCTGCCTTTGCCTTGCCTCCCAGCACTCCCAACACACATTCTCAGGCTCACTCTCACTCTCACTACCGGCACAGACCACCTCCCAAAGTGCAAACGTCCAAGCCATTTCTCCCATACGATAGGCCTAAGGGCTTAGAGCTGTTGCTGGTCCTCACCTTCCCTTGACACCGCTTTCACAGCCAAACACACTCTGGCCATCTACCTTTGCCTTGCCTCCCAGCACTCCCAACACACTCTCACTCTCGGCACAGACCACCTCCCAAAGTGCCAACAACCAAGCGATTTCTGACGCACGCTACATCTAAGGGCTTAGAGCTGTTGCTGGTCCTCACCTTCCCTTGACACCGCTTTCACAGCCAAACACACTCTGCCCATCTGCCTTTACCTTGCCTCCCGGCACTGCCAACACACATTCTCAGGCTCACTCAGGCTCTCACTCTCACTCCCAGCACAGACCAACTCCCAAAGTGCAAACCTCCAAGCGATTTCTGACGCACGCTACCTCTAAGGGCTTAGAGATGTGGCTGGTCCTCACCTTCCCTTGACACCGCTTTCACAGCCAAACACACTCTGCCCATCTAGCCTGGCTTTGCCTCCAGCACTCCCAACACACATTCTCAGGCTCAATATCAGTCTCACTCCCGGCATAGACCACCTCCCAAATTGCCAACACCAAAGCAATTTCTCACACACACTACATCTAAGGGCTTAGAGCTGTTGCTGGTCCTCACCTTCCCTTGACACCGCTTTCACAGCCAAACACACTCTGCCCATCTGCCTTTACCTTGCCTCCCGGCACTGCCAACACACATTCTCAGGCTCACTCAGGCTCTCACTCTCACTCCCAGCACAGACCAACTCCCAAAGTGCAAACGTCCAAGCGATTTCTGACGCTCGCTACCTCTAAGGGCTTAGAGGTGTGGCTGGTCCTCACCTTCCCTTGACACCGCTTTCACAGCCAAACACACTCTGCCCATCTGCCTTTACCTTGCCTCCCGGCACTCCCAACACACTCTCACTCTCGGCACACACCACCTCCCAAAGTGCCAACAACCAAGCGAGTTCTGACGCACGCTACATCTAAGGGCTTAGAGCAGATGCTGGTCCTCACCTTCCCTTGACACCGCTTTCACAGCCAAACACACTCTGCCCATCTGCCTTTGCCTTGCCTCCCAGCACTCCCAACACACATTCTCAGGCTCACTCTCACTCTCACTAACGGAACAGACCACTTCCCAAAGTGCAAACGTCCAAGCCATTTCTCCCATACGATAGGCCTAAGGGCTTAGAGCTGTTGCTGGTCCTCACCTTCCCTTGACACCGCTTTCACAGCCAAACACACTCTGCCCATCTGCCTTTGCCTTGCCTCCCGGCAATCCCAACACACTCTCACTCTCGGCACACACTACCTCCCAAAGTGCCAACAACCAAGCGAGTTCTGACGCACGCTACATCTAAGGGCTTAGAGCTGTTGCTGGTCCTCACCTTCCCTTGACACCGCTTTCACAGCCAAACACACTCTGCCCATCTGCCTTTACCTTGCCTCCCGGCACTGCCAACACACATTCTCAGGCTCACTCAGGCTCTCACTCTCACTCCCAGCACAGACCAACTCCCAAAGTGCAAACCTCCAAGCGATTTCTGACGCACGCTACATCTAAGGGCTTAGAGGTGTGGCTGGTCCTCACCTTCCCTTGACACCGCTTTCACAGCCAAACACACTCTGCCCATCTGCCTTTGCCTCAACTCGCACCACTCCCAACACACTCTCACTCTCGGCACACACCACCTCCCAAAGTGCCAACAACCAAGCGAGTTCTGACGCACGCTACATCTAAGGGCTTAGAGCAGATGCTGGTCCTCACCTTCCCTTGACACCGCTTTCACAGCCAAACACACTCTGCCCATCTGCCTTTGCCTCAACTCCCACCACTCCCAACACACTCTCACTCTCGGCACACACCACCTCCCAAAGTGCCAGCACCCAAGCGGTTTCTGACACACGCTACATCTAAGGGCTCAGAGCTTTTGCTGGTCATCACCTTCCCTTCACAGCGCTTTCACAGCCAAACACACTCTGCCCATCTAGCCTGGCTTTGCCTCCCAGCACTCCCAACACACATTCTCAGGCGCAATCTAACTCTCACTCCTGGCACAGACCACCTCCCAAAGTGCAGACGTGCAAGCCATTTCTCCCCTAGGATAGGCCTAAGGGCTTAGAGCTGTGGCTGGTCCTTACCTTCCCTTGACACCGCTTTCACAGCCAAACACACTCTGGGAATCTGCCCTGGCTTTGCCTCCCAGCACTCCCAACACACATTCTCAGGTGCAATCTCACTGTCACTCCCGGCACAGACCACCTCCCATAGTGAAAACACGCAAGCCATTTCTCCCAGGCGACAGGCCTAAGGGCTTAGAGCTGTTGCTGGTCCTCACCTTCCCTTGACACCGCTTTCACAGACAAACACATTCTGCCCATCTGCCTTTGCCTTGCCTCACAGCACTCCCAACACACAGTCTCACTCTTGGCACAGACCACCTCCCAAAGTGCCAACACCCAAGCTATTTCGGAGGCACGCTACATGTAAGGGCTTAGAGCTGTTGATGGTCCTCACCTTCCCTTGACACCGCTTTCACAGCCAAACACACTCTGCCCATCTACCCTGGCTTTGCCTCCCAGCACTCCCAACACACATTCTCAGGTTCAATCTCACTCTCACTCCTGGCACAGACCACCTCCCAAAGTGCAAACACCCAAGCCATTTCTCCCATACGATAGGCCTAAGGGCTTAGAGCTGTTGCTGGTCCTCACCTTCCCTTGACACCGCTTTCACAGCCAAACACACTCTGCCCATCTGCCTTTGCCTTGCCTCCCAGCACTCCCAACACACTCTCACTACCGGCACAGACCACCTGCCAAAGTGCAAACACCCAAGCGATTTCTGACACACGCTACATCTAAGGGCTTAGAGCTGTTGCTGGTCCTCACCTTCCCTTGACACCGCTTTCACAGCCAAACACACTCTGCCCATCGGCCTTTGCCTTGCCTCCCAGCACTCCCAACACACATTCTCAGACTCAATCTCACTCTCACTCCCGGCACAGACCACTTCCCAAAGTGCAAACACCCAAGCCATTTCTCCCATACGATAGGCCTAAGGGCTTAGAGCTGATGCTGGTCCTCACATTCCCTTCACACCGCTTTCACAGCCAAACACACTCTGGCCATCTGCCTTTGCCTTGCCTCCCAGCACTCCCAACACACATTCTCAGGCTCACTCTCACTCTCACTACCGGCACAGACCACCTCCCAAAGTGCAAACGTCCAAGCCATTTCTCCCATACGATAGGCCTAAGGGCTTAGAGCTGATGCTGGTCCTCACCTTCCCTTGACACCGCTTTCACAGCCAAACACACTCTGCCCATCTGCCTTTACCTTGCCTCCCGGCACTGCCAACACACATTCTCAGGCTCACTCAGGCTCTCACTCTCACTCCCAGCACAGACCAACTCCCAAAGTGCAAACCTCCAAGCGATTTCTGACGCTCGCTACATCTAAGGGCTTAGAGGTGTGGCTGGTCCTCACCTTCCCTTGACACCGCTTTCACAGCCAAACACACCATGCCCATCTGCCTTTACCTTGCCTCCCGGCACTCCCAACACACTCTCACTCTCGGCACACACCATCTCCCAAAGTGCCAACAACCAAGCGAGTTCTGACGCACGCTACATCTAAGGGCTTAGAGCAGATGCTGGTCCTCACCTTCCCTTGACACCGCTTTCACAGCCAAACACACTCTGCCCATCTGCCTTTGCCTTGCCTCCCAGCACTCCCAACACACATTCTCAGGCTCACTCTCACTCTCACTAACGGAACAGACCACTTCCCAAAGTGCAAACGTCCAAGCCATTTCTCCCATACGATAGGCCTAAGGGCTTAGAGCTGTTGCTGGTCCTCACCTTCCCTTGACACCGCTTTCACAGCCAAACACACTCTGCCCATCTGCCTTTGCCTTCCCTCCCGGCAATCCCAACACACTCTCACTCTCGGAACACACTACCTCCCAAAGTGCCAACAACCAAGCGAGTTCTGACGCACGCTACATCTAAGGGCTTAGAGCTGTTGCTGGTCCTCACCTTCCCTTGACACCGCTTTCACAGCCAAACACACTCTGCCCATCTGCCTTTACCTTGCCTCCCGGCACTGCCAACACACATTCTCAGGCTCACTCAGGCTCTCACTCTCACTCCCAGCACAGACCAACTCCCAAAGTGCAAACCTCCAAGCGATTTCTGACGCACGCTACATCTAAGGGCTTAGAGATGTGGCTGGTCCTCACCTTCCCTTGACACCGCTTTCACAGCCAAACACACTCTGCCCATCTGCCTTTGCCTCAACTCGCACCACTCCCAACACACTCTCACTCTCGGCACCCACCACCTCCCAAAGTGCCAACAACCAAGCGAGTTCTGACGCACGCTACATCTAAGGGCTTAGAGCAGATGCTGGTCCTCACCTTCCCTTGACACCGCTTTCACAGCCAAACACACTCTGCCCATCTGCCTTTGCCTCAACTCCCACCACTCCCAACACACTCTCACTCTCGGCACACACCACCTCCCAAAGTGCCAGCACCCAAGCGGTTTCTGACACACGCTACATCTAAGGGCTCAGAGCTGTTGCTGGTCATCACCTTCCCTTCACAGCGCTTTCACAGCCAAACACACTCTGCCCATCTAGCCTGGCTTTGCCTCCCAGCACTCCCAACACACATTCTCAGGCGCAATCTAACTCTCACTCCTGGCACAGACCACCTCCCAAAGTGCAGACGTGCAAGCCATTTCTCCCCTAGGATAGGCCTAAGGGCTTAGAGCTGTGGCTGGTCCTTACCTTCCCTTGACACCGCTTTCACAGCCAAACACACTCTGGGAATCTGCCCTGGCTTTGCCTCCCAGCACTCCCAACACACATTCTCAGGTGCAATCTCACTGTCACTCCCGGCACAGACCACCTCCCATAGTGACAACACGCAAGCCATTTCTCCCAGGCGACAGGCCTAAGGGCTTAGAGCTGTTGCTGGTCCTCACCTTCCCTTGACACCGCTTTCACAGACAAACACATTCTGCCCATCTGCCTTTGCCTTGCCTCACAGCACTCCCAACACACAGTCTCACTCTTGGCACAGACCACCTCCCAAAGTGCCAACACCCAAGCTATTTCGGAGGCACGCTACATGTAAGGGCTTAGAGCTGTTGCTGGTCCTCACCTTCCCTTGACACCGCTTTCACAGCCAAACACACTCTGCCCATCTACCCTGGCTTTGCCTCCCAGCACTCCCAACACACATTCTCAGGTTCAATCTCACTCTCACTCCCGGCACAGACCACTTCCCAAAGTGCAAACACCCAAGCCATTTCTCCCATACGATAGGCCTAAGGGCTTAGAGCTGATGCTGGTCCTCACATTCCCTTCACACCGCTTTCACAGCCAAACACACTCTGGCCATCTGCCTTTGCCTTGCCTCCCAGCACTCCCAACACACATTCTCAGGCTCACTCTCACTCTCACTACCGGCACAGACCACCTCCCAAAGTGCAAACGTCCAAGCCATTTCTCCCATACGATAGGCCTAAGGGCTTAGAGCTGTTGCTGGTCCTCACCTTCCCTTGACACCGCTTTCACAGCCAAACACACTCTGGCCATCTACCTTTGCCTTGCCTCCCAGCACTCCCAACACACTCTCACTCTCGGCACAGACCACCTCCCAAAGTGCCAACAACCAAGCGATTTCTGACGCACGCTACATCTAAGGGCTTAGAGCTGTTGCTGGTCCTCACCTTCCCTTGACACCGCTTTCACAGCCAAACACACTCTGCCCATCTGCCTTTACCTTGCCTCCCGGCACTGCCAACACACATTCTCAGGCTCACTCAGGCTCTCACTCTCACTCCCAGCACAGACCAACTCCCAAAGTGCAAACCTCCAAGCGATTTCTGACGCACGCTACCTCTAAGGGCTTAGAGATGTGGCTGGTCCTCACCTTCCCTTGACACCGCTTTCACAGCCAAACACACTCTGCCCATCTAGCCTGGCTTTGCCTCCAGCACTCCCAACACACATTCTCAGGCTCAATATCAGTCTCACTCCCGGCATAGACCACCTCCCAAATTGCCAACACCAAAGCAATTTCTCACACACACTACATCTAAGGGCTTAGAGCTGTTGCTGGTCCTCACCTTCCCTTGACACCGCTTTCACAGCCAAACACACTCTGCCCATCTGCCTTTACCTTGCCTCCCGGCACTGCCAACACACATTCTCAGGCTCACTCAGGCTCTCACTCTCACTCCCAGCACAGACCAACTCCCAAAGTGCAAACGTCCAAAAGCGATTTCTGACGCTCGCTACCTCTAAGGGCTTAGAGGTGTGGCTGGTCCTCACCTTCCCTTGACACCGCTTTCACAGCCAAACACACTCTGCCCATCTGCCTTTACCTTGCCTCCCGGCACTCCCAACACACTCTCACTCTCGGCACCCACCACCTCCCAAAGTGCCAACAACCAAGCGAGTTCTGACGCACGCTACATCTAAGGGCTTAGAGCAGATGCTGGTCCTCACCTTCCCTTGACACCGCTTTCACAGCCAAACACACTCTGGCCATCTGCCTTTGCCTTGCCTCCCAGCACTCCCAACACACATTCTCAGGCTCACTCTCACTCTCACTAACGGAACAGACCACTTCCCAAAGTGCAAACGTCCAAGCCATTTCTCCCATACGATAGGCCTAAGGGCTTAGAGCTGATGCTGGTCCTCACCTTCCCTTGACACCGCTTTCACAGCCAAACACACTCTGCCCATCTGCCTTTGCCTTGCCTCCCGGCAATCCCAACACACTCTCACTCTCGGCACACACTACCTCCCAAAGTGCCAACAACCAAGCGAGTTCTGACGCACGCTACATCTAAGGGCTTAGAGCTGTTGCTGGTCCTCACCTTCCCTTGACACCGCTTTCACAGCCAAACACACTCTGCCCATCTGCCTTTACCTTGCCTCCCGGCACTGCCAACACACATTCTCAGGCTCACTCAGGCTCTCACTCTCACTCCCAGCACAGACCAACTCCCAAAGTGCAAACCTCCAAGCGATTTCTGACGCACGCTACATCTAAGGGCTTAGAGGTGTGGCTGGTCCTCACCTTCCCTTGACACCGCTTTCACAGCCAAACACACTCTGCCCATCTGCCTTTGCCTCAACTCGCACCACTCCCAACACACTCTCACTCTCGGCACACACCACCTCCCAAAGTGCCAACAACCAAGCGAGTTCTGACGCACGCTACATCTAAGGGCTTAGAGCAGATGCTGGTCCTCACCTTCCCTTGACACCGCTTTCACAGCCAAACACACTCTGCCCATCTGCCTTTGCCTTGCCTCACAGCACTCCCAACACACTCTCACTCTTGGCACACACCACCTCCCAAAGTGCCAGCACCCAAGCGGTTTCTGACACACGCTACATCTAAGGGCTCAGAGCTTTTGCTGGTCATCACCTTCCCTTCACAGCGCTTTCACAGCCAAACACACTCTGCCCATCTACCCTGGCTTTGCCTCCCAGCACTCCCCAACACACATTCTCAGGCGCAATCTAACTCTCACTCCTGGCACAGACCACCTCCCAAAGTGCAGACGTGCAAGCCATTTCTCCCCTAGGATAGGCCTAAGGGCTTAGAGCTGTGGCTGGTCCTTACCTTCCCTTGACACCGCTTTCACAGCCAACACACTCTGGGAATCTGCCCTGGCTTTGCCTCCCAGCACTCCCAACACACATTCTCAGGTGCAATCTCACTGTCACTCCCGGCACAGACCACCTCCCATAGTGACAACACGCAAGCCATTTCTCCCAGGCGACAGGCCTAAGGGCTTAGAGCTGTTGCTGGTCCTCACCTTCCCTTGACACCGCTTTCACAGACAAACACATTCTGCCCATCTGCCTTTGCCTTGCCTCACAGCACTCCCAACACACAGTCTCACTCTTGGCACAGACCACCTCCCAAAGTGCCAACACCCAAGCTATTTCGGAGGCACGCTACATGTAAGGGCTTAGAGCTGTTGCTGGTCCTCACCTTCCCTTGACACCGCTTTCACAGCCAAACACACTCTGCCCATCTACCCTGGCTTTGCCTCCCAGCACTCCCAACACACATTCTCAGGTTCAATCTCACTCTCACTCCTGGCACAGACCACCTCCCAAAGTGCAAACACCCAAGCCATTTCTCCCATACGATAGGCCTAAGGGCTTAGAGCTGTTGCTGGTCCTCACCTTCCCTTGACACCGCTTTCACAGCCAAACACACTCTGCCCATCTGCCTTTGCCTTGCCTCCCAGCACTCCCAACACACTCTCACTCCCGGCACAGACCACCTGCCAAAGTGCAAACACCCAAGCGATTTCTGACACACGCTACATCTAAGGGCTTAGAGCTGTTGCTGGTCCTCACCTTCCCTTGACACCGCTTTCACAGCCAAACACACTCTGCCCATCGGCCTTTGCCTTGCCTCCCAGCACTCCCAACACACATTCTCAGACTCAATCTCACTCTCACTCCCGGCACAGACCACTTCCCAAAGTGCAAACACCCAAGCCATTTCTCCCATACGATAGGCCTAAGGGCTTAGAGCTGATGCTGGTCCTCACATTCCCTTCACACCGCTTTCACAGCCAAACACACTCTGGCCATCTGCCTTTGCCTTGCCTACCAGCACTCCCAACACACATTCTCAGGCTCACTCTCACTCTCACTACCGGCACAGACCACCTCCCAAAGTGCAAACGTCCAAGCCATTTCTCCCATACGATAGGCCTAAGGGCTTAGAGCTGATGCTGGTCCTCACCTTCCCTTGACACCGCTTTCACAGCCAAACACACTCTGCCCATCTGCCTTTACCTTGCCTCCCGGCACTGCCAACACACATTCTCAGGCTCACTCAGGCTCTCACTCTCACTCCCAGCACAGACCAACTCCCAAAGTGCAAACGTCCAAGCGATTTCTGACGCTCGCTACCTCTAAGGGCTTAGAGGTGTGGCTGGTCCTCACCTTCCCTTGACACCGCTTTCACAGCCAAACACACTCTGCCCATCTGCCTTTACCTTGCCTCCCGGCACTCCCAACACACTCTCACTCTCGGCACCCACCACCTCCCAAAGTGCCAACAACCAAGCGAGTTCTGACGCACGCTACATCTAAGGGCTTAGAGCAGATGCTGGTCCTCACCTTCCCTTGACACCGCTTTCACAGCCAAACACACTCTGGCCATCTGCCTTTGCCTTGCCTCCCAGCACTCCCAACACACATTCTCAGGCTCACTCTCACTCTCACTAACGGAACAGACCACTTCCCAAAGTGCAAACGTCCAAGCCATTTCTCCCATACGATAGGCCTAAGGGCTTAGAGCTGTTGCTGGTCCTCACCTTCCCTTGACACCGCTTTCACAGCCAAACACACTCTGCCCATCTGCCTTTGCCTTGCCTCCCGGCAATCCCAACACACTCTGACTCTCGGCACACACTACCTCCCAAAGTGCCAACAACCAAGCGAGTTCTGACGCACGCTACATCTAAGGGCTTAGAGCTGTTGCTGGTCCTCACCTTCCCTTGACACCGCTTTCACAGCCAAACACACTCTGCCCATCTGCCTTTACCTTGCCTCCCGGCACTGCCAACACACATTCTCAGGCTCACTCAGGCTCTCACTCTCACTCCCAGCACAGACCAACTCCCAAAGTGCAAACGTCCAAGCGATTTCTGACGCACGCTACATCTAAGGGCTTAGAGATGTGGCTGGTCCTCACCTTCCCTTGACACCGCTTTCACAGCCAAACACACTCTGCCCATCTGCCTTTGCCTCAACTCGCACCACTCCCAACACACTCTCACTCTCGGCACACACCACCTCCCAAAGTGCCAACAACCAAGCGAGTTCTGACGCACGCTACATCTAAGGGCTTAGAGCAGATGCTGGTCCTCACCTTCCCTTGACACCGCTTTCACAGCCAAACACACTCTGGCCATCTGCCTTTGCCTTGCCTCACAGCACTCCCAACACACAGTCTCACTCTTGGCACAGACCACCTCCCAAAGTGCCAACACCCAAGCTATTTCGGAGGCACGCTACATGTAAGGGCTTAGAGCTGTTGATGGTCCTCACCTTCCCTTGACACCGCTTTCACAGCCAAACACACTCTGCCCATCTACCCTGGCTTTGCCTCCCAGCACTCCCAACACACATTCTCAGGTTCAATCTCACTCTCACTCCTGGCACAGACCACCTCCCAAAGTGCAAACACCCAAGCCATTTCTCCCATACGATAGGCCTAAGGGCTTAGAGCTGTTGCTGGTCCTCACCTTCCCTTGACACCGCTTTCACAGCCAAACACACTCTGCCCATCTGCCTTTGCCTTGCCTCCCAGCACTCCCAACACACTCTCACTACCGGCACAGACCACCTGCCAAAGTGCAAACACCCAAGCGATTTCTGACACACGCTACATCTAAGGGCTTAGAGCTGTTGCTGGTCCTCACCTTCCCTTGACACCGCTTTCACAGCCAAACACACTCTGCCCATCGGCCTTTGCCTTGCCTCCCAGCACTCCCAACACACATTCTCAGACTCAATCTCACTCTCACTCCCGGCACAGACCACTTCCCAAAGTGCAAACACCCAAGCCATTTCTCCCATACGATAGGCCTAAGGGCTTAGAGCTGATGCTGGTCCTCACATTCCCTTCACACCGCTTTCACAGCCAAACACACTCTGGCCATCTGCCTTTGCCTTGCCTACCAGCACTCCCAACACACATTCTCAGGCTCACTCTCACTCTCACTACCGGCACAGACCACCTCCCAAAGTGCAAACGTCCAAGCCATTTCTCCCATACGATAGGCCTAAGGGCTTAGAGCTGATGCTGGTCCTCACCTTCCCTTGACACCGCTTTCACAGCCAAACACACTCTGCCCATCTGCCTTTACCTTGCCTCCCGGCACTGCCAACACACATTCTCAGGCTCACTCAGGCTCTCACTCTCACTCCCAGCACAGACCAACTCCCAAAGTGCAAACCTCCAAGCGATTTCTGACGCTCGCTACATCTAAGGGCTTAGAGGTGTGGCTGGTCCTCACCTTCCCTTGACACCGCTTTCACAGCCAAACACACCATGCCCATCTGCCTTTACCTTGCCTCCCGGCACTCCCAACACACTCTCACTCTCGGCACACACCATCTCCCAAAGTGCCAACAACCAAGCGAGTTCTGACGCACGCTACATCTAAGGGCTTAGAGCAGATGCTGGTCCTCACCTTCCCTTGACACCGCTTTCACAGCCAAACACACTCTGCCCATCTGCCTTTGCCTTGCCTCCCAGCACTCCCAACACACATTCTCAGGCTCACTCTCACTCTCACTAACGGAACAGACCACTTCCCAAAGTGCAAACGTCCAAGCCATTTCTCCCATACGATAGGCCTAAGGGCTTAGAGCTGTTGCTGGTCCTCACCTTCCCTTGACACCGCTTTCACAGCCAAACACACTCTGCCCATCTGCCTTTGCCTTGCCTCCCGGCAATCCCAACACACTCTCACTCTCGGCACACACTACCTCCCAAAGTGCCAACAACCAAGCGAGTTCTGACGCACGCTACATCTAAGGGCTTAGAGCTGTTGCTGGTCCTCACCTTCCCTTGACACCGCTTTCACAGCCAAACACACTCTGCCCATCTGCCTTTACCTTGCCTCCCGGCACTGCCAACACACATTCTCAGGCTCACTCAGGCTCTCACTCTCACTCCCAGCACAGACCAACTCCCAAAGTGCAAACCTCCAAGCGATTTCTGACGCACGCTACATCTAAGGGCTTAGAGATGTGGCTGGTCCTCACCTTCCCTTGACACCGCTTTCACAGCCAAACACACTCTGCCCATCTGCCTTTGCCTCAACTCGCACCACTCCCAACACACTCTCACTCTCGGCACCCACCACCTCCCAAAGTGCCAACAACCAAGCGAGTTCTGACGCACGCTACATCTAAGGGCTTAGAGCAGATGCTGGTCCTCACCTTCCCTTGACACCGCTTTCACAGCCAAACACACTCTGCCCATCTGCCTTTGCCTCAACTCCCACCACTCCCAACACACTCTCACTCTCGGCACACACCACCTCCCAAAGTGCCAGCACCCAAGCGGTTTCTGACACACGCTACATCTAAGGGCTCAGAGCTGTTGCTGGTCATCACCTTCCCTTCACAGCGCTTTCACAGCCAAAAACACTCTGCCCATCTAGCCTGGCTTTGCCTCCCAGCACTCCCAACACACATTCTCAGGCGCAATCTAACTCTCACTCCTGGCACAGACCACCTCCCAAAGTGCAGACGTGCAAGCCATTTCTCCCCTAGGATAGGCCTAAGGGCTTAGAGCTGTGGCTGGTCCTTACCTTCCCTTGACACCGCTTTCACAGCCAAACACACTCTGGGAATCTGCCCTGGCTTTGCCTCCCAGCACTCCCAACACACATTCTCAGGTGCAATCTCACTGTCACTCCCGGCACAGACCACCTCCCATAGTGACAACACGCAAGCCATTTCTCCCAGGCGACAGGCCTAAGGGCTTAGAGCTGTTGCTGGTCCTCACCTTCCCTTGACACCGCTTTCACAGACAAACACATTCTGCCCATCTGCCTTTGCCTTGCCTCACAGCACTCCCAACACACAGTCTCACTCTTGGCACAGACCACCTCCCAAAGTGCCAACACCCAAGCTATTTCGGAGGCACGCTACATGTAAGGGCTTAGAGCTGTTGCTGGTCCTCACCTTCCCTTGACACCGCTTTCACAGCCAAACACACTCTGCCCATCTACCCTGGCTTTGCCTCCCAGCACTCCCAACACACATTCTCAGGTTCAATCTCACTCTCACTCCCGGCACAGACCACTTCCCAAAGTGCAAACACCCAAGCCATTTCTCCCATACGATAGGCCTAAGGGCTTAGAGCTGATGCTGGTCCTCACATTCCCTTCACACCGCTTTCACAGCCAAACACACTCTGGCCATCTGCCTTTGCCTTGCCTCCCAGCACTCCCAACACACATTCTCAGGCTCACTCTCACTCTCACTACCGGCACAGACCACCTCCCAAAGTGCAAACGTCCAAGCCATTTCTCCCATACGATAGGCCTAAGGGCTTAGAGCTGTTGCTGGTCCTCACCTTCCCTTGACACCGCTTTCACAGCCAAACACACTCTGGCCATCTACCTTTGCCTTGCCTCCCAGCACTCCCAACACACTCTCACTCTCGGCACAGACCACCTCCCAAAGTGCCAACAACCAAGCGATTTCTGACGCACGCTACATCTAAGGGCTTAGAGCTGTTGCTGGTCCTCACCTTCCCTTGACACCGCTTTCACAGCCAAACACACTCTGCCCATCTGCCTTTACCTTGCCTCCCGGCACTGCCAACACACATTCTCAGGCTCACTCAGGCTCTCACTCTCACTCCCAGCACAGACCAACTCCCAAAGTGCAAACGTCCAAGCGATTTCTGACGCTCGCTACCTCTAAGGGCTTAGAGGTGTGGCTGGTCCTCACCTTCCCTTGACACCGCTTTCACAGCCAAACACACTCTGCCCATCTGCCTTTACCTTGCCTCCCGGCACTCCCAACACACTCTCACTCTCGGCACCCACCACCTCCCAAAGTGCCAACAACCAAGCGAGTTCTGACGCACGCTACATCTAAGGGCTTAGAGCAGATGCTGGTCCTCACCTTCCCTTGACACCGCTTTCACAGCCAAACACACTCTGGCCATCTGCCTTTGCCTTGCCTCCCAGCACTCCCAACACACATTCTCAGGCTCACTCTCACTCTCACTAACGGAACAGACCACTTCCCAAAGTGCAAACGTCCAAGCCATTTCTCCCATACGATAGGCCTAAGGGCTTAGAGCTGTTGCTGGTCCTCACCTTCCCTTGACACCGCTTTCACAGCCAAACACACTCTGCCCATCTGCCTTTGCCTTGCCTCCCGGCAATCCCAACACACTCTCACTCTCGGCACACACTACCTCCCAAAGTGCCAACAACCAAGCGAGTTCTGACGCACGCTACATCTAAGGGCTTAGAGCTGTTGCTGGTCCTCACCTTCCCTTGACACCGCTTTCACAGCCAAACACACTCTGCCCATCTGCCTTTACCTTGCCTCCCGGCACTGCCAACACACATTCTCAGGCTCACTCAGGCTCTCACTCTCACTCCCAGCACAGACCAACTCCCAAAGTGCAAACCTCCAAGCGATTTCTGACGCACGCTACATCTAAGGGCTTAGAGGTGTGGCTGGTCCTCACCTTCCCTTGACACCGCTTTCACAGCCAAACACACTCTGCCCATCTGCCTTTGCCTCAACTCGCACCACTCCCAACACACTCTCACTCTCGGCACACACCACCTCCCAAAGTGCCAACAACCAAGCGAGTTCTGACGCACGCTACATCTAAGGGCTTAGAGCAGATGCTGGTCCTCACCTTCCCTTGACACCGCTTTCACAGCCAAACACACTCTGCCCATCTGCCTTTGCCTCAACTCCCACCACTCCCAACACACTCTCACTCTTGGCACACACCACCTCCCAAAGTGCCAGCACCCAAGCGGTTTCTGACACACGCTACATCTAAGGGCTCAGAGCTTTTGCTGGTCATCACCTTCCCTTCACAGCGCTTTCACAGCCAAACACACTCTGCCCATCTAGCCTGGCTTTGCCTCCCAGCACTCCCAACACACATTCTCAGGCGCAATCTAACTCTCACTCCTGGCACAGACCACCTCCCAAAGTGCAGACGTGCAAGCCATTTCTCCCCTAGGATAGGCCTAAGGGCTTAGAGCTGTGGCTGGTCCTTACCTTCCCTTGACACCGCTTTCACAGCCAAACACACTCTGGGAATCTGCCCTGGCTTTGCCTCCCAGCACTCCCAACACACATTCTCAGGTGCAATCTCACTGTCACTCCCGGCACAGACCACCTCCCATAGTGACAACACGCAAGCCATTTCTCCCAGGCGACAGGCCTAAGGGCTTAGAGCTGTTGCTGGTCCTCACCTTCCCTTGACACCGCTTTCACAGACAAACACATTCTGCCCATCTGCCTTTGCCTTGCCTCACAGCACTCCCAACACACAGTCTCACTCTTGGCACAGACCACCTCCCAAAGTGCCAACACCCAAGCTATTTCGGAGGCACGCTACATGTAAGGGCTTAGAGCTGTTGATGGTCCTCACCTTCCCTTGACACCGCTTTCACAGCCAAACACACTCTGCCCATCTACCCTGGCTTTGCCTCCCAGCACTCCCAACACACATTCTCAGGTTCAATCTCACTCTCACTCCTGGCACAGACCACCTCCCAAAGTGCAAACACCCAAGCCATTTCTCCCATACGATAGGCCTAAGGGCTTAGAGCTGTTGCTGGTCCTCACCTTCCCTTGACACCGCTTTCACAGCCAAACACACTCTGCCCATCTGCCTTTGCCTTGCCTCCCAGCACTCCCAACACACTCTCACTACCGGCACAGACCACCTGCCAAAGTGCAAACACCCAAGCGATTTCTGACACACGCTACATCTAAGGGCTTAGAGCTGTTGCTGGTCCTCACCTTCCCTTGACACCGCTTTCACAGCCAAACACACTCTGCCCATCGGCCTTTGCCTTGCCTCCCAGCACTCCCAACACACATTCTCAGACTCAATCTCACTCTCACTCCCGGCACAGACCACTTCCCAAAGTGCAAACACCCAAGCCATTTCTCCCATACGATAGGCCTAAGGGCTTAGAGCTGATGCTGGTCCTCACATTCCCTTCACACCGCTTTCACAGCCAAACACACTCTGGCCATCTGCCTTTGCCTTGCCTACCAGCACTCCCAACACACATTCTCAGGCTCACTCTCACTCTCACTACCGGCACAGACCACCTCCCAAAGTGCAAACGTCCAAGCCATTTCTCCCATACGATAGGCCTAAGGGCTTAGAGCTGATGCTGGTCCTCACCTTCCCTTGACACCGCTTTCACAGCCAAACACACTCTGCCCATCTGCCTTTACCTTGCCTCCCGGCACTGCCAACACACATTCTCAGGCTCACTCAGGCTCTCACTCTCACTCCCAGCACAGACCAACTCCCAAAGTGCAAACCTCCAAGCGATTTCTGACGCTCGCTACATCTAAGGGCTTAGAGGTGTGGCTGGTCCTCACCTTCCCTTGACACCGCTTTCACAGCCAAACACACCATGCCCATCTGCCTTTACCTTGCCTCCCGGCACTCCCAACAACTCTCACTCTCGGCACACACCATCTCCCAAAGTGCCAACAACCAAGCGAGTTCTGACGCACGCTACATCTAAGGGCTTAGAGCAGATGCTGGTCCTCACCTTCCCTTGACACCGCTTTCACAGCCAAACACACTCTGCCCATCTGCCTTTGCCTTGCCTCCCAGCACTCCCAACACACATTCTCAGGCTCACTCTCACTCTCACTACCGGCACAGACCACCTCCCAAAGTGCAAACGTCCAAGCCATTTCTCCCATACGATAGGCCTAAGGGCTTAGAGCTGTTGCTGGTCCTCACCTTCCCTTGACACCGCTTTCACAGCCAAACACACTCTGCCCATCTACCTTTGCCTTGCCTCCCAACACTCCCATCACACTCTCACTCTCGGCACACACTACCTCCCAAAGTGCCAACAACCAAGCGAGTTCTGACGCACGCTACATCTAAGGGCTTAGAGCTGTTGCTGGTCCTCACCTTCCCTTGACACCACTTTCACAGCCAAACACACTCTGGCCATCTGCCTTTACCTTGCCTCCCGGCACTGCCAACACACATTCTCAGGCTCACTCAGGCTCTCACTCTCACTCCCAGCACAGACCAACTCCCAAAGTGCAAACCTCCAAGCGATTTCTGACGCACGCTACCTCTAAGGGCTTAGAGATGTGGCTGGTCCTCACCTTCCCTTGACACCGCTTTCACAGCCCAACACACTCTGCCCATCTAGCCTGGCTTTGCCTCCAGCACTCCCAACACACATTCTCAGGCTCAATATCAGTCTCACTCCCGGCATAGACCACCTCCCAAATTGCCAACACCAAAGCAATTTCTCACACACACTACATCTAAGGGCTTAGAGCTGTTGCTGGTCCTCACCTTCCCTTGACACCGCTTTCACAGCCAAACACACTCTGCCCATCTGCCTTTACCTTGCCTCCCGGCACTGCCAACACACATTCTCAGGCTCACTCAGGCTCTCACTCTCACTCCCAGCACAGACCAACTCCCAAAGTGCAAACGTCCAAGCGATTTCTGACGCTCGCTACCTCTAAGGGCTTAGAGGTGTGGCTGGTCCTCACCTTCCCTTGACACCGCTTTCACAGCCAAACACACTCTGCCCATCTGCCTTTACCTTGCCTCCCGGCACTCCCAACACACTCTCACTCTCGGCACCCACCACCTCCCAAAGTGCCAACAACCAAGCGAGTTCTGACGCACGCTACATCTAAGGGCTTAGAGCAGATGCTGGTCCTCACCTTCCCTTGACACCGCTTTCACAGCCAAACACACTCTGCCCATCTGCCTTTGCCTTGCCTCCCAGCACTCCCAACACACATTCTCAGGCTCACTCTCACTCTCACTAACGGAACAGACCACTTCCCAAAGTGCAAACGTCCAAGCCATTTCTCCCATACGATAGGCCTAAGGGCTTAGAGCTGTTGCTGGTCCTCACCTTCCCTTGACACCGCTTTCACAGCCAAACACACTCTGCCCATCTGCCTTTGCCTTGCCTCCCGGCAATCCCAACACACTCTCACTCTCGGCACACACTACCTCCCAAAGTGCCAACAACCAAGCGAGTTCTGACGCACGCTACATCTAAGGGCTTAGAGCTGTTGCTGGTCCTCACCTTCCCTTGACACCGCTTTCACAGCCAAACACACTCTGCCCATCTGCCTTTACCTTGCCTCCCGGCACTGCCAACACACATTCTCAGGCTCACTCAGGCTCTCACTCTCACTCCCAGCACAGACCAACTCCCAAAGTGCAAACGTCCAAGCGATTTCTGACGCACGCTACATCTAAGGGCTTAGAGATGTGGCTGGTCCTCACCTTCCCTTGACACCGCTTTCACAGCCAAACACACTCTGCCCATCTGCCTTTGCCTCAACTCGCACCACTCCCAACACACTCTCACTCTCGGCACACACCACCTCCCAAAGTGCCAACAACCAAGCGAGTTCTGACGCACGCTACATCTAAGGGCTTAGAGCAGATGCTGGTCCTCACCTTCCCTTGACACCGCTTTCACAGCCAAACACACTCTGGCCATCTGCCTTTGCCTCAACTCCCACCACTCCCAACACACTCTCACTCTCGGCACACACCACCTCCCAAAGTGCCAGCACCCAAGCGGTTTCTGACACACGCTACATCTAAGGGCTCAGAGCTGTTGCTGGTCATCACCTTCCCTTCACAGCGCTTTCACAGCCAAACACACTCTGCCCATCTAGCCTGGCTTTGCCTCCCAGCACTCCCAACACACATTCTCAGGCGCAATCTAACTCTCACTCCTGGCACAGACCACCTCCCAAAGTGCAGACGTGCAAGCCATTTCTCCCCTAGGATAGGCCTAAGGGCTTAGAGCTGTGGCTGGTCCTTACCTTCCCTTGACACCGCTTTCACAGCCAAACACACTCTGGGAATCTGCCCTGGCTTTGCCTCCCAGCACTCCCAACACACATTCTCAGGTGCAATCTCACTGTCACTCCCGGCACAGACCACCTCCCATAGTGACAACACGCAAGCCATTTCTCCCAGGCGACAGGCCTAAGGGCTTAGAGCTGTTGCTGGTCCTCACCTTCCCTTGACACCGCTTTCACAGACAAACACATTCTGCCCATCTGCCTTTGCCTTGCCTCACAGCACTCCCAACACACAGTCTCACTCTTGGCACAGACCACCTCCCAAAGTGCCAACACCCAAGCTATTTCGGAGGCACGCTACATGTAAGGGCTTAGAGCTGTTGCTGGTCCTCACCTTCCCTTGACACCGCTTTCACAGCCAAACACACTCTGCCCATCTACCCTGGCTTTGCCTCCCAGCACTCCCAACACACATTCTCAGGTTCAATCTCACTCTCACTCCTGGCACAGACCACCTCCCAAAGTGCAAACACCCAAGCCATTTCTCCCATACGATAGGCCTAAGGGCTTAGAGCTGTTGCTGGTCCTCACCTTCCCTTGACACCGCTTTCACAGCCAAACACACTCTGCCCATCTGCCTTTGCCTTGCCTCCCAGCACTCCCAACACACTCTCACTACCGGCACAGACCACCTGCCAAAGTGCAAACACCCAAGCGATTTCTGACACACGCTACATCTAAGGGCTTAGAGCTGTTGATGGTCCTCACCTTCCCTTGACACCGCTTTCACAGCCAAACACACTCTGCCCATCGGCCTTTGCCTTGCCTCCCAGCACTCCCAACACACATTCTCAGACTCAATCTCACTCTCACTCCCGGCACAGACCACTTCCCAAAGTGCAAACACCCAAGCCATTTCTCCCATACGATAGGCCTAAGGGCTTAGAGCTGATGCTGGTCCTCACATTCCCTTCACACCGCTTTCACAGCCAAACACACTCTGGCCATCTGCCTTTGCCTTGCCTACCAGCACCCCCAACACACATTCTCAGGCTCACTCTCACTCTCACTACCGGCACAGACCACCTCCCAAAGTGCAAACGTCCAAGCCATTTCTCCCATACGATAGGCCTAAGGGCTTAGAGCTGATGCTGGTCCTCACCTTCCCTTGACACCGCTTTCACAGCCAAACACACTCTGCCCATCTGCCTTTACCTTGCCTCCCGGCACTGCCAACACACATTCTCAGGCTCACTCAGGCTCTCACTCTCACTCCCAGCACAGACCAACTCCCAAAGTGCAAACGTCCAAGCGATTTCTGACGCTCGCTACATCTAAGGGCTTAGAGGTGTGGCTGGTCCTCACCTTCCCTTGACACCGCTTTCACAGCCAAACACACTCTGCCCATCTGCCTTTACCTTGCCTCCCGGCACTCCCAACACACTCTCACTCTCGGCACACACCATCTCCCAAAGTGCCAACAACCAAGCGAGTTCTGACGCACGCTACATCTAAGGGCTTAGAGCAGATGCTGGTCCTCACCTTCCCTTGACACCGCTTTCACAGCCAAACACACTCTGCCCATCTGCCTTTGCCTTGCCTCCCAGCACTCCCAACACACATTCTCAGGCTCACTCTCACTCTCACTAACGGAACAGACCACTTCCCAAAGTGCAAACGTCCAAGCCATTTCTCCCATACGATAGGCCTAAGGGCTTAGAGCTGTTGCTGGTCCTCACCTTCCCTTGACACCGCTTTCACAGCCAAACACACTCTGCCCATCTGCCTTTGCCTTGCCTCCCGGCAATCCCAACACACTCTCACTCTCGGCACACACTACCTCCCAAAGTGCCAACAACCAAGCGAGTTCTGACGCACGCTACATCTAAGGGCTTAGAGCTGTTGCTGGTCCTCACCTTCCCTTGACACCGCTTTCACAGCCAAACACACTCTGCCCATCTGCCTTTACCTTGCCTCCCGGCACTGCCAACACACATTCTCAGGCTCACTCAGGCTCTCACTCTCACTCCCAGCACAGACCAACTCCCAAAGTGCAAACCTCCAAGCGATTTCTGACGCACGCTACATCTAAGGGCTTAGAGATGTGGCTGGTCCTCACCTTCCCTTGACACCGCTTTCACAGCCAAACACACTCTGCCCATCTGCCTTTGCCTCAACTCGCACCACTCCCAACACACTCTCACTCTCGGCACACACCACCTCCCAAAGTGCCAACAACCAAGCGATTTCTGACGCACGCTACATCTAAGGGCTTAGAGCAGATGCTGGTCCTCACCTTCCCTTGACACCGCTTTCACAGCCAAACACACTCTGCCCATCTGCCTTTGCCTCAACTCCCACCACTCCCAACACACTCTCACTCTCGGCACACACCACCTCCCAAAGTGCCAGCACCCAAGCGGTTTCTGACACACGCTACATCTAAGGGCTCAGAGCTGTTGCTGGTCATCACCTTCCCTTCACAGCGCTTTCACAGCCAAAAACACTCTGCCCATCTAGCCTGGCTTTGCCTCCCAGCACTCCCAACACACATTCTCAGGCGCAATCTAACTCTCACTCCTGGCACAGACCACCTCCCAAAGTGCAGACGTGCAAGCCATTTCTCCCCTAGGATAGGCCTAAGGGCTTAGAGCTGTGGCTGGTCCTTACCTTCCCTTGACACCGCTTTCACAGCCAAACACACTCTGGGAATCTGCCCTGGCTTTGCCTCCCAGCACTCCCAACACACATTCTCAGGTGCAATCTCACTGTCACTCCCGGCACAGACCACCTCCCATAGTGACAACACGCAAGCCATTTCTCCCAGGCGACAGGCCTAAGGGCTTAGAGCTGTTGCTGGTCCTCACCTTCCCTTGACACCGCTTTCACAGACAAACACATTCTGCCCATCTGCCTTTGCCTTGCCTCACAGCACTCCCAACACACAGTCTCACTCTTGGCACAGACCACCTCCCAAAGTGCCAACACCCAAGCTATTTCGGAGGCACGCTACATGTAAGGGCTTAGAGCTGTTGCTGGTCCTCACCTTCCCTTGACACCGCTTTCACAGCCAAACACACTCTGCCCATCTACCCTGGCTTTGCCTCCCAGCACTCCCAACACACATTCTCAGGTTCAATCTCACTCTCACTCCCGGCACAGACCACTTCCCAAAGTGCAAACACCCAAGCCATTTCTCCCATACGATAGGCCTAAGGGCTTAGAGCTGATGCTGGTCCTCACATTCCCTTCACACCGCTTTCACAGCCAAACACACTCTGGCCATCTGCCTTTGCCTTGCCTCCCAGCACTCCCAACACACATTCTCAGGCTCACTCTCACTCTCACTACCGGCACAGACCACCTCCCAAAGTGCAAACGTCCAAGCCATTTCTCCCATACGATAGGCCTAAGGGCTTAGAGCTGTTGCTGGTCCTCACCTTCCCTTGACACCGCTTTCACAGCCAAACACACTCTGGCCATCTACCTTTGCCTTGCCTCCCAGCACTCCCATCACACTCTCACTCTCGGCACACACTACCTCCCAAAGTGCCAACAACCAAGCGAGTTCTGACGCACGCTACATCTAAGGGCTTAGAGCTGTTGCTGGTCCTCACCTTCCCTTGACACCACTTTCACAGCCAAACACACTCTGGCCATCTGCCTTTACCTTTCCTCCCGGCACTGCCAACACACATTCTCAGGCTCACTCAGGCTCTCACTCTCACTCCCAGCACAGACCAACTCCCAAAGTGCAAACCTCCAAGCGATTTCTGACGCACGCTACATCTAAGGGCTTAGAGATGTGGCTGGTCCTCACCTTCCCTTGACACCGCTTTCACAGCCCAACACACTCTGCCCATCTAGCCTGGCTTTGCCTCCAGCACTCCCAACACACATTCGCAGGCTCAATATCAGTCTCACTCCCGGCATAGACCACCTCCCAAATTGCCAACACCAAAGCAATTTCTCACACACACTACATCTAAGGCCTTAGAGCTGTTGCTGGTCCTCACCTTCCCTTGACACCGCTTTCACAGCCAAACACACTCTGCCCATCTGCCTTTACCTTGCCTCCCGGCACTGCCAACACACATTCTCAGGCTCACTCAGGCTCTCACTCTCACTCCCAGCACAGACCAACTCCCAAAGTGCAAACGTCCAAGCGATTTCTGACGCTCGCTACCTCTAAGGGCTTAGAGGTGTGGCTGGTCCTCACCTTCCCTTGACACCGCTTTCACAGCCAAACACACTCTGCCCATCTGCCTTTACCTTGCCTCCCGGCACTCCCAACACACTCTCACTCTCGGCACCCACCACCTCCCAAAGTGCCAACAACCAAGCGAGTTCTGACGCACGCTACATCTAAGGGCTTAGAGCAGATGCTGGTCCTCACCTTCCCTTGACACCGCTTTCACAGCCAAACACACTCTGCCCATCTGCCTTTGCCTTGCCTCCCAGCACTCCCAACACACATTCTCAGGCTCACTCTCACTCTCACTAACGGAACAGACCACTTCCCAAAGTGCAAACGTCCAAGCCATTTCTCCCATACGATAGGCCTAAGGGCTTAGAGCTGTTGCTGGTCCTCACCTTCCCTTGACACCGCTTTCACAGCCAAACACACTCTGCCCATCTGCCTTTGCCTTGCCTCCCGGCAATCCCAACACACTCTCACTCTCGGCACACACTACCTCCCAAAGTGCCAACAACCAAGCGAGTTCTGACGCACGCTACATCTAAGGGCTTAGAGCTGTTGCTGGTCCTCACCTTCCCTTGACACCGCTTTCACAGCCAAACACACTCTGCCCATCTGCCTTTACCTTGCCTCCCGGCACTGCCAACACACATTCTCAGGCTCACTCAGGCTCTCACTCTCACTCCCAGCACAGACCAACTCCCAAAGTGCAAACGTCCAAGCGATTTCTGACGCACGCTACATCTAAGGGCTTAGAGATGTGGCTGGTCCTCACCTTCCCTTGACACCGCTTTCACAGCCAAACACACTCTGCCCATCTGCCTTTGCCTCAACTCGCACCACTCCCAACACACTCTCACTCTCGGCACACAGCACCTCCCAAAGTGCCAACAACCAAGCGAGTTCTGACGCACGCTACATCTAAGGGCTTAGAGCAGATGCTGGTCCTCACCTTCCCTTGACACCGCTTTCACAGCCAAACACACTCTGGCCATCTGCCTTTGCCTCAACTCCCACCACTCCCAACACACTCTCACTCTCGGCACACACCACCTCCCAAAGTGCCAGCACCCAAGCGGTTTCTGACACACGCTACATCTAAGGGCTCAGAGCTGTTGCTGGTCATCACCTTCCCTTCACAGCGCTTTCACAGCCAAACACACTCTGCCCATCTAGCCTGGCTTTGCCTCCCAGCACTCCCAACACACATTCTCAGGCGCAATCTAACTCTCACTCCTGGCACAGACCACCTCCCAAAGTGCAGACGTGCAAGCCATTTCTCCCCTAGGATAGGCCTAAGGGCTTAGAGCTGTGGCTGGTCCTTACCTTCCCTTGACACCGCTTTCACAGCCAAACACACTCTGGGAATCTGCCCTGGCTTTGCCTCCCAGCACTCCCAACACACATTCTCAGGTGCAATCTCACTGTCACTCCCGGCACAGACCACCTCCCATAGTGACAACACGCAAGCCATTTCTCCCAGGCGACAGGCCTAAGGGCTTAGAGCTGTTGCTGGTCCTCACCTTCCCTTGACACCGCTTTCACAGACAAACACATTCTGCCCATCTGCCTTTGCCTTGCCTCACAGCACTCCCAACACACAGTCTCACTCTTGGCACAGACCACCTCCCAAAGTGCCAACACCCAAGCTATTTCGGAGGCACGCTACATGTAAGGGCTTAGAGCTGTTGCTGGTCCTCACCTTCCCTTGACACCGCTTTCACAGCCAAACACACTCTGCCCATCTACCCTGGCTTTGCCTCCCAGCACTCCCAACACACATTCTCAGGTTCAATCTCACTCTCACTCCTGGCACAGACCACCTCCCAAAGTGCAAACACCCAAGCCATTTCTCCCATACGATAGGCCTAAGGGCTTAGAGCTGTTGCTTGTCCTCACCTTCCCTTGACACCGCTTTCACAGCCAAACACACTCTGGCCATCTACCTTTGCCTTGCCTCCCAGCACTCCCAACACACTCTCACTACCGGCACAGACCACCTGCCAAAGTGCAAACACCCAAGCGATTTCTGACACACGCTACATCTAAGGGCTTAGAGCTGTTGATGGTCCTCACCTTCCCTTGACACCGCTTTCACAGCCAAACACACTCTGCCCATCGGCCTTTGCCTTGCCTCCCAGCACTCCCAACACACATTCTCAGACTCAATCTCACTCTCACTCCCGGCACAGACCACTTCCCAAAGTGCAAACACCCAAGCCATTTCTCCCATACGATAGGCCTAAGGGCTTAGAGCTGATGCTGGTCCTCACATTCCCTTCACACCGCTTTCACAGCCAAACACACTCTGGCCATCTGCCTTTGCCTTGCCTACCAGCACTCCCAACACACATTCTCAGGCTCACTCTCACTCTCACTACCGGCACAGACCACCTCCCAAAGTGCAAACGTCCAAGCCATTTCTCCCATACGATAGGCCTAAGGGCTTAGAGCTGATGCTGGTCCTCACCTTCCCTTGACACCGCTTTCACAGCCAAACACACTCTGGCCATCTACCTTTGCCTTGCCTCCCAGCACTCCCAACACACTCTCACTCTCGGCACACACCACCTCCCAAAGTGCCAACAACCAAGCGATTTCTGACGCACGCTACATCTAAGGGCTTAGAGCTGTTGCTGGTCCTCACCTTCCCTTGACACCGCTTTCACAGCCAAACACACTCTGGCCATCTGCCTTTACCTTGCCTCCCGGCACTGCCAACACACATTCTCAGGCTCACTCAGGCTCTCACTCTCACTCCCAGCACAGACCAACTCCCAAAGTGCAAACGTCCAAGCGATTTCTGACGCTCGCTACCTCTAAGGGCTTAGAGGTGTGGCTGGTCCTCACCTTCCCTTGACACCGCTTTCACAGCCAAACACACTCTGCCCATCTGCCTTTACCTTGCCTCCCGGCACTCCCAACACACTCTCACTCTCGGCACACACCATCTCCCAAAGTGCCAACAACCAAGCGAGTTCTGACGCACGCTACATCTAAGGGCTTAGAGCAGATGCTGGTCCTCACCTTCCCTTGACACCGCTTTCACAGCCAAACACACTCTGCCCATCTGCCTTTGCCTTGCCTCCCAGCACTCCCAACACACATTCTCAGGCTCACTCTCACTCTCACTAACGGAACAGACCACTTCCCAAAGTGCAAACGTCCAAGCCATTTCTCCCATACGATAGGCCTAAGGGCTTAGAGCTGTTGCTGGTCCTCACCTTCCCTTGACACCGCTTTCACAGCCAAACACACTCTGCCCATCTGCCTTTGCCTTGCCTCCCGGCAATCCCAACACACTCTCACTCTCGGCACACACTACCTCCCAAAGTGCCAACAACCAAGCGAGTTCTGACGCACGCTATATCTAAGGGCTTAGAGCTGTTGCTGGTCCTCACCTTCCCTTGACACCGCTTTCACAGCCAAACACACTCTGCCCATCTGCCTTTACCTTGCCTCCCGGCACTGCCAACACACATTCTCAGGCTCACTCAGGCTCTCACTCTCACTCCCAGCACAGACCAACTCCCAAAGTGCAAACCTCCAAGCGATTTCTGACGCACGCTACATCTAAGGGCTTAGAGATGTGGCTGGTCCTCACCTTCCCTTGACACCGCTTTCACAGCCAAACACACTCTGCCCATCTGCCTTTGCCTCAACTCGCACCACTCCCAACACACTCTCACTCTCGGCACACACCACCTCCCAAAGTGCCAACAACCAAGCGATTTCTGACGCACGCTACATCTAAGGGCTTAGAGCAGATGCTGGTCCTCACCTTCCCTTGACACCGCTTTCACAGCCAAACACACTCTGCCCATCTGCCTTTGCCTCAACTCCCACCACTCCCAACACACTCTCACTCTCGGCACACACCACCTCCCAAAGTGCCAGCACCCAAGCGGTTTCTGACACACGCTACATCTAAGGGCTCAGAGCTGTTGCTGGTCATCACCTTCCCTTCACAGCGCTTTCACAGCCAAAAACACTCTGCCCATCTAGCCTGGCTTTGCCTCCCAGCACTCCCAACACACATTCTCAGGCGCAATCTAACTCTCACTCCTGGCACAGACCACCTCCCAAAGTGCAGACGTGCAAGCCATTTCTCCCCTAGGATAGGCCTAAGGGCTTAGAGCTGTGGCTGGTCCTTACCTTCCCTTGACACCGCTTTCACAGCCAAACACACTCTGGGAATCTGCCCTGGCTTTGCCTCCCAGCACTCCCAACACACATTCTCAGGTGCAATCTCACTGTCACTCCCGGCACAGACCACCTCCCATAGTGACAACACGCAAGCCATTTCTCCCAGGCGACAGGCCTAAGGGCTTAGAGCTGTTGCTGGTCCTCACCTTCCCTTGACACCGCTTTCACAGACAAACACATTCTGCCCATCTGCCTTTGCCTTGCCTCACAGCACTCCCAACACACAGTCTCACTCTTGGCACAGACCACCTCCCAAAGTGCCAACACCCAAGCTATTTCGGAGGCACGCTACATGTAAGGGCTTAGAGCTGTTGCTGGTCCTCACCTTCCCTTGACACCGCTTTCACAGCCAAACACACTCTGCCCATCTACCCTGGCTTTGCCTCCCAGCACTCCCAACACACATTCTCAGGTTCAATCTCACTCTCACTCCCGGCACAGACCACTTCCCAAAGTGCAAACACCCAAGCCATTTCTCCCATACGATAGGCCTAAGGGCTTAGAGCTGATGCTGGTCCTCACATTCCCTTCACACCGCTTTCACAGCCAAACACACTCTGCCCATCTGCCTTTGCCTTGCCTCCCAGCACTCCCAACACACATTCTCAGGCTCACTCTCACTCTCACTACCGGCACAGACCACCTCCCAAAGTGCAAACGTCCAAGCCATTTCTCCCATACGATAGGCCTAAGGGCTTAGAGCTGTTGCTGGTCCTCACCTTCCCTTGACACCGCTTTCACAGCCAAACACACTCTGGCCATCTACCTTTGCCTTGCCTCCCAGCACTCCCAACACACTCTCACTCTCGGCACACACTACCTCCCAAAGTGCCAACAACCAAGCGAGTTCTGACGCACGCTACATCTAAGGGCTTAGAGCTGTTGCTGGTCCTCACCTTCCCTTGACACCACTTTCACAGCCAAACACACTCTGGCCATCTGCCTTTACCTTGCCTCCCGGCACTGCCAACACACATTCTCAGGCTCACTCAGGCTCTCACTCTCACTCCCAGCACAGACCAACTCCCAAAGTGCAAACCTCCAAGCGATTTCTGACGCACGCTACATCTAAGGGCTTAGAGATGTGGCTGGTCCTCACCTTCCCTTGACACCGCTTTCACAGCCAAACACACTCTGCCCATCTAGCCTGGCTTTGCCTCCAGCACTCCCAACACACATTCTCAGGCTCAATATCAGTCTCACTCCCGGCATAGACCACCTCCCAAATTGCCAACACCAAAGCAATTTCTCACACACACTACATCTAAGGGCTTAGAGCTGTTGCTGGTCCTCACCTTCCCTTGACACCGCTTTCACAGCCAAACACACTCTGCCCATCTGCCTTTACCTTGCCTCCCGGCACTGCCAACACACATTCTCAGGCTCACTCAGGCTCTCACTCTCACTCCCAGCACAGACCAACTCCCAAAGTGCAAACGTCCAAGCGATTTCTGACGCTCGCTACCTCTAAGGGCTTAGAGGTGTGGCTGGTCCTCACCTTCCCTTGACACCGCTTTCACAGCCAAACACACTCTGCCCATCTGCCTTTACCTTGCCTCCCGGCAATCCCAACACACTCTCACTCTCGGCACACACTACCTCCCAAAGTGCCAACAACCAAGCGAGTTCTGACGCACGCTACATCTAAGGGCTTAGAGCTGTTGCTGGTCCTCACCTTCCCTTGACACCGCTTTCACAGCCAAACACACTCTGCCCATCTGCCTTTACCTTGCCTCCCGGCACTGCCAACACACATTCTCAGGCTCACTCAGGCTCTCACTCTCACTCCCAGCACAGACCAACTCCCAAAGTGCAAACGTCCAAGCGATTTCTGACGCACGCTACATCTAAGGGCTTAGAGATGTGGCTGGTCCTCACCTTCCCTTGACACCGCTTTCACAGCCAAACACACTCTGCCCATCTGCCTTTGCCTCAACTCGCACCACTCCCAACACACTCTCACTCTCGGCACACACCACCTCCCAAAGTGCCAACAACCAAGCGAGTTCTGACGCACGCTACATCTAAGGGCTTAGAGCAGATGCTGGTCCTCACCTTCCCTTGACACCGCTTTCACAGCCAAACACACTCTGCCCATCTGCCTTTGCCTCAACTCCCACCACTCCCAACACACTCTCACTCTCGGCACACACCACCTCCCAAAGTGCCAGCACCCAAGCGGTTTCTGACACACGCTACATCTAAGGGCTCAGAGCTGTTGCTGGTCATCACCTTCCCTTCACAGCGCTTTCACAGCCAAACACACTCTGCCCATCTAGCCTGGCTTTGCCTCCCAGCACTCCCAACACACATTCTCAGGCGCAATCTAACTCTCACTCCTGGCACAGACCACCTCCCAAAGTGCAGACGTGCAAGCCATTTCTCCCCTAGGATAGGCCTAAGGGCTTAGAGCTGTGGCTGGTCCTTACCTTCCCTTGACACCGCTTTCACAGCCAAACACACTCTGGGAATCTGCCCTGGCTTTGCCTCCCAGCACTCCCAACACACATTCTCAGGTGCAATCTCACTGTCACTCCCGGCACAGACCACCTCCCATAGTGACAACACGCAAGCCATTTCTCCCAGGCGACAGGCCTAAGGGCTTAGAGCTGTTGCTGGTCCTCACCTTCCCTTGACACCGCTTTCACAGACAAACACATTCTGCCCATCTGCCTTTGCCTTGCCTCACAGCACTCCCAACACACAGTCTCACTCTTGGCACAGACCACCTCCCAAAGTGCCAACACCCAAGCTATTTCGGAGGCACGCTACATGTAAGGGCTTAGAGCTGTTGCTGGTCCTCACCTTCCCTTGACACCGCTTTCACAGCCAAACACACTCTGCCCATCTACCCTGGCTTTGCCTCCCAGCACTCCCAACACACATTCTCAGGCTCACTCTCACTCTCACTACCGGCACAGACCACCTCCCAAAGTGCAAACGTCCAAGCCATTTCTCCCATACGATAGGCCTAAGGGCTTAGAGCTGATGCTGGTCCTCACCTTCCCTTGACACCGCTTTCACAGCCAAACACACTCTGCCCATCTGCCTTTACCTTGCCTCCCGGCACTGCCAACACACATTCTCAGGCTCACTCAGGCTCTCACTCTCACTCCCAGCACAGACCAACTCCCAAAGTGCAAACGTCCAAGCGATTTCTGACGCTCGCTACATCTAAGGGCTTAGAGGTGTGGCTGGTCCTCACCTTCCCTTGACACCGCTTTCACAGCCAAACACACTCTGCCCATCTGCCTTTACCTTGCCTCCCGGCACTCCCAACACACTCTCACTCTCGGCACACACCATCTCCCAAAGTGCCAACAACCAAGCGAGTTCTGACGCACGCTACATCTAAGGGCTTAGAGCAGATGCTGGTCCTCACCTTCCCTTGACACCGCTTTCACAGCCAAACACACTCTGGCCATCTGCCTTTGCCTTGCCTCCCAGCACTCCCAACACACATTCTCAGGCTCACTCTCACTCTCACTAACGGAACAGACCACTTCCCAAAGTGCAAACGTCCAAGCCATTTCTCCCATACGATAGGCCTAAGGGCTTAGAGCTGTTGCTGGTCCTCACCTTCCCTTGACACCGCTTTCACAGCCAAACACACTCTGCCCATCTGCCTTTGCCTTGCCTCCCGGCAATCCCAACACACTCTCACTCTCGGCACACACTACCTCCCAAAGTGCCAACAACCAAGCGAGTTCTGACGCACGCTACATCTAAGGGCTTAGAGCTGTTGCTGGTCCTCACCTTCCCTTGACACCGCTTTCACAGCCAAACACACTCTGCCCATCTGCCTTTACCTTGCCTCCCGGCACTGCCAACACACATTCTCAGGCTCACTCAGGCTCTCACTCTCACTCCCAGCACAGACCAACTCCCAAAGTGCAAACCTCCAAGCGATTTCTGACGCACGCTACATCTAAGGGCTTAGAGATGTGGCTGGTCCTCACCTTCCCTTGACACCGCTTTCACAGCCAAACACACTCTGCCCATCTGCCTTTGCCTCAACTCGCACCACTCCCAACACACTCTCACTCTCGGCACACACCACCTCCCAAAGTGCCAACAACCAAGCGAGTTCTGACGCACGCTACATCTAAGGGCTTAGAGCAGATGCTGGTCCTCACCTTCCCTTGACACCGCTTTCACAGCCAAACACACTCTGGCCATCTGCCTTTGCCTCAACTCCCACCACTCCCAACACACTCTCACTCTCGGCACACACCACCTCCCAAAGTGCCAGCACCCAAGCGGTTTCTGACACACGCTACATCTAAGGGCTCAGAGCTGTTGCTGGTCATCACCTTCCCTTCACAGCGCTTTCACAGCCAAAAACACTCTGCCCATCTAGCCTGGCTTTGCCTCCCAGCACTCCCAACACACATTCTCAGGCGCAATCTAACTCTCACTCCTGGCACAGACCACCTCCCAAAGTGCAGACGTGCAAGCCATTTCTCCCCTAGGATAGGCCTAAGGGCTTAGAGCTGTGGCTGGTCCTTACCTTCCCTTGACACCGCTTTCACAGCCAAACACACTCTGGGAATCTGCCCTGGCTTTGCCTCCCAGCACTCCCAACACACATTCTCAGGTGCAATCTCACTGTCACTCCCGGCACAGACCACCTCCCATAGTGACAACACGCAAGCCATTTCTCCCAGGCGACAGGCCTAAGGGCTTAGAGCTGTTGCTGGTCCTCACCTTCCCTTGACACCGCTTTCACAGACAAACACATTCTGCCCATCTGCCTTTGCCTTGCCTCACAGCACTCCCAACACACAGTCTCACTCTTGGCACAGACCACCTCCCAAAGTGCCAACACCCAAGCTATTTCGGAGGCACGCTACATGTAAGGGCTTAGAGCTGTTGCTGGTCCTCACCTTCCCTTGACACCGCTTTCACAGCCAAACACACTCTGCCCATCTACCCTGGCTTTGCCTCCCAGCACTCCCAACACACATTCTCAGGTTCAATCTCACTCTCACTCCCGGCACAGACCACTTCCCAAAGTGCAAACACCCAAGCCATTTCTCCCATACGATAGGCCTAAGGGCTTAGAGCTGATGCTGGTCCTCACATTCCCTTCACACCGCTTTCACAGCCAAACACACTCTGGCCATCTGCCTTTGCCTTGCCTCCCAGCACTCCCAACACACATTCTCAGGCTCACTCTCACTCTCACTACCGGCACAGACCACCTCCCAAAGTGCAAACGTCCAAGCCATTTCTCCCATACGATAGGCCTAAGGGCTTAGAGCTGTTGCTGGTCCTCACCTTCCCTTGACACCGCTTTCACAGCCAAACACACTCTGGCCATCTACCTTTGCCTTGCCTCCCAGCACTCCCATCACACTCTCACTCTCGGCACACACTACCTCCCAAAGTGCCAACAACCAAGCGAGTTCTGACGCACGCTACATCTAAGGGCTTAGAGCTGTTGCTGGTCCTCACCTTCCCTTGACACCACTTTCACAGCCAAACACACTCTGGCCATCTGCCTTTACCTTGCCTCCCGGCACTGCCAACACACATTCTCAGGCTCACTCAGGCTCTCACTCTCACTCCCAGCACAGACCAACTCCCAAAGTGCAAACCTCCAAGCGATTTCTGACGCACGCTACATCTAAGGGCTTAGAGATGTGGCTGGTCCTCACCTTCCCTTGACACCGCTTTCACAGCCCAACACACTCTGCCCATCTAGCCTGGCTTTGCCTCCAGCACTCCCAACACACATTCTCAGGCTCAATATCAGTCTCATTCCGGCATAGACCACCTCCCAAATTGCCAACACCAAAGCAATTTCTCACACACACTACATCTAAGGGCTTAGAGCTGTTGCTGGTCCTCACCTTCCCTTGACACCGCTTTCACAGCCAAACACACTCTGCCCATCTGCCTTTACCTTGCCTCCCGGCACTGCCAACACACATTCTCAGGCTCACTCAGGCTCTCACTCTCACTCCCAGCACAGACCAACTCCCAAAGTGCAAACCTCCAAGCGATTTCTGACGCTCGCTACCTCTAAGGGCTTAGAGGTGTGGCTGGTCCTCACCTTCCCTTGACACCGCTTTCACAGCCAAACACACTCTGCCCATCTGCCTTTACCTTGCCTCCCGGCACTCCCAACACACTCTCACTCTCGGCACCCACCACCTCCCAAAGTGCCAACAACCAAGCGAGTTCTGACGCACGCTACATCTAAGGGCTTAGAGCAGATGCTGGTCCTCACCTTCCCTTGACACCGCTTTCACAGCCAAACACACTCTGCCCATCTGCCTTTGCCTTGCCTCCCAGCACTCCCAACACACATTCTCAGGCTCACTCTCACTCTCACTAACGGAACAGACCACTTCCCAAAGTGCAAACGTCCAAGCCATTTCTCCCATACGATAGGCCTAAGGGCTTAGAGCTGTTGCTGGTCCTCACCTTCCCTTGACACCGCTTTCACAGCCAAACACACTCTGCCCATCTGCCTTTGCCTTGCCTCCCGGCAATCCCAACACACTCTCACTCTCGGCACACACTACCTCCCAAAGTGCCAACAACCAAGCGAGTTCTGACGCACGCTACATCTAAGGGCTTAGAGCTGTTGCTGGTCCTCACCTTCCCTTGACACCGCTTTCACAGCCAAACACACTCTGCCCATCTGCCTTTACCTTGCCTCCCGGCACTGCCAACACACATTCTCAGGCTCACTCAGGCTCTCACTCTCACTCCCAGCACAGACCAACTCCCAAAGTGCAAACCTCCAAGCGATTTCTGACGCACGCTACATCTAAGGGCTTAGAGATGTGGCTGGTCCTCACCTTCCCTTGACACCGCTTTCACAGCCAAACACACTCTGCCCATCTGCCTTTGCCTCAACTCGCACCACTCCCAACACACTCTCACTCTCGGCACACAGCACCTCCCAAAGTGCCAACAACCAAGCGAGTTCTGACGCACGCTACATCTAAGGGCTTAGAGCAGATGCTGGTCCTCACCTTCCCTTGACACCGCTTTCACAGCCAAACACACTCTGGCCATCTGCCTTTGCCTCAACTCCCACCACTCCCAACACACTCTCACTCTCGGCACACACCACCTCCCAAAGTGCCAGCACCCAAGCGGTTTCTGACACACGCTACATCTAAGGGCTCAGAGCTGTTGCTGGTCATCACCTTCCCTTCACAGCGCTTTCACAGCCAAACACACTCTGCCCATCTAGCCTGGCTTTGCCTCCCAGCACTCCCAACACACATTCTCAGGCGCAATCTAACTCTCACTCCTGGCACAGACCACCTCCCAAAGTGCAGACGTGCAAGCCATTTCTCCCCTAGGATAGGCCTAAGGGCTTAGAGCTGTGGCTGGTCCTTACCTTCCCTTGACACCGCTTTCACAGCCAAACACACTCTGGGAATCTGCCCTGGCTTTGCCTCCCAGCACTCCCAACACACATTCTCAGGTGCAATCTCACTGTCACTCCCGGCACAGACCACCTCCCATAGTGACAACACGCAAGCCATTTCTCCCAGGCGACAGGCCTAAGGGCTTAGAGCTGTTGCTGGTCCTCACCTTCCCTTGACACCGCTTTCACAGACAAACACATTCTGCCCATCTGCCTTTGCCTTGCCTCACAGCACTCCCAACACACAGTCTCACTCTTGGCACAGACCACCTCCCAAAGTGCCAACACCCAAGCTATTTCGGAGGCACGCTACATGTAAGGGCTTAGAGCTGTTGCTGGTCCTCACCTTCCCTTGACACCGCTTTCACAGCCAAACACACTCTGCCCATCTACCCTGGCTTTGCCTCCCAGCACTCCCAACACACATTCTCAGGTTCAATCTCACTCTCACTCCTGGCACAGACCACCTCCCAAAGTGCAAACACCCAAGCCATTTCTCCCATACGATAGGCCTAAGGGCTTAGAGCTGTTGCTTGTCCTCACCTTCCCTTGACACCGCTTTCACAGCCAAACACACTCTGGCCATCTACCTTTGCCTTGCCTCCCAGCACTCCCAACACACTCTCACTACCGGCACAGACCACCTGCCAAAGTGCAAACACCCAAGCGATTTCTGACACACGCTACATCTAAGGGCTTAGAGCTGTTGATGGTCCTCACCTTCCCTTGACACCGCTTTCACAGCCAAACACACTCTGCCCATCGGCCTTTGCCTTGCCTCCCAGCACTCCCAACACACATTCTCAGACTCAATCTCACTCTCACTCCCGGCACAGACCACTTCCCAAAGTGCAAACACCCAAGCCATTTCTCCCATACGATAGGCCTAAGGGCTTAGAGCTGATGCTGGTCCTCACATTCCCTTCACACCGCTTTCACAGCCAAACACACTCTGGCCATCTGCCTTTGCCTTGCCTACCAGCACTCCCAACACACATTCTCAGGCTCACTCTCACTCTCACTACCGGCACAGACCACCTCCCAAAGTGCAAACGTCCAAGCCATTTCTCCCATACGATAGGCCTAAGGGCTTAGAGCTGATG
This sequence comes from Pelecanus crispus, assembly GCF_030463565.1. Classification (NCBI taxonomy): domain Eukaryota; kingdom Metazoa; phylum Chordata; class Aves; order Pelecaniformes; family Pelecanidae; genus Pelecanus; species Pelecanus crispus. The sequence continues at coordinate 738,248 of NW_027461445.1, read as the reverse complement.
CTGGTCCTCACCTTCCCTTGACACCGCTTTCACAGCCAAACACACTCTGGCCATCTACCTTTGCCTTGCCTCCCAGCACTCCCAACACACTCTCACTCTCGGCACACACCACCTCCCAAAGTGCCAACAACCAAGCGATTTCTGACGCACGCTACATCTAAGGGCTTAGAGCTGTTGCTGGTCCTCACCTTCCCTTGACACCGCTTTCACAGCCAAACACACTCTGGCCATCTGCCTTTACCTTGCCTCCCGGCACTGCCAACACACATTCTCAGGCTCACTCAGGCTCTCACTCTCACTCCCAGCACAGACCAACTCCCAAAGTGCAAACGTCCAAGCGATTTCTGACGCTCGCTACCTCTAAGGGCTTAGAGGTGTGGCTGGTCCTCACCTTCCCTTGACACCGCTTTCACAGCCAAACACACTCTGCCCATCTGCCTTTACCTTGCCTCCCGGCACTCCCAACACACTCTCACTCTCGGCACACACCATCTCCCAAAGTGCCAACAACCAAGCGAGTTCTGACGCACGCTACATCTAAGGGCTTAGAGCAGATGCTGGTCCTCACCTTCCCTTGACACCGCTTTCACAGCCAAACACACTCTGCCCATCTGCCTTTGCCTTGCCTCCCAGCACTCCCAACACACATTCTCAGGCTCACTCTCACTCTCACTAACGGAACAGACCACTTCCCAAAGTGCAAACGTCCAAGCCATTTCTCCCATACGATAGGCCTAAGGGCTTAGAGCTGTTGCTGGTCCTCACCTTCCCTTGACACCGCTTTCACAGCCAAACACACTCTGCCCATCTGCCTTTGCCTTGCCTCCCGGCAATCCCAACACACTCTCACTCTCGGCACACACTACCTCCCAAAGTGCCAACAACCAAGCGAGTTCTGACGCACGCTATATCTAAGGGCTTAGAGCTGTTGCTGGTCCTCACCTTCCCTTGACACCGCTTTCACAGCCAAACACACTCTGCCCATCTGCCTTTACCTTGCCTCCCGGCACTGCCAACACACATTCTCAGGCTCACTCAGGCTCTCACTCTCACTCCCAGCACAGACCAACTCCCAAAGTGCAAACGTCCAAGCGATTTCTGACGCACGCTACATCTAAGGGCTTAGAGATGTGGCTGGTCCTCACCTTCCCTTGACACCGCTTTCACAGCCAAACACACTCTGCCCATCTGCCTTTGCCTCAACTCGCACCACTCCCAACACACTCTCACTCTCGGCACACACCACCTCCCAAAGTGCCAACAACCAAGCGATTTCTGACGCACGCTACATCTAAGGGCTTAGAGCAGATGCTGGTCCTCACCTTCCCTTGACACCGCTTTCACAGCCAAACACACTCTGCCCATCTGCCTTTGCCTCAACTCCCACCACTCCCAACACACTCTCACTCTCGGCACACACCACCTCCCAAAGTGCCAGCACCCAAGCGGTTTCTGACACACGCTACATCTAAGGGCTCAGAGCTGTTGCTGGTCATCACCTTCCCTTCACAGCGCTTTCACAGCCAAAAACACTCTGCCCATCTAGCCTGGCTTTGCCTCCCAGCACTCCCAACACACATTCTCAGGCGCAATCTAACTCTCACTCCTGGCACAGACCACCTCCCAAAGTGCAGACGTGCAAGCCATTTCTCCCCTAGGATAGGCCTAAGGGCTTAGAGCTGTGGCTGGTCCTTACCTTCCCTTGACACCGCTTTCACAGCCAAACACACTCTGGGAATCTGCCCTGGCTTTGCCTCCCAGCACTCCCAACACACATTCTCAGGTGCAATCTCACTGTCACTCCCGGCACAGACCACCTCCCATAGTGACAACACGCAAGCCATTTCTCCCAGGCGACAGGCCTAAGGGCTTAGAGCTGTTGCTGGTCCTCACCTTCCCTTGACACCGCTTTCACAGACAAACACATTCTGCCCATCTGCCTTTGCCTTGCCTCACAGCACTCCCAACACACAGTCTCACTCTTGGCACAGACCACCTCCCAAAGTGCCAACACCCAAGCTATTTCGGAGGCACGCTACATGTAAGGGCTTAGAGCTGTTGCTGGTCCTCACCTTCCCTTGACACCGCTTTCACAGCCAAACACACTCTGCCCATCTACCCTGGCTTTGCCTCCCAGCACTCCCAACACACATTCTCAGGTTCAATCTCACTCTCACTCCCGGCACAGACCACTTCCCAAAGTGCAAACACCCAAGCCATTTCTCCCATACGATAGGCCTAAGGGCTTAGAGCTGATGCTGGTCCTCACATTCCCTTCACACCGCTTTCACAGCCAAACACACTCTGGCCATCTGCCTTTGCCTTGCCTCCCAGCACTCCCAACACACATTCTCAGGCTCACTCTCACTCTCACTACCGGCACAGACCACCTCCCAAAGTGCAAACGTCCAAGCCATTTCTCCCATACGATAGGCCTAAGGGCTTAGAGCTGTTGCTGGTCCTCACCTTCCCTTGACACCGCTTTCACAGCCAAACACACTCTGGCCATCTACCTTTGCCTTGCCTCCCAGCACTCCCAACACACTCTCACTCTCGGCACACACTACCTCCCAAAGTGCCAACAACCAAGCGAGTTCTGACGCACGCTACATCTAAGGGCTTAGAGCTGTTGCTGGTCCTCACCTTCCCTTGACACCACTTTCACAGCCAAACACACTCTGGCCATCTGCCTTTACCTTGCCTCCCGGCACTGCCAACACACATTCTCAGGCTCACTCAGGCTCTCACTCTCACTCCCAGCACAGACCAACTCCCAAAGTGCAAACGTCCAAGCGATTTCTGACGCACGCTACATCTAAGGGCTTAGAGATGTGGCTGGTCCTCACCTTCCCTTGACACCGCTTTCACAGCCAAACACACTCTGCCCATCTAGCCTGGCTTTGCCTCCAGCACTCCCAACACACATTCTCAGGCTCAATATCAGTCTCACTCCCGGCATAGACCACCTCCCAAATTGCCAACACCAAAGCAATTTCTCACACACACTACATCTAAGGGCTTAGAGCTGTTGCTGGTCCTCACCTTCCCTTGACACCGCTTTCACAGCCAAACACACTCTGCCCATCTGCCTTTACCTTGCCTCCCGGCACTGCCAACACACATTCTCAGGCTCACTCAGGCTCTCACTCTCACTCCCAGCACAGACCAACTCCCAAAGTGCAAACGTCCAAGCGATTTCTGACGCTCGCTACCTCTAAGGGCTTAGAGGTGTGGCTGGTCCTCACCTTCCCTTGACACCGCTTTCACAGCCAAACACACTCTGCCCATCTGCCTTTACCTTGCCTCCCGGCACTCCCAACACACTCTCACTCTCGGCACACACTACCTCCCAAAGTGCCAACAACCAAGCGAGTTCTGACGCACGCTACATCTAAGGGCTTAGAGCTGTTGCTGGTCCTCACCTTCCCTTGACACCGCTTTCACAGCCAAACACACTCTGCCCATCTGCCTTTACCTTGCCTCCCGGCACTGCCAACACACATTCTCAGGCTCACTCAGGCTCTCACTCTCACTCCCAGCACAGACCAACTCCCAAAGTGCAAACGTCCAAGCGATTTCTGACGCACGCTACATCTAAGGGCTTAGAGATGTGGCTGGTCCTCACCTTCCCTTGACACCGCTTTCACAGCCAAACACACTCTGCCCATCTGCCTTTGCCTCAACTCGCACCACTCCCAACACACTCTCACTCTCGGCACACACCACCTCCCAAAGTGCCAACAACCAAGCGAGTTCTGACGCACGCTACATCTAAGGGCTTAGAGCAGATGCTGGTCCTCACCTTCCCTTGACACCGCTTTCACAGCCAAACACACTCTGCCCATCTGCCTTTGCCTCAACTCCCACCACTCCCAACACACTCTCACTCTCGGCACACACCACCTCCCAAAGTGCCAGCACCCAAGCGGTTTCTGACACACGCTACATCTAAGGGCTCAGAGCTGTTGCTGGTCATCACCTTCCCTTCACAGCCAAACACACTCTGCCCATCTAGCCTGGCTTTGCCTCCCAGCACTCCCAACACACATTCTCAGGCGCAATCTAACTCTCACTCCTGGCACAGACCACCTCCCAAAGTGCAGACGTGCAAGCCATTTCTCCCCTAGGATAGGCCTAAGGGCTTAGAGCTGTGGCTGGTCCTTACCTTCCCTTGACACCGCTTTCACAGCCAAACACACTCTGGGAATCTGCCCTGGCTTTGCCTCCCAGCACTCCCAACACACATTCTCAGGTGCAATCTCACTGTCACTCCCGGCACAGACCACCTCCCATAGTGACAACACGCAAGCCATTTCTCCCAGGCGACAGGCCTAAGGGCTTAGAGCTGTTGCTGGTCCTCACCTTCCCTTGACACCGCTTTCACAGACAAACACATTCTGCCCATCTGCCTTTGCCTTGCCTCACAGCACTCCCAACACACAGTCTCACTCTTGGCACAGACCACCTCCCAAAGTGCCAACACCCAAGCTATTTCGGAGGCACGCTACATGTAAGGGCTTAGAGCTGTTGCTGGTCCTCACCTTCCCTTGACACCGCTTTCACAGCCAAACACACTCTGCCCATCTACCCTGGCTTTGCCTCCCAGCACTCCCAACACACATTCTCAGGCTCACTCTCACTCTCACTCCTGGCACAGACCACCTCCCAAAGTGCAAACACCCAAGCCATTTCTCCCATACGATAGGCCTAAGGGCTTAGAGCTGTTGCTGGTCCTCACCTTCCCTTGACACCGCTTTCACAGCCAAACACACTCTGGCCATCTACCTTTGCCTTGCCTCCCAGCACTCCCAACACACTCTCACTACCGGCACAGACCACCTGCCAAAGTGCAAACACCCAAGCGATTTCTGACACACGCTACATCTAAGGGCTTAGAGCTGTTGCTGGTCCTCACCTTCCCTTGACACCGCTTTCACAGCCAAACACACTCTGCCCATCGGCCTTTGCCTTGCCTCCCAGCACTCCCAACACACATTCTCAGACTCAATCTCACTCTCACTCCCGGCACAGACCACTTCCCAAAGTGCAAACACCCAAGCCATTTCTCCCATACGATAGGCCTAAGGGCTTAGAGCTGATGCTGGTCCTCACATTCCCTTCACACCGCTTTCACAGCCAAACACACTCTGGCCATCTGCCTTTGCCTTGCCTACCAGCACTCCCAACACACATTCTCAGGCTCACTCTCACTCTCACTACCGGCACAGACCACCTCCCAAAGTGCAAACGTCCAAGCCATTTCTCCCATACGATAGGCCTAAGGGCTTAGAGCTGATGCTGGTCCTCACCTTCCCTTGACACCGCTTTCACAGCCAAACACACTCTGGCCATCTACCTTTGCCTTGCCTCCCAGCACTCCCAACACACTCTCACTCTCGGCACACACCACCTCCCAAAGTGCCAACAACCAAGCGATTTCTGACGCACGCTACATCTAAGGGCTTAGAGCTGTTGCTGGTCCTCACCTTCCCTTGACACCGCTTTCACAGCCAAACACACTCTGGCCATCTGCCTTTACCTTGCCTCCCGGCACTGCCAACACACATTCTCAGGCTCACTCAGGCTCTCACTCTCACTCCCAGCACAGACCAACTCCCAAAGTGCAAACGTCCAAGCGATTTCTGACGCTCGCTACCTCTAAAGGCTTAGAGGTGTGGCTGGTCCTCACCTTCCCTTGACACCGCTTTCACAGCCAAACACACTCTGCCCATCTGCCTTTACCTTGCCTCCCGGCACTCCCAACACACTCTCACTCTCGGCACACACCACCTCCCAAAGTGCCAACAACCAAGCGAGTTCTGACGCACGCTACATCTAAGGGCTTAGAGCAGATGCTGGTCCTCACCTTCCCTTGACACCGCTTTCACAGCCAAACACACTCTGCCCATCTGCCTTTGCCTTGCCTCCCAGCACTCCCAACACACATTCTCAGGCTCACTCTCACTCTCACTAACGGAACAGACCACTTCCCAAAGTGCAAACGTCCAAGCCATTTCTCCCATACGATAGGCCTAAGGGCTTAGAGCTGTTGCTGGTCCTCACCTTCCCTTGACACCGCTTTCACAGCCAAACACACTCTGCCCATCTGCCTTTGCCTTGCCTCCCGGCAATCCCAACACACTCTCACTCTCGGCACACGCTACCTCCCAAAGTGCCAACAACCAAGCGAGTTCTGACGCACGCTACATCTAAGGGCTTAGAGCTGTTGCTGGTCCTCACCTTCCCTTGACACCGCTTTCACAGCCAAACACACTCTGCCCATCTGCCTTTGCCTTGCCTCCCAGCACTCCCAACACACTCTCACTACCGGCACAGACCACCTGCCAAAGTGCAAACACCCAAGCGATTTCTGACACACGCTACATCTAAGGGCTTAGAGTTGTAGATGGTCCTCACCTTCCCTTGACACCGCTTTCACAGCCAAACACACTCTGGCCATCTGCCTTTGCCTTGCCTCCCAGCACTCCCAACACACATTCTCAGACTCAGTCTCACTCTCACTCCCGGCACAGACCACCTCCCAAAGTGCAAACACCCAAGCCATTTCTCCCATACGATAGGCCTAAGGGCTTAGAGCTGATGCTGGTCCTCACATTCCCTTCACACCGCTTTCACAGCCAAACACACTCTGGCCATCTGCCTTTGCCTTGCCTACCAGCACTCCCAACACACATTCTCAGGCTCACTCTCACTCTCACTACCGGCACAGACCACCTCCCAAAGTGCAAACGTCCAAGCCATTTCTCCCATACGATAGGCCTAAGGGCTTAGAGCTGTTGCTGGTCCTCACCTTCCCTTGACACCGCTTTCACAGCCAAACACACTCTGGCCATCTACCTTTGCCTCAACTCCCACCACTCCCAACACACTCTCACTCTCGGCACAGACCACCTCCCAAAGTGCCAACAACCAAGCGATTTCTGACGCACGCTACATCTAAGGGCTTAGAGCTGTTGCTGGTCCTCACCTTCCCTTGACACCGCTTTCACAGCCAAACACACTCTGCCCATCTGCCTTTACCTTGCCTCCCGGCACTGCCAACACACATTCTCAGGCTCACTCAGGCTCTCACTCTCACTCCCAGCACAGACCAACTCCCAAAGTGCAAACGTCCAAGCGATTTCTGACGCACGCTACATCTAAGGGCTTAGAGATGTGGCTGGTCCTCACCTTCCCTTGACACCGCTTTCACAGCCAAACACACTCTGCCCATCTAGCCTGGCTTTGCCTCCAGCACTCCCAACACACATTCTCAGGCTCAATATCAGTCTCACTCCCGGCATAGACCACCTCCCAAATTGCCAACACCAAAGCAATTTCTCACACACACTACACCTAAGGGCTTAGAGCAGATGCTGGTCCTCACCTTCCCTTGACACCGCTTTCACAGCCAAACACACTCTGCCCATCTGCCTTTGCCTTGCCTCCCAGCACTCCCAACACACATTCTCAGGCTCACTCTCACTCTCACTAACGGAACAGACCACTTCCCAAAGTGCAAACGTCCAAGCCATTTCTCCCATACGATAGGCCTAAGGGCTTAGAGCTGTTGCTGGTCCTCACCTTCCCTTGACACCGCTTTCACAGCCAAACACACTCTGCCCATCTGCCTTTGCCTTGCCTCCCGGCAATCCCAACACACTCTCACTCTCGGCACACGCTACCTCCCAAAGTGCCAACAACCAAGCGAGTTCTGACGCACGCTACATCTAAGGGCTTAGAGCTGTTGCTGGTCCTCACCTTCCCTTGACACCGCTTTCACAGCCAAACACACTCTGGCCATCTGCCTTTGCCTTGCCTCCCAGCACTCCCAACACACTCTCACTACCGGCACAGACCACCTGCCAAAGTGCAAACACCCAAGCGATTTCTGACACACGCTACATCTAAGGGCTTAGAGTTGTAGATGGTCCTCACCTTCCCTTGACACCGCTTTCACAGCCAAACACACTCTGGCCATCTGCCTTTGCCTTGCCTCCCAGCACTCCCAACACACATTCTCAGACTCAGTCTCACTCTCACTCCCGGCACAGACCACCTCCCAAAGTGCAAACACCCAAGCCATTTCTCCCATACGATAGGCCTAAGGGCTTAGAGCTGATGCTGGTCCTCACATTCCCTTCACACCGCTTTCACAGCCAAACACACTCTGGCCATCTGCCTTTGCCTTGCCTACCAGCACTCCCAACACACATTCTCAGGCTCACTCTCACTCTCACTACCGGCACAGACCACCTCCCAAAGTGCAAACGTCCAAGCCATTTCTCCCATACGATAGGCCTAAGGGCTTAGAGCTGTTGCTGGTCCTCACCTTCCCTTGACACCGCTTTCACAGCCAAACACACTCTGGCCATCTACCTTTGCCTTGCCTCCCAGCACTCCCAACACACTCTCACTCTCGGCACAGACCACCTCCCAAAGTGCCAACAACCAAGCGATTTCTGACGCACGCTACATCTAAGGGCTTAGAGCTGTTGCTGGTCCTCACCTTCCCTTGACACCGCTTTCACAGCCAAACACACTCTGCCCATCTGCCTTTACCTTGCCTCCCGGCACTGCCAACACACATTCTCAGGCTCACTCAGGCTCTCACTCTCACTCCCAGCACAGACCAACTCCCAAAGTGCAAACGTCCAAGCGATTTCTGACGCACGCTACATCTAAGGGCTTAGAGATGTGGCTGGTCCTCACCTTCCCTTGACACCGCTTTCACAGCCAAACACACTCTGCCCATCTAGCCTGGCTTTGCCTCCAGCACTCCCAACACACATTCTCAGGCTCAATATCAGTCTCACTCCCGGCATAGACCACCTCCCAAATTGCCAACACCAAAGCAATTTCTCACACACACTACATCTAAGGGCTTAGAGCTGTTGCTGGTCCTCACCTTCCCTTGACACCGCTTTCACAGCCAAACACACTCTGCCCATCTGCCTTTACCTTGCCTCCCGGCACTGCCAACACACATTCTCAGGCTCACTCAGGCTCTCACTCTCACTCCCAGCACAGACCAACTCCCAAAGTGCAAACGTCCAAGCGATTTCTGACGCTCGCTACCTCTAAGGGCTTAGAGGTGTGGCTGGTCCTCACCTTCCCTTGACACCGCTTTCACAGCCAAACACACTCTGCCCATCTGGCTTTACCTTGCCTCCCGGCACTCCCAACACACTCTCACTCTCGGCACCCACCACCTCCCAAAGTGCCAACAACCAAGCGAGTTCTGACGCACGCTACATCTAAGGGCTTAGAGCAGATGCTGGTCCTCACCTTCCCTTGACACCGCTTTCACAGCCAAACACACTCTGCCCATCTGCCTTTGCCTTGCCTCCCAGCACTCCCAACACACATTCTCAGGCTCACTCTCACTCTCACTAACGGAACAGACCACTTCCCAAAGTGCAAACGTCCAAGCCATTTCTCCCATACGATAGGCCTAAGGGCTTAGAGCTGTTGCTGGTCCTCCCCTTCCCTTGACACCGCTTTCACAGCCAAACACACTCTGCCCATCTGCCTTTGCCTTGCCTCCCGGCAATCCCAACACACTCTCACTCTCGGCACACACTACCTCCCAAAGTGCCAACAACCAAGCGAGTTCTGACGCACGCTACATCTAAGGGCTTAGAGCTGTTGCTGGTCCTCACCTTCCCTTGACACCGCTTTCACAGCCAAACACACTCTGCCCATCTGCCTTTACCTTGCCTCCCGGCACTGCCAACACACATTCTCAGGCTCACTCAGGCTCTCACTCTCACTCCCAGCACAGACCAACTCCCAAAGTGCAAACGTCCAAGCGATTTCTGACGCACGCTACATCTAAGGGCTTAGAGATGTGGCTGGTCCTCACCTTCCCTTGACACCGCTTTCACAGCCAAACACACTCTGCCCATCTGCCTTTGCCTCAACTCGCACCACTCCCAACACACTCTCACTCTCGGCACACACCACCTCCCAAAGTGCCAACAACCAAGCGAGTTCTGACGCACGCTACATCTAAGGGCTTAGAGCAGATGCTGGTCCTCACCTTCCCTTGACACCGCTTTCACAGCCAAACACACTCTGCCCATCTGCCTTTGCCTCAACTCCCACCACTCCCAACACACTCTCACTCTCGGCACACACCACCTCCCAAAGTGCCAGCACCCAAGCGGTTTCTGACACACGCTACATCTAAGGGCTCAGAGCTTTTGCTGGTCATCACCTTCCCTTCACAGCGCTTTCACAGCCAAACACACTCTGCCCATCTAGCCTGGCTTTGCCTCCCAGCACTCCCAACACACATTCTCAGGCGCAATCTAACTCTCACTCCTGGCACAGACCACCTCCCAAAGTGCAGACGTGCAAGCCATTTCTCCCCTAGGATAGGCCTAAGGGCTTAGAGCTGTGGCTGGTCCTTACCTTCCCTTGACACCGCTTTCACAGCCAAACACACTCTGGGAATCTGCCCTGGCTTTGCCTCCCAGCACTCCCAACACACATTCTCAGGTGCAATCTCACTGTCACTCCCGGCACAGACCACCTCCCATAGTGACAACACGCAAGCCATTTCTCCCAGGCGACAGGCCTAAGGGCTTAGAGCTGTTGCTGGTCCTCACCTTCCCTTGACACCGCTTTCACAGACAAACACATTCTGCCCATCTGCCTTTGCCTTGCCTCACAGCACTCCCAACACACAGTCTCACTCTTGGCACAGACCACCTCCCAAAGTGCCAACACCCAAGCTATTTCGGAGGCACGCTACATGTAAGGGCTTAGAGCTGTTGCTGGTCCTCACCTTCCCTTGACACCGCTTTCACAGCCAAACACACTCTGCCCATCTACCCTGGCTTTGCCTCCCAGCACTCCCAACACACATTCTCAGGTTCAATCTCACTCTCACTCCCGGCACAGACCACTTCCCAAAGTGCAAACACCCAAGCCATTTCTCCCATACGATAGGCCTAAGGGCTTAGAGCTGATGCTGGTCCTCACATTCCCTTCACACCGCTTTCACAGCCAAACACACTCTGGCCATCTGCCTTTGCCTTGCCTACCAGCACTCCCAACACACATTCTCAGGCTCACTCTCACTCTCACTACCGGCACAGACCACCTCCCAAAGTGCAAACGTCCAAGCCATTTCTCCCATACGATAGGCCTAAGGGCTTAGAGCTGTTGCTGGTCCTCACCTTCCCTTGACACCGCTTTCACAGCCAAACACACTCTGGCCATCTACCTTTGCCTTGCCTCCCAACACTCCCATCACACTCTCACTCTCGGCACACACTACCTCCCAAAGTGCCAACAACCAAGCGAGTTCTGACGCACGCTACATCTAAGGGCTTAGAGCTGTTG